>NC_067477.1:32423177-32774427 GCF_947179515.1 Apodemus sylvaticus
ATTTTAGAATGCAATTAAAATACAAATATACTTGTTTAGGACAGTTGTAGTGTTAATAATAATAATAATAAACAATAATAATTTTATTATTATATTGTTAATTATTATATAATTAATAATAAAATACTACTAAAAATAGTAGTAGTAGCAGCAGCAGCAGCAGCAGCAATACCTCTTCTAAGATCCGTGACCTTACTAACTATAAGGAGTTGGCTAGCGTTTTTATAAGTCCACAAAATATATTGAGTGTTAAAAATTATTTCAGATCCTCAGATCAAAAGATTATCCATTTTACTCTTAGAAATTACAGTTTCATTTTTTGTGTGTATTTCTTACCTTCTATGTGGAATATTAGCTAACCTTTAGACTCTTTTTATTCTTATTTGACTTCTTTATCTATTTCAATAAATAACTTTTCATTTCTTTTTCATTAATATGTTCTTTTTCATTGTTAGCTTATTGTCACTTCTGTGAGCCAAATTTATTTGGTTATAATATTCAAGATAAAATATTTCTGTAAATTCCATAAGAAATGTATCATTTCTTAAGAGCAAATCTAAATTAGGATTGCCTCTCATTTGGATTAGATCATGCTTAGCTTATCTGAATTAACTCGAAATAGCAATTTGTTATTAAATAAAGTATTGAGTTAATTCTTTAAGAATATTTTGTATTTTACATATTCACCCTCAACTCCAACTCCTCCCAACCCTCTCTTGTCTTTTTGATAACCCACCTATTACAACTTATACTGTTCATATTCATGGATATGAGCTCATCAAGGGAATGTGGTTAACCCACCAAGGTTAACCCCCTCCTCCACACCCCTCCTCCAGAAACTATCATTTGTCAATAATTCCTCAAAAAATGGGATCATGAGCTTTTTTTAATGTTGGATAAGACAACAGTTATTCAACTATTATATATTGATACTTAGGTCCTAATCATTCTCTGTCAAATACTTTACAATTCAACAGAGGATAGAATAATACTTCTGCTTATAGCTCCTTGTAGAAGGTAGGATCTTTGGATAGTCGAAACATTCCCTTTTTTCACAAGCCAAGAGTGAATAAAATAATATAATGATAAATGAACCTTATTGCATGCTGCAAGCCACAGCTCCACAATAAAAATGGAAAAGAAAAGAGTCAATTTCATTGATCCTGTAGAACAATTTCAACTAGGTACTGGAAGTTTAAATATATTAAAGACTTCACACAAATATTGGGCTACAGTCAATCGATGTGTTCTTCACCAGGACATGCATTAGCAATTATTACACATCTTTATTTGTATGCTAGAGTATGCTACAAATAAATGAGTATTATTGATAATGAAAGCCTAGTTTCTTATGGCGGGTGAAAAAGGAAGGTGAAGAATGAGCCAGTCTATTGGTTTAGAAGCAGAGGTGTTAGTATGAACTCATGGCCTTTAATGCTCCTGGAATTACAGATGTGATTTGCATGGACTAGTACATATACAAACATTTTTCTGGCTCTGTTACTGAGATAACCAGCAAATAATGGCATCCTTATAGCAAACTGAGCACGTAGCCTCCAGATCTTGGCTCCTAACCACTTGCCACCAATTAAAGGCTCCCAATCTCTCATCTCTCAGAGAAACAACTTACTCAAGGGCTGGAATGGAATAGCTTCATGTGTGTGTGTGTGTGTGTGTGTGTGTGTGTGTGTAAATGTGTATGTGTGTGTATAAATCTGTGTGTACAAATGTGTGTGGTGTGTGTATGTGTTTGTATATATCTCTGTAGACACAATAGACACAATCTTACCCAAATGAACATCTCATCTTGATAGACTCAAATAGAAGATTCTGATTTAGGAGGGCTGTACCTAAGACTCTAAATTTTGACAGGCTGCTGCTGTCAAATGAATCACAATTATGAATCAAGAACTGTGGGGAACACTCTAAGGAGAGGAGGCAAGAGGACAGTTATCTTTGTTTTATGATCTTCCAATAGAGTTTTCTCTACCTTATTGAATTGGTAAGCAGTTCTTATCTTTATCTAATGCTTCTTGGTCTCATAAGTATCCTAAACTTAAATAAATAATTAGCATTTGTAAAAATAGTGATTGTTGTGTGTGTGTGTGTTTTTTTCTCAGAGCTAACATGTAGCAGGTCTTGTATAGAATAGGCAAAAGATGTGGACATACTTTCCCTAAGAGTAACAGTTGTGCATTATATATAAGTCCAAATGATAATTCTGAGCACTCCAGAGCAGTATAGCCACATAGATATAAACCAAATTGCACACTTGATTACAGTTCTGCATGCTTAGGTGTTACATGAGCCTTCTACTCAGCAGTTCCTCAGGGCTTCTCAGTTTCTTCACAGGTGGCTATGAGCTTGGAAAGTTTCCTTGTTTCATTTTGTAGATGGCTCCTGCCTAATGTCGGACTAAAAGATGCTCTTCATCAGGAAAACATGAGAGCATTTGAGCCATATTTTGTCCTTGACTTTAGTGGCCAAACTGAAACATCAATTTTAAGAAAGGAAAAAAGTCTAAAACCTGGTATTATTGTATATCTGGTTTTGGCATCCTATAAGAATAAGTGAAAGCCGAGATGACCTTATCAGAGAAAGTGTAATTGGGGTAGGAGAGTGACCAGGTGTTAGGAGTATGAACAGTCCATGAGAAGGCATCTTCAGCCAACTATTGGCACCATATTGAAAGGTATTAAAGAACTTTTATTTGATTGATTGATATTTGCCTGACCTTTTTTCCCCTGGCTTCACATAAATATCTCTAGTTTCAGTCTTATGTTTGCAGAAGGCTTTCTTGATTTTGCCCTGTTCTTTCAGGGTTTTATCAATGAATTAGACTGTCTACATCTGAGCTTAGAGATGATCCTTTATCTCTCTCCCCCCCAAGGCGCTTCTATGGCTGTACTCCTGTTGTTTCTTTCTCAGTTTTCCTCACAGTCTGTGAGGTCCTTTAACTGCAGTTCATTGAGATCTTCTAAGTCAGATGATGCTTAACAAACTCCCCAGGAAATAGGGATATCTCGTTTAGAACTCTATCCCAAGTCAAGCATCTCATCATATGTTAAAGTAGAATAAAAGGTTTAAAAATGCAAACAAGATTTTAAAAATATTACTTCCCCCAGAGGAATATTAGTTTTGACAACGTTTTTCTTATCAAAAATGCTTAAAATGTAGTATACAAGATACAGAATATATCACAACTCTATGGAAGATATAGAAAACTCAGAGTCAACACAGGAGAGTTTTGAGAGGCATAGATAAGGTGCAGGTGAAGAAGAATCCCAAGAGAGCAGCTGTGAAAAAGACCTCCAAACTTATAATTGAGAAAGAGAACAGAGAAGCTGGGGTAGGGGTGGGGATCACCAAGTTTAAAGGTATTGGAATTTTGAGGAAGATACAATACATGTGGGAAAATGAAATTATGTTCAGCACATATGAACAGAATGTTCATATTCCCCTTAATAAAAAAGATACTCTATACTGTGTATCTACACAAAAGCAAATATAGAGAATAAATAACTACCAGTGATTGTAATTTTTATCTTTGAGGATGAAACCAGGGAGTGAAGGGAAAAGGGACCCAAGAAGACTATTTTGTTGTTGTTTTCTTTTATTCTCTTTGAAAACATTGGAAAAGGGAAATTAAAGATTGTGTGTGTGTGTGTGTGTGTGTGTGTGTGTGTGTGTGTGTGTATCTCTGTGTTTGCATGTGTGTGTGCATGAATGGGCACACATGTAATGATCTAAAGAGTCAAGTGACTAATTTTAGTTCAAAAGCCACTTCTTAATCATGTACTGTGTGCTAGAACTATGTAATGAAACATAAGCAACATTTCCATACTAAAGGAAAAAATAACTCAGACAAAATGACTCATAAGGACTCTGAGAAAGAGTTGTAAAGCATTCCCAGTATCTTGCCGGTACCTGGAATAGGCAGACTATATCAATTTGAGACACTTGTGTGCCCTTTGAAGCAAATATGTGAGGTGCTGATCTCTGAACATGTGTCAATAGTACTTGATATGACTGTTGTCTTGTATTTCTTCATTATTGACAGTGTGGTACATTGAGTCAAGCAATCATTGTGATCTCTGGGGAATATTAACAATAAGTCAATTTATAGATAATTGGAAGTAAGATTTAGAGAAGTTAAATGGCATGTAAATTTTGTAACAGTAGCATTTCCATTTTTATTTTAAATTATATAATTAGAAATGTTCATGTTCAAAGAGGAATGAGGCATAGAAACTCTCCAAAATGGGATACTTTGGGCCAGATGCTACAAAAATAAAAGAATTTTATTTCACATTATTTTATAATAAGTGACACATAGAAATGTACTTTAGAACAATGTACACATTCAAGTAAGTGGAAGGAAATTTCAGCTAATTATTCTTTATATAGTGATATTTGAGGAGAAAATAGTAAAGGACATATGAAGAATTTTAAAAGCAATGGAAGGTACACTGAGAATTTTTAAAAAATGAAGATTAGACATGAAAATACATGATGGGAGATAGCACTATCAATAAAAATCCAGCACGTTTACACAGCTAGAAACCACATTAAAGGGAGCAATTGAAATAAAAATGTCATAATAGTTTAAATTGAAAAATCTTATCACTGACATAATATTCAGGCTATAAAGGTCACTAAGGTATATACAATTAGTTGATAGAAAAATATTACTATGCTTTGTCTGACAATGTATGACATTATTTGTGGGGAGACATGGGCAAATATATACTTGTCTAAGATAGGGAACCGCTGTCAAAACAAATTAATGATTCCATCAATGTCTACTTAGATGAACCAGTGAGTTTCTTTGGGTTACTCACTGGAATATGGCTAACTATAGGATTGGAACCCTAGAGCTCTTCATATAACTTGCAGGCAGCATGACAGGCCAGAATATCCTCTTATTAAATAGCTTGTTCTGAATCTTAGTACTCCTTGAAGAGTACTAAATACTTGCTTATATAATCTTGAAGAGAGAGGGTGTTGTGTATATGATCCATTTGAAGGACTTTCTGAGACATGCACATTGTTTATTTCCTGAATATTAAGGAAATTCCCTTTAGAATTTTGTGGATATCTTTCTTAATAAGCTTTCCTAAAGGATGAAATAATTGAATGCAGAGAAAATGCTGCATGACAGGAAATATAAATAATTATATTGAATACATAGATACATAGAATTGGAAATGTAGTCAAAGATAAAATAGGAAAATTCTATAATTAAAGGAAGGTAAAATTATTTATTGAGGGTGGGAAGCAAATTCTATAAATATAGAGTAAAACTTAAAGTCAAGACCAACACCCAAACCAGCATACCTTTAAGAATGACATGATCAAAGCAGACAGCATTCAGAGGTAAATGAAGCATGGGAATTCTTATGCGATCCAAGACTGGTATTTTTGTGGGAGGGGCAGTTTAATATTGCACCACTGAACATGTCTTCAACGACAAGAAAAAAAAATATCAAATTGGAAATTTTCTTGATAATGCACTTCAGCCTCCCTGTAGATGAGTAAACCAAAAATGCAGAAAAAGGAAAATTTTGCTTTGAAGGACTTAGGAGAGAACAAAGAATCAATGGAAATATTGGCCTTATTCTGAGCATTTGTAATATTATGATTATAAATTGTTGATTTTAAAAAGTTTTCACAATTTAATAGTCAACAAGTATTGTATACTTACATGACTTTGGACGAAAGGAGAGGTGAAAAAATTCTGGTGGCTGAGGATAGTGCCTGGAGTTGCAAAGAAAAATCAATATCCAGAGATTTCATTATTAGGGTGTTCAGTATAAGTTGTAAATATACTCCATAGGAATATTTTAAAAACTCAAAGCCAAGATAGATAAAGTACCACATACAAACAAACGTTGAAGTGTAGCATGTATTAATAAGCTTGTTTAAAGACAAACTTACATATTATAATTTATAGTAAACTGACATTAATTTTTAAAAGAAAAAGATTGTTTTCATGTTGGACTTAAACTACAACAAAAGAATCAAACAGCTTTTTTCACATTGTTGAAATAAAGCACTAGAGTGATCGTTAATTTTAAATGTTAGTTTGGCTCCACTCTGGAAGACCTAGGTAGATGGTGAAATAGTATTCCTGGTGTGTCTGGGAGGATTTTGCTGGTGGAGATTGGCCTGCTGAGCAGTGAAGTAAGTGAGGACAATATGTCCTGGGTGTAGGCAGATACCATCCAGCTGAGCGAAGAGAACAGAACAGCAGAGAAAAGATGTCTCTTGGAGTTAAAGTGCCTTCTTTTTCTCTTAGACAACAGAAATCTAGTTTCTTGAGTATTTGAGTTCCAGGATTTTCCCAAGGGCCCTCTGGATTCTCAGACCACTGCACACACAAAATTCAACCCCTGGCTTTTGTTTAATTTGAACTTGGCTCTTCCACCAGCTTTCTTGGTCCTTACACTCAATAATGTGTTGTACTCCATGATTTCCCAGCCTCCATAATGACATAAGTCAATTTCCAGAGTAAATGTCTTCTTATTTTCCTCTTAATTGTACTTTATTTCTATTGTCTTTCTATGAATACCTATTAATATACCAGAAATAATCTACATGTAAATCACTTGGAGGAGAGAAAGATATGTTTTGTCTTTTACACACACATACGCATACGCATGCACCTATGCACACATGCACATGCATGCACAAATGCACACTAATATCCAATATTTCTAAACTATTCTAATTGAAAATAAGTTGTAGAGCAAGCAATTTATAATAGCATGAAAAATATTCTTTAAAGAAAACCTAAAAAATGAATAGAAAATTCTGAAAGGATTTCAGGAAACTAATTTTATTAGTTTTATCTTGTATAATAGAATTTGTTTTATCTTTCTGCTTTAATTTTAATCACGGGCATATATTACTTTTAAAATTAAATTTAAAATATAAAATTGCCTTCTGTATAAAATCTTTCAGCCTATTTTATTATGTTGTCTTCAATTTCTTTATAAAACATAATGCATAATGCTCTCATTTGTTAGTCAATTATAAAACAATTCTAAAACTGGTATGATGCATCATAATTTCATTTTTTACTTAACTGGCTAAATGCATGGGAATTTGGAGTGAACATAGCATATGTTCCTCATTTTTGCAGGTTTGGCCAGTAAAATAGAGTCTCCGTTTGAAATAAAATCATATGGGGATGAATTTTTCAATTCTTGTTTTGTTTTGCAAATGACTACAGTGATCCAAAAGTCACAAAGTTTAGTTTCCCATCATACATAAAGAGAAACCCTCATAATCTGCAGGAAATTAAGAAAACCAAAGGAAAGACATTATTAGATAAATAATATTAAGGGAATTGAAAGTTCTTTTTTATTTGTTATTTACATTAAAGATTTTATAATTGACACATATAACTTAAAAGTTGGAAAAACAAATTCCAAGGACCTGAAAGGCAAATGTTGGCAAGTGAATTTTGATTTCTTTTGTTCTTTTGTTTGTTTGTTTTTCCTGTGGAGATTCCCTTCATTCCTGGCCCTCCTCAGTTGGGTAGATAAAGACAGCATTTCTCTATGGACCCTAAACTGGCCTTAGACTTGAGATAAACCTGCCTCTGTCAGATTACAGGCATCTAATGTCTGCATGTAACTGCATATGACACCACACTAATCATATGAACGTGGTTTCTGACAATCTTGTAAATTTCCTGGTGAACACTGGACTCCAAAACAAAACACTGAAATCGTCTCTAACCACAGAAGTTGGTACTGATGGACCTTATGTTGTAACCTTACAAAACCTCAGTTACTGCTTCAATCAGAAAAGATCTGGATAGATTTTCAAGGTCAACAACAGCAGATTCAATATTGAATATAGTTCTTCAAAGGTCCAGGATACAATCTGTGCTTTAACTGACTCAACCTGGCAGTGTGGCCTGTAAATGTAAGTTTTATTTGCCAGATGTAAATGTCATCTCAGAGGCTTACTGCTGAATAAACAACCTTTCTAGCTCTTTCTGTGTTCTGCCTGGATGGCTCAACTCACCTGTTCTGGCTAAAATTTCCTCTCCAAGCTGACTGATTCAAATTGGCTTCTCTTAGCTTCTCACTGAGGTGCTCTGAATTCCATGAACTGAACTTACTGACTGTACGAACTGAACAGAATTGTATGAACTCAACTGAACTCTGTTTATTGAACTGCCCTGCTCTCTCTCTCTCTCTCTCTCTCTCTCTCTCTCTCTCTCTCTCTCTCTCTCTCTCTCCACTGCTTTCTTAAGTCTCCTCTCTTTACTGTGCTATTCTCCTGAGAATTGGGTGTATTCTATCTCTGACTCATTCTATCATGTCTTTTCCTGATTCATCACTTTGTCTGCCCCTCAATTAGATGTCAGTTTCAAGCATGGCGCTACTTCCTTCTGCAAACTAACTTTACCATCATCGGGATTAAAGGTGTATGTATACTAAGGGAATATCTGTATACCACCCAGAGAGATTAAAATTGTGTTATTCCAACTGGATCACACAGACCTAGAAGGTCCTTGGGTGTGATTCCATGCCAAAACAGCCATGTTGCTGGATCAAAATTCCTCTACAGTGGCCCAACAGGTTCTCTCGAACATACATGTGTGTTTTCTTCCAATAGCAACTGAGTGTGGTGAGCTCGGAGCTCAAGGGTGTAGGGTAGGCAGGATACCACTAACCTGAAAGTCAGTTATGTGGCAATGGTTCAATACTAGGATCTTAAATGTGCCTGCCACCTTCTCTAGCAAAGCTTGGACAGGAGTTTAGACTGGTACTCAGACACTTGCAAAGATGCTTCAAGTCTTAACAATGAAGTGGGTTTGATTTCAAACAAAGAAAATCCAAGGGAATGCAGTTCCTGGGTATCATGTACAATTTTTGACAAACAATATCACCTATTTAAAACTTCTAGAGATTTCTAGATTTTTTAAAATAAGAATCATGTATGTGGAAACACTGCTATTTTGTGACATAGGATACCATGTGTTTGGACTCCTACTGGCAAAGTAATATTTTAAGAGTACTCATCTTACCATGATAGAGAATGATTTTTTTTCTGGTGTCGTGATCCCCCAAACTTTCCATGTCCAGTTTTGTGATGCTCTCCAGTTGTAAACTGGATGACTTCTTTTCTCCCCCTCAACTCGATGCAAGAGTCAAGCTTGCTACTGATACGCAGTGGTATCTTTTATGCAAAGGTCTGATCCTCTTGAAGATACCTCTCCTCTTATCCTTGGTTACATGGTTAACAACCTCTCCTCTCATCAATCATGGTTACATGGTTGTCTCTTTGCAGCTTACTCCTGGCCAAAGGACAGGTAAGGAAATAGTAAGATCACTATAATCAAATTCAGACATTAGTATCACCCTTCTGAGGCATCCGTGATATTCTATAAGAAAAACTCTAGTCATAGCCTCCTGTCCTATTCATGATGGACAAGACCTCATTCTCCAGCCAGCTCTACCTAGGAAGCTTTAGAAGAGCAGATAAAGTCTTCACTTTATACCACAGAAATTGTTCCTGATGTGGAAGTCAGGCTATTCTGAATCTGGGCAGATCCAGGCTGTGACTCCTGGTTCTTCAAACTTTGAATTTTAAAGCATGTACTGCTCAATTGTAGATCCATATCTTGAGTTCTTTTAAACTGCACTTCCTCTCTTCACTGCCTTCAAGTCTTCCAATGGCATATATTGGTTGAGCTTCCAGAAAGCAATATTTTCTATTAGGATAGAACACAAAAAGTCTATAAATAACAATAATACAAACTATAAATAACAATTTCTTTCTTTTTTTATTAAGACATGGTCTCTCCATATAGTTCTGACTGTCCTGAAGCTCACTCTGTAGACCAGGCTAGCTCAAAGTTCAGAGAAATCTGTCTGCAGCAGTCTCCTAAGTGCTAGAATTACAGCATGTGCCACCACACCTGGTAATAAATAACAATAATAGAATTTATCATTGCTGTTATAGACTACTTAGACCAGAAAAGGAATTATAGAAACTTAGTGTTAACACAATGCAAAGTGTTATTGATTTGCAGCTGGGGAAATTCCTTAGAAGTTAAGAGCAAAAGTTTGGCATTCTATTGCCCCCAATTCAGAATGACTACTATAAGGAAGACAGGGCTGGGAATGTGTCTTATTGGTAGAGACTTAACTTTGTATGTGCAGTGCCATGAGTTTAATCCATAGTACTACAGAAAAGAACAGAAAAGGAAAGAAATGGAAGGGAAACATGACAATGAAAGGAAAGGAAGAAAGAAAAGAAAACATCAATTTTGGTAAGGCCGTAAGGGAGCAGGAAACTACCCATATGACCTGTTTGTACTGATGTAAATTTATGCACCATATCACTGGAATATATCATGTCGATTGTGCCCAAACATCTGCTGTCCCTCGCTGGCAACAGTCACCGACTGGGTCTCTGGGGTTTTAAGCCTGAGTTCAACCAGGGACAAGGCTGCTTATCACAGATCACTGTCCCACAAGTGTCTACCTGGGATTTCTTATGAAAGAGATCCCTTCACATTCTGTATAAGATGCATGTGTATGATGCATGTAAGATGTGTAAGGTGTAAATGAAGTGCATCTAAATGCCTTAGTCATCTGTGGTCTATGCTGGAGGAGGGTTTGCATGAAGGCATGGGCAAATATTATAATTGCTGTTATGAGTAGTAAGAGATGATTGGATTTAATGTAACTTAAACAAAAAGGAAAAGAAAGGAAGAAAGAAAAGAAAACGTCGATTTTGGTAAGGCCATGAGTTTTTAAAAGCCTACAGTAAGCAGTGAAAAGCCACTACAGGTTCACTACAGGAAAAGACAATGGTGTATTGGCTATGGAGATGAGAAAGCTCAAGCCTCTGCAGGAGCTAACCTGGGCAACTATCTTAATTTTTCAGACCTGCTTCAGCTGTGATTCCCTCAGTTCCTGACTGGTCCATGTCTTTGCTCCTCCAAGTCTTTTGTGGCAGCTGTGTCTTCAGCCTAAGTTCAAAACAATATTTCTTTTATGTCTGGGAGTTAGTCTTTCTGGTCCTAAGTTTTATCCTTAGTGTCTTCTAACATTTTTTGTATATCTTGATTAAACTCATGACTGTGACCTTTCCTAGTCAAGATTCATATTTAAAGATTAATATAATTCAGTAGGGCAATTCTATGTATAATATTCATTCAAGGTCTGGGTCTAATAAATATTCTCTGTGGTAGAGTACTGCCTTTCACTTCATTTTCTGATTGCTCCAGAAGAAAAAACCAGAGGTATGAGATTGCAGCAAAATACTGGTTCTTAAATGTGCCAGTGGGGGAATTATAGAGGAATTTTGCTCATTGTTCTTGGCCTAACATGAGACCAAGAAGTGAAATCATCTTGAACATCTGGAAGAATCCACATGAACCATAGTAATTCATAGGTAGCATTTGTCTTCTCTGTTTTAGTGGAGAAAAATTCTTGTTACTACCCAAACTTGGAAATTATTGATCGATCAGAACAAAAATTTGTTATAATTTTTAAGACAAAGACATTACCTTTATTACTGAATACTTAAATGTATAGCCACAAGGATCAAGTAACCATATGTGTATGGGTTCATTTCTGGGTCTTCAATTCTATTCCATTGATCTACCTACCATTACCATACAGTTTTTATCACTATTGATCCACAATACAGCTTGAGGTCAGGGATGATGATTCCCCACAAAATGTTTTTTATTGTTGAGGATAGTTTTACTCTCCAGGGATTTTTGTTATTCCAAATGAGTTTGAGAATGACTCTTTTTAACTCTATGAAGAATTGAGTTGGAATTTTGATGGGGATTGCATTGAATCTGGAGATTGCTTTTGGTATGATGCCCATTTTTACTATATTAATCCTGCCAATCCATGAGCATGGGAGATCTTTCTATCTTCTGAGACCTTCTTTGATTTCTTTCTTCAGAGACTTGAAGTTCTTTCACACAGATCTTTCACTTGCTTGGTAGAGTCAGCATTTTCAGCAAATGGTGCTGGTTCAACTGGTGGTCAGCATGTAGAAGAATGCACATCAATCCATTTTTACCTCCTTGTACAAATCTCAAGTTCAAGTGGATCAAGGACCTCCTCATAAAACCAGATACACTGAAACTAATAGAAGAGAAAGTGGAGAAGAGCCTCTAACACATGGGAAAATTACCTTAACAAAACACCAATGGCTTGTACCCTAAGATCAACAGCAGACAAATGGGACCCCATAAAATTGCAAAGCTTCTGTAAGACAGGGACACTGTCAATAGGACGAAACGGCAAATAACAGATTGGGAAAAGATCTTTATCAACCCTACATCGGATAGAAGGCTAATACCCAATATATTCAAAGAACTCAAGAAGCTAGACTCCAAAAAGCCAAATAACCCTAATAAAAATGGGGTACAGAACTCTGGAAATCAGTCTGGCGGTTCCTCTGAAAACTGGGCACCTCACTTCCAGAAGATCCTGCTATACCACTCCTGGGCATATTCCCAGAGGATTCCCCACCATGTAATAAGGATACATGCTCTACTATATTCATAGCAGCCCTATTTATAATTGCCAGATGCTGGAAAGAACCCAGGCATCCCCCAACAGAAGAGTGGATGTAAAAAATGTGGTATATCTACACAATGGAGTACTATTCAGTCATTAGAAACAATGAATTCATGAAATTCTTAGGCAAACGAATGGAGCTAGAAAACATTATACTAAGTGAGGTAACTCAGACTCAAAAGGTGAATCATTGTATGCACTCACTAATAAGTGGATATTAACCTAGAAAACTGGAATACCCAAAGCTTAATCCATACATCAAATGAGGTACAAGAAGAAAGGAGGAGTGGCCCCTTGTTCTGGAAAGACTCAGTGAAGCAGTATTCGGCAAAACCAGAACGGGGAAGTGGGAAGGGGTGGGTGGGAGGACAGGGGGAGAGAAGGGGGCTTACGGAACTTTCAGGGAGTGGGGGGGCTAGAAAAGGGGAAATCATTTGAAATGTAAATAAAAAATATATCGAATAAAAAATATATTTAAAAAAATGGGGTACAGAGCTAAACAAAGAATTCTCAACTGAGGAATATTGAATGGCTGAGAAGCACCTAAAGAAATGTTCAACATCTTTAGTCATCAGGGAAATCCAAATCAAAACAACCCTGAGATTTCACTTCACACCAGTCAGAATGGCTAAGATGAAAAAACTCAGGTGATAGGAGATGCTGGTGAGGACATGGAGAAAGAGGAACACTCTTCCATTGCTGGTGGGATTGCAAGCTAGTACAGCCACTCTGGAAATCAGTCTGGAAATCAGAAAATGGGACTTAGAATTAGCTGAGGACCCAGTTATACCACTGCTTGGCGCATACCCAGAAGATGCTCCAACATGTAATAAGAACATATGCTCCACTATGTTCATAACAGCCCTATTTATAATATCCAGAAGCTGAAAAGAACACAGATGCCATTCAACAGAGGAATGGATACAGAAAATGTGCTACATTTATAAAATGGAGTACTACTTAGCTATTAAAAACAATGAAATCCAGCTTCTGGCTACTACAAATAGGGCTGCTATGAACACAGTGGAGCATGTGTCCTTATTGCATGCCACGGAATCCTCTGGGTATATGCTCAGGAGTGGTATATCAGGGTCCTCCAGAAGTATCATGCCCAGATTTGTGAGGAACCGCCAGACTGATTTCCAAAGTGGTTGCACCATCTTGCAATCCCACCAGCAGTGGAGGAGTCTTCCTCTTTCTCCACATCCTTGCCAACACCTGCTGTCTCCTGAGTTTTTGACCTTAGCCATTCTGACTGGTGTGAGGTGAAATCTCAGGGTTGTTTTGATTTGCATTTCCCTAATGATTAATGATGTTGAACATTTCATAAGGTGTTTCTCAGCCCTCCGAAGTTCTTCATGTGAAAAATCTTTGTTTAGCTCTGTACCCCACTTTTTAATGGGGTTATTTGGTTCTCTGGGTTCTACCTTCTTGAGTTCTTTGTATATATTAGATATTAGCCCTCTGTCGGATTTAGGGTTGGTGAAGATTCTTTCCCAGTCTGTTAGTTGACATTTTGGACTTTTGACGGTGTTTTTTGCCTTACAGAAACTTTGTAGTTTTATGAGGTCCCAATTGTCAATTCTTGATCTTAGAGCATAAGCTATTGGTGTTCTATTCAGGAACTTTCCCCCTAAATGTAAATAAAGAATATATCGAATAAAAAAAACTTTAAAAAAAAACAATGAAATCACGAAATTCTTTGACAAAATAGATGGAACTTGAAAATATCAACCTGAGTGAGGTAACCAAATCACAAAAGAACACACATGGTATGCACTCACTGATAAGTGGATATTTGCCCAAAGGCTCAGAATACTCAAGATACAATTCACAGACCACATGAAGCTCAAGAAGAAAGAAGACCAATGTGTGGATGCTTCTTTGGTCCTTCTTAGAATGGGGGAAAAATACGGGAGCGAATAAGGAGACAAAGTGTGGAGCAGAGACCAACTGAAAGGTCATCCAGAGACTGTTCCAGCTAGGGATCCATCCCATATACAGTCACCAAACATAGACACTATTGTGGATGCCAAGAAGTGCATGCTGACAGGAGACTGATATAGCTGTCTCCTAAGAGGTTCTGCCAGAGCCTGACAAATACAGAGGTTGATGCTCACAGCCAACCTTTGGACTGAGGATGGGATGCCCAACGGAGGAGTTAGAGAAAGGACAAAAAGACCTGAAGGGATTTGCAACACCATAGGAAGAACAACATTAACCAACCAGACCCCACCTCCACCCCCCAGAGCTCCCAGGGACAAAACCACCAACCAAAAAGTACACATGGAGGACCCATGGCTCCAGCTGCATATGTAGCAGGGGATGGCCTTGTTGGACATCAATGGGAGAAGAAACCCTGTGAAGGCTCCATGCCCCACAGATAATGTTAAGGCATGGAGGCAAGAGTGGTGGATTGAGGAACACCCTCACAGAAGTAGGGGAAGGCATAGGGGTTCCAGGCAGGGGAAGGGGGAAAGGGGAAAGAGGATAACATCTGAATATACATAAAGGAAATATCCAATAAAAAATGCATAGCCACACAGGGCTTTCTAATTATAATGCGACATTAAGACTGGTATTTCACAAAGTAGCACCTTAGGAGTAGGAAATGGAGGGACCAAGTTGGGTAAGTTGAGAGCTCACCAATCAGATAACCATCACCTCCTAGAAGAAGCACAAATTAAGTGGTAGAAAGAGAAGAGAAATGCTCCTGTAGTTTTGCTTTCACTACTGGAAAATGCAAACTATAGAATGCAAGTGGAATTGCTGCCTCATGTTCTCAGTTTTTAACAAACCATAGAAGGCACACATAAAAGGATTCAGTATTGAGGACACTTTTGTATTATTTTATATGACGTTTTAAAATAAATAATTATGTACTCAATGCTTTATGTCAATACTTATAATTGTGCCATAAAATTATGCTTCCTAAAATTAGGTCAATATGAATTCATTGTTACAGCTATTGTTATTACTTCATGTACGGAATAAATGTCAGCCTGAAGCCATGGGAGATCATCTGCAGACCCGTGAGCAACTATGAGAACTCTGTGAAACACATCTTAGGATATATTAAGCTCTGTTGCTGTTCTTTTCTAGTCAGCTCTTGTTCTTTGCCCTACTTCCATCCTAGTAATGGAATTCTGCTTTAAGAAAATGATCAGCAATATTTCTTTCCACTTAGGAAAAGAAAATTTAAAAGGAAGAACATATAAGTGGAAAACATGACAAAAGAAAGAAAATGATTCAGAGATAATCCCACTTCACAAAAAACCCAAAAATAAGACATAATGCCAAAATATTTAACATATTAATGAATTATAGAAAAATAGAAAAGATAATGCATTTTATCATAAAACAATTCTAAATGTAGTAACAGTCAGCTCAAAATGTAAAAAACACAATTAGAGATTTAATGAAGACTCTAAGACTGTTCTATGTTGGCCAAAGGCTTAATATCAATAACAATCTGGCATGGAGCTGATATAGTTTTAATTGTATCAGGGGAAACTGACAACAAAGAAATTTTCCTAAGGAAGAAAGTGCATTAAAGTCATGTAAGGGATAGTTTAATTTATTTATACTTCAATTAATAGTAAATGTAGATCTGATAATTTCATTGCTGAGAGTGAGCTATTATTCAGGCCAGGACCACAAAAACAGCCAGTAAAAAGTTATTTTTAGCACATTCTACATACCAAATACTAGTTAGCTCTATTTACAAATTAATTTTCTCATGAAAAGAGTGGAGAAGAATTATCAAAGTGTTGAGAACATAGCGGGAAATATATTTAAAAATATATGCACATTATATAGTGTATTATTCTACTGGAAACAAACTTCATAAAACTGTAGTGCTGTGAAGACAGCTGGTGAATTTATTTTTATTAGTCTATGTTATCTATGAACATATATCTAATTTTTATTAGACATTGTTATCTATAAAAGTCCAGTTTCTCAATGTATACTCCCAGTTAATTCAAACACAAGATTTTATCAATACTGACAGAATAAGTTTTTATACCCTGGGATAAATTTTTGATTCTTTGGCAAGAAAGGTTTCAATATTGTCAAGAAAATATTGTACCTCTTAGAAATGACCTTGTGAAATGATTAAAATATTTGACATTGATTGGTTAGAATAGGTTATGGCAAAAATGTTTCTAAAATTTTGGTGAATGGTCCACATTTAAACATAAAGCACTAATATCTTTAAACAGATAACAGATCAATATTTTGGATTGATAATTATTACAAAGATCTAAGAAAACCTTAGATCATGGGACATTAGAATCTTAGAGAGATTATATTAGATTGATCTTGATCCTGAGTAAGTAGCAAACACAGTGCAGTTTCCTTATTGTTCAATAGAAATCACAGACCAACATACACCCACACACCCACACACATATGCACACAAATATGTACACATACACACAGACACATATATACATGTATACATACACCCATGTACACATGCATACATACATGCACACATATATATTCATGTACACACACATTCTATTCCTATGTATGTACTTAAATCCAAGTGAATGTCAGTGTACAAGAATCACTAATATCTGTACTTAAGGAAAATATATGTTTTATTTTCATTAATTTATTCTATTAAAAGAATAATTGCTGAAGGAGAGACATTCCTTTAAGTTATGCTAATAGTTGGAATCTCTGTTCACTTAAGCAACTTTTTGTAGCATTACAAACATCAAGAACTTAAAATGTACATGATCCTTGACCATTTATTTTTCAGTGATTTAATTTCCCACAATAGCTTTGTGAACTCCGAACTCTGATGGTTCCTGTATGAGAATTGCAGAGAACAAAGTGTGAAGACTAAAATGGATAGGGCCTCATGATGAATGGAAAAACCAAGGGGTGGCCAACTGACAAAGCTGTCTCTGAATTCCGTGACATCCTGTCTCCCTTAGACCTTTTGATCAGAACATGTAGCATTAGTGTATATGGGTTCAGGTTGCAAAATGTTTGAAATTTAAAAGTACCTGTGAATTTAAAACTAAAAGATAAATCTAAGGAAAAAATTCCTCATAGCTGATCATCAAGGCAGCTAAACATCATTAAACAAATAAACAATTAGACTTGACAATCAAAAGCTAAATGGAAATGCAAGTATGAGTTTAGTATCTAAGAACTATCACTGAGGTTAATAGCTGCTTTTTTGTCTTTGCCAAAATATGAAGTCAGTGTGATGAATTATGCATGACTTGGGCTAAGGCTGGTTTTGAAAGCTCCGAAGAATTACATGACCTCTGTTTTTCCAGTTAGAACTTTCATTTGCCTCAGGGAGAATTGGTGGTGAGGTGAGTTTCGTAGAAAAGAGACCTTATCTTTGAAACAAATAGAACTGCCACCCACCTACCTTACTAAGAAACATTTGGGAATTTAAAAATATTCTTCTACAAAGAAAGGTAGCATAAGCAAGAGCACCTGAAAGTTTTAAATTCGAACATCTGTTAGGCTCAAAGGACTTTATGGATGTCAGTCTGTTTAATCTCCTTAAGACAAGAACAATAAGAATTTAGTAAGAAATCTTGCCATTTGATTCATTTTTACTTAGGAGGGTAGATTCTGCCTAATAAACAGGTGAATATATCAATAATATGTATGGGTTGTTAATCATAGGTAATGTACTAAATATCTCTATACCGTTATTTGGAACATCTTTTTCTAATATATTTGAGGTACATCATTGATGTAGATGAACTTTCAGAAATGTCATTTCCAGAGACATCTACAACTTGGGCATCTCAGATTTATTTGTCAATCAACTCCTCTAGATGTAAAACATCAAACTTTGAAAAGATAAGGTTCAATAGGAAAGGGGTTCTTTTAGAGGTATAGGGAATTATACTATTTACTAAATAAACGACTTAAGGATCTTCTGCTGTATGACTTAGTTTTGTTTTCTTTGACTTTGTTTGGTCTCAAACTGGGTCAGCACAAGCAATTGGAAACTATAATATATAGCTGACTTCTGTTTTCCTGGACAAGAACAGAATCTGAATTCTTCAGTTGTAATTTATTGTCTAAAGGATAAACTATGACAAAATAATTTTCATTCTCTTTATATAGTCATTTTGCTAAGAATATAATGCAGGATATTTAATTATTGATGACTTAATCAGTGAAAAATATATTTTAAAATATTTTAAATACAGTGGAAATATTTAAACGTCTCTTAATAAACACAATATTATTTATTTTATAAAATTATGTAATTTCCCCAAATTTCTGCACTAAGGTAAACAAGAACTGTTAGAAGCATTAAGAATGTTTAACCTACCAGCAATATGATTATAGATCACATCAATATCCAAGAAGACAAGATGGTCACTTAAAGTTCTTTCAAGACATTGTGTTTAGGTTCAATTACATGACTGTGCTTGTCACAGAGCCACTGCTCAGGTCACGGTCACATATTTCTGTGGTATAACTATTTAGTTCTCAGTTTCTGGTACCATTCGCTTCAATTTAAAAGCAGCTTCCTTCATTTTACAGGCAAGTGCCCTTCAATAAGTAAGCTAATATCTCTGTTTCCTCATCTACAAGAGGAAACTTCCTTGGACTATTATAAATTGGCTTATAATGACATCATATATGTATCAATGTATATCATTTTATTAATACAAATGAAGTGACTTGAGTATTCCTGGTAGTGAGAGTTTGATAAATAAGACTGTTGTTCTTACTTGGACCTAATCCCTTTATCTATGCCACATTGGTAGATAAATTTCCTTAGCTTCTTTAGCTTGTAGGTAGATTTCCCTCTCCTACTTTACCCATAACACCTCACTGTGACTCATTCTAAAACAGATACTCATTGAAATCATAGACTACATCCTTTGTCTTGGATTTTCCCATATGATCTAGCATTTAATTCATTCAACATTGTGTGGCTAAAGTTAAACATTTATTGAAACAGATTTCCTTGTTCATCCGTTGACAAGAAATTGTCCATGAGGCACACTTTTTTCTGTGCTGTCTTTGTAAGATGACCTAACACCACTGTAGAGATTTATTGAAAGAGATATAAGTAGCCTGACTATACACCATTAAATGTTATAGGGGATGACCTACAATATATTCATTACTTTGCACTCTATGAATTATTGAATAAAAAGAGAAGGGTCAAGAACACATGTGAGACTAGAGCCTGGCTAACAGATCCTGATATTCAGACTCTGAGCCTTAGTTAAATTATTCTTTCTCAGAGGATAAGCATCTTTTACTTAAATAGAGTATAGTGAAAAATCAAATTTTAAAAGTTCATTGCTTTAATACTCAGAATCCAATCCACCTTATAGTCCCTACTTTACCTAATTGTCTACTCAGAATTACCTGGTTCTGAGACAATAGCAAAAACTGAGTATTATCAGAATATGTAGGATAATTAATTAATACAGAAAAAGAAATTATCTCTTTCTGATGCAAACAAATAAAGCTTCTTTGATAGAAGTAAAATCTTCACTTATCTGTGGGTGTGAAGATAAGTGTTTAGTGTGCATCTAGGAGATATACTGGTTTAATAAAGTAGCACTAGAAATAAGAGCATCACAGAAAGTCATACCTATTCAAAATACAGAAAGCAACTGCATTTGGGCTCCTCAGCCCCAGTTACATCTACAACACACTTCACACCCAAGGCTCAGGGAACATCACCAAAGTTGGGGCAGAAAAACTAGAGGACCAGGAAGTCTGTTGTGAGATTTTGCCTTTCAGCTATGACAGGGACACTATGATGATGAAAGGCCAACAACGTAGTGGTTACAAACACAAGACCTGAACAATTCTAATGACAGCTGCCATCTCAATATAGGTGAGAGACATTTTTTTTCATGAAGTCCCATCCTCAAATGAAGAGCTACAAGAACTTAATAACTACTGAGATACAGAGATTTAGTCTTCACCATTGAAACATGGGACAGACTCAGCAGATTGTATTTATAATGTTGGTTTGTTTATATGTAAGTGTAACAGTATGGTTACAGAAATGGAGGCTATACATTTAGGAGGGAGGAAGCACAGACAGGAAGGGGAGCAATGAGCAGAAGGAAAATGACATCATGAGCAAAATGTGTTGCTCAGGGAAGTGCATGACACTTTTTCTCACTCTAGGTTCTGTTTTGCTTTATGGTACTGTGGGGTGGGGTTGAAGTAAGAGGAGAAGAGAGATAGTCATGCATATGATAAATAGGGTGAGGAGTTAAAGGTAAGCCAGGAGAGGGAAATCTACCTAGAGCTAAAGCAGCTAAGAAACTTTATCTACCAATGTGACACAGATAAAGGGATCAGGTCCAAGTGAAAATAACAGTATTAATTACCATACTCTCAGTACCATGCATATTCAAGTCACTTCATTTGTATTGAGATAAGGATATAAGTCAATACATATGATGTCATAATAACCCAACTTATATCTTGTAGATGAAGAAGCAGAGATTTTAACTTGCTTGCTGAAGGATACTTGCCTGTAAAGTGAAGGAAACTGCTTTTAAATTGAAGCAAATGGTACCAGAAATGAGAACCAAATAGTTATACCACAAAGATGTGTGATCATGACCTCAGCCGTGGGTCTGTGACAAGCACGGTCATTTAATTGAACCTAAACACAATGTCTTGAAAGGACTGTAAGTGAACATGTTGTCTTCTTGGATATTGATGTGATCTGTAATCATATTGGGGGTAGATAAAACATCCTTAGTGTTTCTAACAGCTTTAGTTTACCTTAGAGCAGAAAATTTGGGAAATTACATATTTTTCCCTTTTATTAAATATTTCCTTTATTTATATTGCTAATGTTATATCCTTTCCAGGTTTCCCCTCTGGAAACTCCTTATCCCATCTCTTCTCCCCTCTACCTCTATGAGGGTGCTCCTCCAACCATCTATCCACTTTCAACTTCCAGTCCTGGCATTCCCCTACACTCTGACATTGAACTCCATGAGGCACAAGGACCATTCCTCCCACTGACATCCAACAAGGACATTGTAAGCTACATATGCAGCTGGAGCCATGGTCCCTCCATGTGTACTCTTTGGTTGGTGGTTTAGTCCATGAGAGCTCTGAGTGGTCTGGTTGGTTGATATTGTTGTTCTTCTTATGATATTGTAAACCCCTTCAGGTTCTAGAGTCCCTTCTCCAACTTCTTCATCAGGGACCCCTTACTCAGTCCAATGGCTGTGAGCATACACCTCTGTATTTGTCAGGCTCTGGTAGAACCTTCAGGAGACAGTTATATCATGCTTCAGTCAGAAAGCACTTCTCAGCACCTGCAATAGCATACATTTTTGAGGAAACTGTATATGGGGTGGATCTCCAGGTGGGGCAGAATCTGGATGGCCTTTCTTTCAGTCTCTGCTCCTCCCTTTGTCTCCTTAATTACCCGGTGAGTATTTTGTTTCCCTTTCTAAGAAGGATGGAAGCACCTACACTTTGGGTTTCCTTCGTCTTGAGTTTCATGTGGTCTGTGAGTTGTATCTTAGATATTCTGAGCTTCTGGGCTAATATCCACTTATCAGTGAATGCATACCATGTGTGTTCTTTTATGATTGGGTTACCTCACTTAGGATGATTATTTTCAATTTCCATATATTTACCTAAGAATTTCATGAATCCATTGTTTTTGGTAGCTGAGTAAATATACCACAATTTCTGTATCCATTCCTCTGTTGAAGGACATTTGGGTTCTTTTCAGCTTCTGGCTATTATAAATAAAGCTGCTATGAACATAATGGAGCGTATGTCCTTATTATATGTTGGAGCATCTTCTGGGTATATGCCCAGTAGTGGTATAACTGGGCGCTCAGCTAATTCTAAGTCCTATCTTCTGAGGAACCACTAGACTGATTTTCAGAGTGGTTGTACTAGCTTGCAATCCCACCAATTTTGGAGGAGTATTCCTCTTTCTCCACATCCTAGCCAGCATCTGTCAACTGAGTTTTCGATCTTAGCCATTCTGACTGGTGTGAGGTGAAATCTCAGGGTTGTTTTGATTTGCATTTCCTTAATGACTAAGGATGTTGAATATTTCTTTAGTTGTTTCTCGGCCATTTGAGTGTCAAACATTGAAATTATTACTGAATTCCAATAATTTAGAAAGTTCATTCAAGATACCATCAATAAAAGTTTTGTCATACAAGAATCTCTCCACCTAATACCACTTTTGCTGAAAAGCAATGTTTATCTTTCTTTTAGTAATATATTTACTAAATATACTAATTACTAATAATATGCATATATTAGTTGTATACTACTAAAATGTCATTGTAAGAACATTTGCTTCTCTTTGCTGGAGGCACATTGCAGTGTTGTGACAGTATGAATTTAAATATAAATATTCTAACACAAGGGCAGGCCCTAAACAGATGTGCTTGTTATTTTATTTTTGACTGCAAATAACACATAATATTTAATTTCATTGAAAATATGATCTTTTCCAGACATTATATCTCCTCCATTTTGCTTTGATGTCTTTTTATATATTTATATATTTTCTAACAGAATGATCCATATTTTTAAATTCTGTGCCTAAGTAGGGTTTGTGACCCTTTTTAATAATATCAGGAGTATGAATTTAAAAATTCAGCCATAGCCTAACCTGATTTTACTTTGAACTTTAGTCTTCCATCTCTGGCACCCTGTTATTTGAAATTCAGGTCACTATTTAGCATTACTACCAGGCTTAAATGGTAACTAACTTGGGACCTCTGGAAGAATCCACTCAAATCCAAAACAATTTCAAACCGACCTGTGAATGTAGTACCCCAATATCTTTAGCTACACATCAAGAATAGCCACAATACCTTAGGCTTGTGGTACTTCCCAGGCTTAGTTTTGTACACAAAGCATCTTGGAAGTGAAACAGAGACTTAATTCAGTTTAGTCCTTTTAAGAGATGGAGTGAAACCTCTTTATTAGTTTTCCTTTCCCAACATGACTAGCTTTATTTCCTTTTCAAATTATTGTGTCTAAATAGACAGGGCCTTGGAATGAGATCACCAGTCAACATTCCATTACGAATCTTTTTTGACTGCAAGGAGTAGAAGGGGAGAAACTGAGTAGGGAATTATGTGTGGAAATATCCCAGACAAGAGTAGACCTTGGTGCCTGATGTCAGGACAGATTTCCACCTGCAATGTCTTGGAACATTCATTTTTGATTTGGGGATATTTACTAAGGTCTATTTAACTTTTCCAGAACGATCTCTGTCTATTACCAAGGCTAATCTGTCCCAAGACTTGTTATAAGCCTTTCCAGAGACAGGACAGACAACAAAGCAGTTTTTAAAAGTCTTTTTGAAGGATATCCAAACTGAACTCTTATTAGTATTAATTTGCTGAAGATTGATAGAAACCTCCCTTATTCTTTATGCAATTTTTATTGGTAACTTTCATTTTGAACTTTGTTATTAAGCAAAGAAAGGGGGGAATTTACTTGGGAAAATAAAAACACAAAACTCAAACAGTATTCAGTTTAATATGTAGTCTATGGTCAACTTCTTTGTCTCTCTGTCTCCCTGTCTTTCTGTATCTATGTCTCTCTGTCTCTCTTGGCAAGGTATCACACCAGAGTGTGGGCTGCTCTAGAACTTATTAGCTGTATCAGGCTGGCCTCAAACTCATCAATCCTACTATCTTAGTATCACAAATGTTAGGTTTAAGGCTAGGTTCAAACTTCTAAACCTGTGTCTTTCCCTCGGCCAAACAGATAATGGGGTTATGGGTGTTCCTTACCATAACTGCTCCCTGTAAGCGGTTTAAATCAAAGACGCAGCTCAAATATCATATTTCAAACAACAAGCTGCTAAAAAGAAAGCTTTAGTTATTTGAATAAAAACTGTTCCCCATGGTATGGGGTTTTTAATCAGTACGCAGTTGGTGACACTGTTTGGGGGGAAGATTTCGTGACTGGCTGAACTATGTCACCGGAGAATGGCTTTGAGAGCTGACAGCCTTGCATGATTCTAGTTTACTCTGCCTGCTTTGTGCTTGCAGTTGGAGGAATAAGCCCTTAGCTTTTAGATCCTGTCACCATGCCTGCCACTATGCCTGCCACTTGTTGCCATGTCTTCCTGCAATGAGGGACTCTTATTCCTCTGGAACTCTAAGTCCAAATATACTCTATAAGTTACCTTGGTCATACTCTTTTATCACAGCAATTGAAAGGTAACCAATACAGAACATCAGCACAAATATTGAATAGAAATTGTATACAGATATGCTGTATTTATCATGGAAACCGAATATCTACTCCATTTTCTTCTGAAAGCAGGATTTCTTCAAGTTACAAATTCTGGTACTGTGTGTTATGTCTGTTAGAAACCATTAGCTGTATTAATATTAACATAGCATATTAATTCTCACCTAAGTGATTCTTTCCAATAGCAAGTTAGTTGACAATGAAACTTGATGCCTACATGGTCTAATATTCTGAAAAATACTTCTCCCCCTCCATAAAAAAAAATTCCAAAAATTACTTCTATTGAAATATGAACTATTCCTCAGTGGAATGGACAGTAGACTGCAGAAATAACTCCATCTTCTTGGAGGTATTTAGTGCTCTGTTGGAAAGAAATTGTGACACATCCTCCTAGGAATGCTCTCTTTAACAGTGTCTTCTCTCTTACTAAGTGCTGTCTTTGTTTTTGATTTGGCAATGGAGTGAGGCATTTCCTGTTTTAGTAAAACTACTTTCATTGTAAGTGGAGTCCCACCTATACTTACAAAGATGAATATCTCAAAAGTAATGTTAGGAGACAGATTGCTGTGTGGCCCTATGTCACATGTGAACAGTGGCACATATATTTTTGTGGCAAGCATACATATGTTGAAATAGTATAACTATAGATAGAAAATGTCAGATAAATTCTAGTAGGTAGAAATCTTACCAGCAGGAGAAATATAAGTGAGGTTTAGGAGGATTCGCTCATATCTGAATTGTAGTATTTAGTTTCTTATGTTGAATAATTAGCCAAAGGGTTTTTATTTAAGTGTTTTTGGACTTTTTGTGTATCTGAAATATCTCAAGATTAAAAAAGAAATTCATATAGAAGTAGATAGGAATTTCGCATGTGAAATAATACAGATGTAAGATTAATTTTCAATTCTCCTGTGGTTTAGAGACAGTTACTTGACGGAAGATCAATTTCTTCATCCTTGGAATGTAACAGTGTTTATCTTATAAGGTTGCTTTTCTAAATTAAATCAATACATTTGCAGTGTTTAGCACATTCTTGGCATGCTGTACTCAAGACATATTATGGATACATTTATAATTAATATACAGTTCATAATTGCACCTTTAATTTTTTTCCACCTACATGGTTGTCACCGTGTCAGTGAAACCCAAGAGTCCAATTCTTCATGTTGTTAAATGCAAAGAATCAGATGACCTGCCCAATCTATTTCAAAGGATTCCTAGGAGGAGGATTAAATACATAAATAGTATAAAAACTCATCTAAACCCTGTGAAGTTTTAAAAAGTTTAAAACCATTCATTAGAATTTATGTTGGAAATCTGTTATTGTATTAGATACTGTTAAATTCAGTGGTCACAATAACCATAGTTTTTAGGATTGTGATCTAAAATGATAATTTCTACTGTATCATCTTCACTTATAGGGCACAGGAGATAGGCAAGGATTGAGAGCTAGGGAGGGTAAGAAGGTGTTGTGACAATGCCCCAGAGAGGTAGTCATGGATGTGAGACACATCATACAGGGTCTTGAAGATAATAATAAGGGTTTAGAAGATTATTGAATTAGAAGATTCAATAAAGAATGTTAAGCATACAGTTATATGATCAAATCTATTTTAAATATCTTTCTGCTGTAATAGCTTTGTGATGACCAGGTTAGAAAGAACAAGAACAGATGATGCAAGTTAATGAATGAGGAGGGTATTTTATTAGTCTAAGAAGTAAGGAAAATTGTGGCATTGAAATAACGTTGAAGAGCTATATAAATTCAGGTGATTGAAAAAATAAATGCATAAATGTTTGGTTATGAATTTGGAAAAGGTAATACAGAAGGAAATGCTGCCTATTTGTTGATTTTATACCAATTACTTCTGTCTTTAGAGATATCTTAATTTAAAGCCCCTGACCTGTTATTTGAAAAGCAATAGATTACTAAAAGAAAAAAATTGCTTTACTTGAGTGAACAACATGTACTGGAATCTTAACATCAAAATCTCAGGAATATAATTATGCACAGTAGAGACAAATGTTGTCTCTGCTGTCAAAGTACTCATGAACTACCATAAAGGCAAGCAAATAAATAAATAAATAATGTAATCAGAAATTGACATAAGTTTGGATTAGTTTTTAGTGGCTGCCACAATAAGTTAACACAAAGTTAATGGCTTTAACAACAGAAACTTGTTACCTTACAGGCCATAAACTTGAAATCAGTAATACTGATCAAAATTAAGAGGTATGCCTCCAAGAGGTTCCAGATGGGAATCCATTATTTACCATGTTGTGGTAAAGGCTCCTGACATGCCTTGGTTGTGGCAGGCACCATGGCAATATTTGCCTTCATTGAACACATTGCCTCCTCTTGTGTGGTAAGAGTTACCTTGGCTTCCTTTTATAAAGATATTTGTGGTTGCATTAAGGGCCTTGTGGGATAATTCAGAGTACATATGTATGAAGCCCCTTATATTTTGGAAGATTTGTTACTATATAAAACAGTGGTTTGAGACTTCTGAGTCACTGCTACCCATGATATATTACACAGAGAAAATAATTGGAAAAGTATGATGATAATTTGCTTGTCGCCTTGATAATAATGTGAAAAGTATGAATGAGAGGGGGGAGACACAGAGAAAGAAAGGAAGAAAGAAAGAAAGAAAGACAGACAGACTTAAAGAAACACAGAGAGACATATACAGACAGATACAGACAGGCAGAAAGACAGGCAGGCACACATATACACAGAGAGACAGATACAGATAGATAGATAGATAGATAGATAGATAGATAGATAGATAGATAGATAGATAGATGTGAAAGAGAGAGAAAGAGAGAAAGAGTGAGAGATAGATAGGTGTGTGTGTGTGTGTGTGTGTGTGTGTGAGAGAGAGAGAGAGAGAGAGAGAGAGAGAGAGAGAGAGAGAGAGAGAGAGAGAGAGAGAGATGGAAAATCATAAAGTCACAGAGCAAAGCCTTGCAGGTATCAGTATTTTGTTCTTTGCATTGGGAACCTACTGAAAGCACAAAACTAGAAATGCTTGAGATTTTATTTACATGCTTAAAAAGTTTAACTATCATAAAAATTTGGATAGGGATAGGTGTCAAAAAAGCAGGGCATAGAGCCAAGAGCTGACAGTGGTTATAATGTCAGGATGTCATGATTGTTAGAACAGGATGATGGATATAGAAATGTAGAAGCAGGGGAAGGCTGTGTTTATTGTTAGGACAGATACAATTGAGAGTTAGAATGAAGACATCAGACAAAGATAAGCAAGGCATAATAGATACTTAGCTTTTGCAGTTATGTGTATGATTATGTTATAAACTGTCAAAAGAAAGGGAGACTGATGAGGAAATCTGTCTTGGGAAAATGAAACCTGAAATGACCATAAGGCTTTGAGTCAAACTGTCAGGTAGGCAGCTGGGTTAAAGAGTTCGGAAAAAAAAATGTCTTCCTAAAATCTAAATGAAGAGGTATAGCCTGCAGAATTGAGGATAAAAAATAAGTATATATGTTGGGAAACCCTGCAAGTAAAGGTGGTAGTCTACCATATCAAGATAGCTCCTATGACCTGGGGGCAAAATGGAATACTTTTTTTTCTAGCAGTGCTTCCCCTACTATGACATTATCTGGGGAGTTGACACCCACACCATCAACCTTAGGAAGGTCATGTAGCCATAGGTAAACCTACAAGTTAAACTTCCTCTTTCCTGATAAGAACCTGCCCAACAAATACCTGGGATTTCTAGAATGCCTCTTTATACAAGTGAGGCATATACAATATGTTAAGCTCTGGTCAGTGATTTTACATTTACCCTGAAATCTCCTTCCCACTCTCCAAGGTTCATATATAACCCTGGTCACCACAAATAAAGTCTATGTGCACCAGCTATTTCACAGAAGATTGTCTAAGAGAGCTGCCTCATTGAGTCTTGTCTAAAAGATCTGTAATACTAAAATCCTTGGATAAGGCCTTCCTTAGAGAAGCTCTAGGCATGCCCCCTGGCATTCACTCACACCTATTCAGGACTTCACCTCATCCTTCCAGCCCAGTGTGCAGCAATGGCACCTAAGCACCTGACAGAAGGAACATAAGACCCAGAACCATAGCTAGTCCCCAACACACATACCACATATGTGAAGAGAATGAAAGATTGGGTTATGGTTTAGTCTCTAAAAATCCGATTCCCATAAAAGCATGAGGACCCAAGTCCAGATACCCAGAATCCCCATTAAAATTAACACAGCCACCCACTTCTCTAAGGCAGAGAGAAAAGGATCTCTGGAGCTCACTGAGCAGCTAGCCTACCTGAATTTGTGATTTCTAGATTCAGTGATAGGCCATGTCTTGAAAAATAAGGTAGAGAGGGTTTGAGAAAAATACCCAGTGTCAATCTGTGGCCTCCATACTACATGTGCACACATGCTTGCACACTTGCTTATATACATGCATAACTCTACATGAATGTCCATAGAAACCTATACCTCCCCAAACACATACAAAGTCAGACAGATAGAAAAAAAGGAAGAAAAGAAGGAAGGGAGGTAAAATGGAAAAAAGAAGGAAAGGAAACAAGCAAGACAGAAAAGAAGGAAGGAAGGAAGGAAGGAAGGAAGGAAGGAAGGAAGGAAGGAAGAAAGAAAGGAAGAAAGGAAGGAAGGAGAGGAGAGGAGAAGAAGGTAGAGTTCAAAGCACAACCTCGGCAATATGTTAAAGCTCAGAAAATGGGTAAGGGGAGAAAAGAGGAGGGACAAATAATGGAGAAAAATACACAGAAAAGGATATTGTTACAAGAGTTGAGAGTAGGGACTGAAAGTGTTCCTTTTAGAAGATTACAAGAGAGGAGAGATGGAGGTCACTGTTGCCTCTGACAAGAGCAGTCTCTGTGGAATGGTGGGACGGAAGCCAGGGTGAATGGTAGAGCTAATGGGAAAATCTGAGTGCGATGTGTAAGTGAAGAAATGAAGACAAAACACAAGCAATCATTTAGGTTTTTTTCCTGCAGAGGGAAAAAAGACATAGCTATAGAACCAACCAGGGAGTTTACAACAGGCAGGGTGAAATTCTGTGACACAGAGAGAGCATACCCTCATCAACTCTCACGGTAGTGACTCGTGTGAATGAAGTCGGGACAGTCAGAGCTTGCAGCAGTCCTTGACTTCCCCTGCCTAGATTTTCACTCCTGTTTTAGATCTCTCCTGGGGAAGAGAGCTCTTTCTAAAAACCTGGCTTCTCTATGTCTGTTTGATAAGCATGGCAGCATCTGCTGGCAGAACAACTTCTTTCTCCATGAGAAGTCTTGATTTTAACCTATGAGTTAAGAGGGGGCATGCTTCCTGTTTTGTGCTTGCAAAGATAATGATAAAAAATCAGTATATAAGGATAAGTGAATGGGTTGGGAGATGGCACAGTTTTGTAAAGTATTTGGCACACAACCATGAGGACCTAATTTCAGATCCATAGCAACCACATACAAAACAAAATAATCAAACACGCAAACAAACAAAAACTGAGTACACTCATACACTATTTTCCCAGAACATGTTCCAGGAAGTATTAGGGGAGAGGAAAATGAGCAGTGGTTCTCAACCTTCCTAACGTTGTGACCATTCAATGTAGTTTCTTATGTTGTAGTGACCCCCAGCCATAAAACTATTTTCATCTCTACTTCATAACTGTAATTTTGCTACTGTTATGAATCATAATTGTAAATATCTGATTTGAAGGATATTGGGTATGTGACTCATGTGAAATGACCATTCAACCCCCAATGGCATTATGACCCACAGGTTGAGGACCACTGCTATGCACTATTGAAAACTTTGGCCTCTGACCTCCAGTTTAAAATTATTATACTCTTCTGACATTTGACAAAGATAATACCAAGGTTTGAGTAAATGCCCAGGCACTTATTAATTAAAAAAGCATCTGGGTCTATTACATAGTTAGGGAGAGGAAGAAGTATCAATGTGGATTTATATTTTAAAGAAATGATATGTTTGCTGTGATATGCTTGTTTTATGTTAGATACAATGCAGATGAGAAGTGGGGATTTACTGAGGCGAGGTGGCTGACAGAGATGTGTCTCCTCTTTGTATTTCCCTTCCCAGCATTTACATTTTATAACCTTGTGATCAGAGAACAGGATGAAGTTTGTAAGCATCAATCCCTGTGTTCTCAGGGTTTACCTTGCAAGTTCTTCTGGTGAAGAAAGCTTGTCTTTCCCTTCCCGAAAGGAAGAACCATATTTCAAAAAGCTCTGGAAAAGTAAAGTTTGTGGTAATTTTTTTTTTAAACCACAAATGCATAGAATCAAATCAAACACTGAGGTCCATACCCATTATCAAAAATCTTACCTGAAAACCACACAAAACATAACTCGAGTTTTAGAAGTTAAAATAGAAAAGTGGAGCATAAGTCCATTGTTGCAGCCACAGGTCAAAATAAGGGCTTTATATCAATGTTCACAATGCTGTGACATGGCAGAGCCCCGGAGGAATATGATTAGGACTTGCAGTTAAGAGACAGCTGCCCCGTGGGGCCACATTCTGACCCATGTGCACACTGAGATGGTTCAAAACCTTTGTAATCTTGGGTGAACTTAGCAACACAGTCACCCCTTGTGATTAAAAAAAAAGAACCAATAACCCCAAGGAGAGTACTAATTCCAAATTTAGCTCCAGCCTCTACCAACCTGGTCATATGAGAATTGCCCATTTATGTTTTGAATACAAATAGTTCACAGTGTGCTTCTGTCTTGGGAAATTAAATGATGGTAGTGGAGGAAGTTTCATTATAACTTATTATAACTTGCTTCTGAAATGGGTGTGACATTCATCTTTTATCCTGACAGCATACATTTTCCCCAGCATAATTAAAAAATTAATTGGGGGCCATTACTTAATTTTTTTGAGAAAATTTAATTTTGTTACCTCTTCCACAAGCTAACCCAGCTGAGAACTCTCCTTTTTGGTTTCATACCATGTATATCTTTTTGTCCCCATATCTTTTCCCGGCATCTCTTGTTACCCTTTGCTGGACTCCTATCTAGTTTCACAGCCCAGACTCACTCTCTCTTAATACTTCACCTATAATACTTTTATGCATTAAGAACTAAATCCACACATGAGAAGGTGAATTTTTGTCTTTTTGTTTGAATCTCCTCACAGTATAATCCTTCCTACATCAGTACGTCTTCCTGCAAATTCCATCATTTCAGTTTTCTTTATAGCTGAGCATAATCCCACTGCAAAAGTTTGAATATTCCACTATTCTGTAGATGAATGTCTAGGCTGGCCATATTCTCTTCCTTTGTGAGCAGAGCGGCAGTCAACATACATGGGCATGATCTCTGTGGTAGGGAATAGAGTCCTTAGGGTATAAGCCAAGGAGGAATATGGCTGCACCATCTTGATTAGTTATCTAACCTGCTGGGCTGATCAATGCTTAGAAGCATAGTTCACAATCTGGATACAGTAGAAATAATGCTTTTCTTTTGTTTTGTTTTTGTTTTTGTTTTTTGTTTTTTGTTTTTTGTTTTGTTTTTGGTTGAACAGCATCCTGAAATGTCAACTTGACTTTCTGATTGTGCACTGAAAGCTACAAACTCTGCTTGTAAGCAGAGACATACCACAACTATCCATTTCTTAATTGGTAACATTAAAAAGCCTGTAGTCTTTCTACAACACTTGAAAGGAAAATTAGTCTTGCCATATGATTGTAATCTTTAATTGTAGGCATGAAGCTGTGTGCCATGCAGTCAGAGCCCTGTGAGGCAGATCGTAATTCTCTCAGTCTCTGAAGTTTCTTGCTTCCAACTGATTTCTGTGGCTCAGCTGGCATCTCTTTGGGAAGAAGTCAAGATGAGGAGAGAAGAGGAAGTGAGATGGTGGAGAAGGCATCATAACCAGGAACATCACCCTCTAATTGTTTGCCCTCAAGGGACTCTTCGTTTGTTGGCTTTCCTCTCATTCCCAGAGAGAGCCCTGCGGAGTCTCATCAGACTCCAGTTCCAACAGTGGTTTCATCTACAGAGTGACCTGTCAAAAGCCAGTGGAGTAAATGCAAGTGAAATGGAGCAGATGTTGGGAAATGCCAGGAAAGCAGAGGCTGTACTTCATTAAGTGACCAGATTCTGACAGAGGCAAGCCAGAAGGCCAGGATTCTGCTCTGCTCTGGTGCCTTGGCAGCCACAGCTTAGACCGTGAGGCAAGACACCAGAGTTCAGGGTAAACTGTGCTTTTTTGGAGCCCCAGTGGACAACTAAATCCAACTGAAATTTGAGGTAGAAGAGATAAAATAAGATCAGTTCCTCCACCAGCCAGAGGAGACACTACAGCCTTCCCCTAGAGTTCATCTATAATTCTAGGCAAGGATTATCTGGAGGACCCAAAGGGTTCTAATAAGCCATGAACCATTGAGTCCTAGACCATATGACTGAAAATATCAGTTACAATTCAGGAGTGTGTTCTGGACTGTCAACCCAAAGTGAAATAATGCAAAGCAGTCAAAAATAAATCCTAAGTAGGAAGTTAATATGGTCATAGTTATAGCAGAAGCTTATAGTGCTGATTAGACAGAACAAATCAATGCTGATATAATGAGGTACAACAGAGGCTAGTTCTCACTATTGAATTGACCATCCTTCCAGTGAATAAAGGCAGAATGCTTTTAATTATTTGCCTTTCTCACAATGGTGTAAGAACTGAAATAGGAAAATCATCTCCTAATGGTTATTTAATTGACAGCAACCCTAACAACTCCCTTCTTGAGCTGGAAACTGTGGGGTGGAAAAAGTGGCTAGGGAAATTAACTCAACTGACCAGACCTCCAAGAAATTCTGCATGTAAATTATGCTTTGTCTCACAAGCATGAAAATAATCTGATTTGTTAAGTTCCAAGGTTACTAAAACCTGAAATAGTATCTTGTTCAGCTTAGAGCTTGGCAGTGTGTCTACTATGTGGCTTGCCAATCTATAAACATTGGAAAGTGGGGCTCACTGACACTAGATGTACTGAACTTCTGTCTGAAGAATTTGTGTACCACACCCACCTGCCTATCCCTAACAGTTTTACTTGGGTGTCTCATACTGATCTTGTAGTTACAGGTCGATATTACTTCTTGAAGCCTCATCTCACCTTCACTCACTTCCCTTCACAATTTTCCTCTTCCTTGCTAAGGCATCCCACTGACTTGTCTGTTTCCCCTATAGCATCATGCACTCAGGTTAAGTATGCTGTCCTGAGCTTACATGGCTACTACATTGAGCAGTCCAGTGAATGCTCACTATCTTGATAAATACCTGGAGAGAAGTATTGGTAAAGATGGGTGTCATGGAGTTACGGATGAGGCTGTTATGCCTGTGACTTTAAGATTGTTTTTACCCACTCAGCAGTTAAGAGCACTGACTGCTCTTCCAAAGGTCCTGAGTTCAAATTCCAGCAGCCACATGGTGGCTCACAACCATCCATAATGAGATCTGATGCCCTTTTCTGGAGTGTCTGAAGACAGCTATAGTGTACTTGCATATAATAAATAAATAAGTCTTTAAAAAAAAGATTGTTTTTAACTCTGTTTGGAGCAGTGAATTCTTCTCATCTGCATCCACCCGGGAGGCTTCATCTGAGTGATTTGCAAGAAAGAGGCACAATCATCAGGGTGTTTATTGGACGGTCTTCTCCCATCACTTGGGCTGGGCAGGTGATAACATACTGCAGTGTTCCTGCTGTGACTCTTTCATTTCAATCCAATTGACCAATGTGTATTGACTTTTCTGAGTGCACATTCACTGCTGCACTTGGCTTAACAAAACTCTTCACAACCAACTCTATGATTGGATTTCTCCTGTCTCCACAACTTACACATAAGGACCGGAGTTATATAACTTGTAGGAGGTCAGGCCAGGCTAGTGTCATGGATCATTTTTGAACTAGGAAGCTTACAGGCTGTGGCAGGCTGCTGTTCTCCCGGATGCCTTGAAGGTCTCAGTTCATTATCTCCTGTCAGCAAGGAATGAGTAGGGGAAAAAATGTCTTCTAACTCTGGGCTCCTATCAATTTCTTGGAAAATAAATTGGAGCTTTTTATAATTCCTCAATTATTAACCATGCCAGTTTAGTGAGTGACTTGGTACACATTTGAAACCAGCTGCTGTATCAACAGTGGTTAGAAGAAAACAGAATCATCCACAAGGTCAATAGTAATTTCCCATTACCTTCTCTCTGCTGCCATTTACCAGGTCTGTTTTCCAAAAGGTGTGGCTGTGCTATTTTCTCTGATGTGTCTTTTTTTTTTTTTTGTATGTTTTGTCTCTAGCACTTCCCTCCATGTTCCCTTCGAGTTTCCTGAAATTCTTCCAAGTAGGGTCAATGGCTATCTTTAGCAACTGGTAAAACGTTTTAAACCACAAATGCCCAAGGACAGAAAGCCAATTGATTTAATCGGGTTCTCCTGTGGTCGGGATGTTTGTATTCCACCAAAACTCACATGTCAAAATTGATCTTCTGTGAGGGTATCTGGATAGGGGATCATTAGGTTTGGGCAGACCATGAGATATCTACTCTTAAAATAAGATTAGTGCTCTTACTAAGAAGCATGAAACCCTCCCTTGCCAAAGTGCATTTGCCGTGAGGAATGGCAACCTAGAGGAAGGGTGCCATCACCATGGGCCAGATTAGTTGGTGACTTGGTTGCATATGTCTATCTCTACAATTATGGGGGAAAAAGCTCACTGTTTATAAATATCCAAGATTTATGTTACATTATTCCCAAAGACCAGTTTCACAGTAGTCAAGGAACCAGAATGTAAGACAAAGCAAGCTTTGATTTTGTTCACTCTAATCTAATGTTTCTGGTCTGTAAGATACTTGTGGAAGTTCTAGTCTCCCATGCTGGCTAATCCTCCAACAACTACTGCATGTCTTAATATTAAATATACTTATAGCATAACACTCCCAAATCCCTCTATATGTTGAATCTTACCAAACTACAAACTTTGGAGTTCTTACAGAGGCTTTGCCACAGAGACAGGATTCACTGTTTGAGCCTCACCCAAGCTGGAGATGGGGTTTGGGGATGGAAGTTAAAATTCTTGATCACAAATTGATATTTCTAATGTTTATATACTTACCAAAGATCCTTTATTAGGGAAAATGAAATATATTCTGATCACCCACAAGATTCCAAGGAGTTTTGGAACTCTGTTACAGAAATCAGTATCAGAGAACAAATATTGAAACAAAACACTCTGCTTGCACCACTGTCTGCAAGGGTCTTGGACTGAAACCAATTCTATATTTTATATGTTAGAATATCAAGAGGAAGATAAACCAGAAAACAGGGGTCCCCCTAGTATGCTCTTATCTTTTCTTAGTTTCTCGAAATAGTGTTCATCCCCATTTCTTGTTTTTATAGCATTCACACTGTGTTATGATGCATTTCTTATTGCTGTGGTAAATATCACAGAAAAATCATTTAAAGGAAGAAAAGATTTATTTTGGCTCCTGAGTTCGGAGGAGTTTCATTTTATTAGCAGCTGGATATAAAGGGTGGAAACATATTGTAGAATAGAGCTGCTTGTTTCATGGTGGCCAGGAGGAATAAGAAACAGAGGGATGGGGAATAGTGGGGTGGGGGTTCAACATTTAAGAATATGTCTATGTTCTAAAGTTTAAACCATTCTGCATAGAAAAACCACCAACTTGGGATTAAACATTCAACACACAAGTTTTGGGACACATTTTATATTCAAACTATAACACCTATAAAGATAAAATCATAGGTGATATCATATTCATTTTTCAGGAATGTGTGGACATGATGGGAATAGTATAAATATCATAAATATCCTGTCGATAATGTTGACTTAATTTCAGCCTATGTCTCCACATTCTGGGGCCTGACAAAGGAACTAAGAGAGAAAAACTACTTATGGTTATTATCTATTTCTGATACATAAAAGCATATATGAGCTACATGCAGAACTCTTTCATCAGTTCAACAGGGCTTCTTCCAGAAAATGGTCCTCTCCTGCTGAGCTCTGTTTTCCAGAACCTGGTGTTTATTATATACTTAATAAGTACGTGATGATTTATTGTTTATACATATCCTCTTAGTTGAAAATTATATTTAAATAGGGACTCTAAATGTTTTAATATTGAATTAAGAAAATGCCAGAAACTATCTTGAACTCTATTTAAATTGTTTTGTCTTTTTATTTTAAATAAGAATTATTTGTGAGAGGCTTTCTTTTCCTCAAGAAATTAAGTTAAATAATTAATATATGTGAAAGGAGTTTAATGAGTCCATAGGACATGACTTTTAGTTTTCTAGATTGATAGTGGGATTTTCTCATAAATGAAATAATCATCATTACATGCCTTGATCAACTCAAGATCATCCCATGATGCCTTTGCTTCAGAATTAATTAGAACTGGTGTTTTTCTTTTGTCTCTTGGAAGTGCCTCAATTTGGACAAAGGATGATTGTTTCTCTTTAAATCTTAAAGACAGGAGATGCAAGTTTAGTCCCAGTCTGCTCATCTGTGCTCTAAGACCAGATGTTTACAAACCCTGGGTCTCAGTAAGGAGAGCCTTATTATTTAGCCACAGCATCTCCAAGTAGTTGTTAGACTGTTTCGTTCTGTCTTCCTTGTCCTAGACAATTGATATCTGAGTATTTCTTCTTACAAGGTTATCAGTATGTGCCATTCCATGAGTTGAATATATGCCTACTATCTTTCTCACTCTTTGTCTCTTACACAGAGGTATCTTTAAACAAAAGCTGTGTTTTAGTCACACTTGTAACCCTAATGTGTAGAATGATGCCTAATACGTATTAGAAGGGCAATAAATACATGCTGGTTGGCTAACTGAAGTGAAAACCGAGTATTAGTGCTAAAGAAGATAGGCAATAATGGATTAAGCGTTCTCTTTTCCTCTGTGGCCTAACTAAGCTGGAAGAGGTTAAGTGTTCGACAGTCAATTTGGCTGAGTAGTGGATGAGAGTCTGCCAGGTGCAAACAATTAGAAACCAAAGCTAGAATAATAATGAGTGACTCTACATCGTATAGAAATGGTCTATTCTTCCTCTTTTCACTGGGGATGGGCGTAGTTTCTTCTTGATATTTTCCCTTAATTGGAAACGCTGTGTCAGATATCATCACATCGTATAAAATTCAGCTTATATTCCCATCTGAAGTGTTAATAGGATCACTTTCTTCTCAAAGAGGTCTTCTGCTATAACCAGTAATTGACAAGGAAGATCCGTACAGTTTCCTCTTGTTTATTGTAGTAGTTAAAGGGAAATGGAGCATCTATGCCTAAATATGCATGATTTTCCTCCTAAAAATGTTTTTGTAGCACCAACCAATATCAGACTAAATAGAAAAAAGATAGATGGTATTTACTTCATAGAAATTTGGTATAGTTAAGTCCTTGTAGTGAAGATTGGTACTGTGAATTTTTACAATCTAGGTGTGGTGGTTCAAATAAGAACGGTCCCATAGGCTCATAAATTTGAATGCTTAGTCACAAAGGAGTGGGGCTCTTTGATAAAATTAAAAGGTATAGCCTTGTTGGAGGAAGTATATCACTGGGGTGGGCTTTGGGTCTTTCAAAAGCCCACACTTGGGCCAATGTTTTTTTCTCTCTCTCACTAAGCCTTGGTAAGGATTCAACACTCAGCTACTCCTCAAGCACTGTGTTCTCTGCTGTGATGATCATGGACTAATTTCTGCAACTGAAAGCCAGCCCCAATTAAATGCTTTCTTTTATAAGAGTAGCTGTGGTGTTTCTTCATAGCAAAGAAAGGTAACTAAGACATTCTGCTAAATTGTATGCTGTTCATTGGAGAAGCAGACATCCAAGTTTGTTATTTTGCTATATCATCACAAGCATATGTGTCAAATGTCATTTAAAAATGGGGGAGAGCTGACTGAATAGTCTGGGTTTAAAAATATTCTACATATTTACTTTTGTTCTTGTTCCCTATAACTCCTGTGTGCAGGTCTTGCCAGGTTTTGACTACATTAGAAGTCACATTTCTATTAATATTCAAATTATGATACCAAGATCTAGTAGGAAATTAGCTTCCTGTGTTGTCCTCTAGTTATTTCTCAGAACATTCAAGAGAGTTTTCGCCCTGAGAGTTTCAAGGAGATCTGTTAGCTACTGCTTTTTTTTGTTATTGTTCTGATCCAATAATGACTACTTTCTGTAATCTCTAAGAGGCACCTTGAGAAAGTATATCATCTTTGTGAGAAATTCATCTTCCAAACTCATAGCAGATTGATGTATCAGTGTGTCTTGGTCACAGTTGAGTCCTATTTCCTCATGTTTATGATTTGCTTTATCCCCTCTGCATGAGTTCTGGGCATGACCCAATGGCTTATATTGGCCAAATAGTTATTATTGAACATAATTCAAGTAGGCTCTTGTAATCTAACTCTATGGGATATTCTTCTGGAAACCAATGTCATGAAATCTCCAGAATGTTCTCAAGTCCTCTGTGATGCCAAAGTGAGGTTAAAGAGTGACCTTGTAAAGGTGAGTCAGGATAATACCTACTTCATTCTTTCTCTATAAACAGCATTTCTGATTTTGTTAGTTTTTCCATGAAAATTGTAGAATAAATGAAAATGCTTGCAGCCTTATTCTTAAACAATTGGTGTTATTGCTATAAAAGTACTCTGAAATTAGAACCACATCTTAGACCTATTGTTGCTACCCTTTATAGACAAGCAGCATGATGAATTGGTTCTAAAAACCATCTAATGTGCCTCTCTCCGGGCTCCCTGAGCTACTGGGAGCCCAGACATGCTGGGCCCACAATGATGAAGCGGGGATAATGTCCTGTGGACAGAGTAGCCAGCTATGATTTGAATGGTAGGGAAAGTGCCAGCTTGCTGTTGGCCTCTTTGGAGCCAAATCATTCAGGGGCTGAACAACTGCACTTCATGCATCATTTGATACTAATTGTGCAACCGAAGAGGACTGAGGCATTTCATTCTTTTGTAAAGCACACAGCATAATATAGGACCACAAACATCCCTGAAACATCCATGATGACATTGTTGGGACAGAACCGGTTGGTTCATCTCGATAAATTCTTCTACCTTCATGCTCTCATTTTAAACACTTCTTATGAGGAGTCATAGAAGCAAATTTTGACACAAGAGGGACATACCTTTTCTACCGGTGTCAAAACAAAAACCCTGGAAACTTCAATTCTCCTTCCCAGTTTCCATGAAATTGACAAATGAAAGCAAAGGTGGAGATAAGAATACTATTAAAGTTTAAATCAGTGAAAGTGTTTGAGGTTTTTATTTCAGAAGGGCTAACAAATAGTACTTCTTTGGTATGTAAGTTCTGAAAAACTAGGGATCAATGACTAGAGAAGGGGTAAGCTGTTGCGAACAGACTTCAAGCTCCTAAGAAATGGAGTCTAGCATAAGAGCTTGCTCTCCCAGAATTTGCCTCATCTAAGCTCCTAGACACACAGCACTGAGCATAGCTATGGAGGAGAAGACTCCTGCCCTGGATGAGCAACAGAATGCAAGAGCCAATGGAAATGGTAAAAAAAAAAAAAAAAAAATACACTCCTAGGAGGGCAGTTCTTCACTTGGCTTAAGCTAAGTGTTACTTTTAGGATTAGTGGCTGTGAAGCAGTGGCTCTGAAGTAGTTTCCTCCACAGGGAAGAATCTTCAGAGTTTAGGATGGATTATGCTTTAGGATTTTCTATGGCTGTTTGGTTTCAGCTTTTCAATACCCAAACAAACAAATGGAAAAGGCAGCAGAATATTGACAGTTTGTTTTTCAAGTTGACAGTTTATATTTCGAAATAGTAGAAAGCATTTAGCCTTAAATAGGATATCTGTATCACACCCCTCCCTGAAAAGCCTTGGAATGTAAGAGGAAGAAGAGGATGGAAGATTGTAAGAGTCAGGTAGAGGAATCGCAGGAAACAGCATTTTCCAGCCACAACAAGGCTGATGCACATATGAGCTCCCAGAGACTGCCACCACACTCTAGATCTGTACAAGTTCAAATCAGATGAGAGCTTTGCAGAGAGGAGGGGAGTACATACTAAGTTTCACTCTTAGCCAGGAAGCTATTTTCAACTGATAGTTGCTGGAAGAAGGAAAACCAGGTTTGTTTTTTTTTTTTCCAATGGAGTGATGTTGGGTATATTAACAATATTCTAAGTAAGAATGCATATTCAGAAATAGTTGAATAAAACAAAACAGAATCCATATTTTTTGTCTGTCTGTCTGCCTGCCTGCCTGCCTGCCTGCCTGCCTGTTTGCCTGCCTGTCTGTCTTTTCCTCTCTCTACTCCTTTCCTACTCTCTCTGTGTGTATGTGTATGCTTTTTGGCTTTAGTTTATTTTTGTAGTTCTTGTATGAGAAAGAAGTAATCTGAAATGTTGTAAGTAAGTAAGGAGTTCTGAGGATTCTCTGCAAAAGGAAATAATATAATCAAAATATATCGTATGAAAAATTAAAAATAAATAGAACAAAACTAAAGTCGCCAGTAGAGGGGATTTTGAGTGCTTCCAACAAAATGAAATGCTAAATGTTTGAACTGATGGATAATCAGTATGATCTAATCATTATTTCTATATTGAAATATCACACAGTACCCTATATATGTCCATATTCATTTTGTATGAATTATAAAATGTTTAAAGTACAGAAACATGACAAAGGTAAAGTAAGTTAAAAGAGCTCATGATACCAAAACACAGCACACATTTCATGGATGTGGGAATCAGGTCAGCGAAGGATGAAGAATTACAGAAGTATCTCTGCAGCACCCACAGTGATAGATCTGCTCCTCTCAGACCATGTGGTGAACTTATGACCAAAACATCCAGTCACTGAATTCCAGTGATGGCATCTAAGTGCATTAAGATGAATTAAAGAAATGGAAGAAACTAGAGGTTTTATATGTTACCCTACCTTTGGAACCCTGACTCCTGGAACAGTATTTTTGAGGAAAACCAAAATAACTGCAATTATGTAGAGTATTCATATATTTTCCTGTCTAATCCACATCTCCTTATAAACTTGCAGAATTCCACCTATAAAGTTTATATAGTTAGGGTTTATTATAATTCCTTTTACCTGATTTCTATGATCTCCTCTCACAAAGGACCCTTCCAGCAATGCCTGTACTGTGACCTAAGCTCAGTAAAGCTTAACATAGGAATATGATAGCCTTGGCAAATATTGTTCATTCTGATCCGGAGACTGGGAGCACAAGTGATCAGAACAAGAGAGTGCAAAAGGCAGAAGAGGCATCAAGGCCAGTTCTTCTGGCCTCTGAGATGGCCATGCTTCACCTCTATTTTCCAACACCAGAAATTCTTATTTTCTCTGTGTTCACATTTGATCTCCCAGCAACCAGATGAATTGTTGATGGCTACTTGCTTCCATCTTCCCAAAGTTGTCCAAAGAAATCAGCCATGACATCACACCACCAGAACAGAGGTCAAGCTCATGCTTGATATTAAGACACCTCACTGGCCTTCTTTGGCTATCTTGGAAAAGTGATTCAGCACTAAAATCTTTTTGCATATGAATGTGAATATTTCATAATTATGACTGCCAGTGCATTTACTATTTATTCAGTGTCTGATATATTCTAGGCTCTGGGACAAAAAAGATGAAAGGTAAAATATGTGGTAGTCTGTTTTCTCTTAGAAGTTGATAGCATTAGGAATGACAACACTATAATTTGTCAAGTGAGTACAGAGTTAAAACTATGAGGGAAAATAAAATAACTGGCACATGCTTATGATAGTAGCAGTTGAACAGTAGAGACAGAATGAATAGGACCTTAAAGCCAGCTTATAGTTTGAGATATTTAAGACCCAATACACAGACACAGACACACACAGACACACAGACACACGGGCACGCGCGCACACACACACACACACACACACACACACAGATGCACACATGCACATGCATGCACACACATACAAATCCCTTTCTTAAAATATATATAACATCCACAAAAACAATGATTCTATGAGAAGTAACATTTCTTGGGAGAAATTAGTCTTGAGGTCAGAAAAGGCTTCTCTGTTAATAATATGAATAGAATAAACAAAGAAACATTACATTGACAAAAGAGGGTAAGTATAAAAGCCTTATGGTTTTTGACCTAAGGCTTTAAAAAATCTTAACATCTAACATTTAATTTAGGTCTGTAGGAAAGAACCAGAATGACTCCATTTGGCTAGAATAGAGTTCCAGGTAGATAACGTTTGATGAGATTTATTCCACAGTGGGAACCAAGGAATGCTCCCTCCATGCATTGCTGAGAAATGAGCACAGCTATTCTAAGACAATTTCCTCTATCGCCAAAGCCAGAGGACGCATTAGAGATTCTGAAGGTAAAATAAGGACACTTTAAAGTCCAAGATTGGTAATGCAGAAGGATAATGGAAGGTACTGGAAATATACTTGCATAATTTTGCCTAGAGTCAATCTAACTGGGAAAAAAATCACAAAAATATCTCAGGGGGGAAAAAAAACCCTTCAAATCTATTTTAAAACAATTTCACAAATGTCCAATGCAGCTAAGTCACTTGTGCAGCTTGTGGATTACCAAGGTCTCAAAGAGAAGCCCATCACCCAGGAAGAGATGAGACAGGAGCCAAATGCAAAGTCCAATTATTGGAAATATTCTAATAACACACATTCATCCAGTAGCACTTAGCTTGGAAAGTGATGCAAATGCCTCATTTTACATAGTTCTCACATATTTCTTGGGGGTAAAAGAAGAAAACAATGTTCTTATTCTTCTAGGAAGAAGAGAAAAATGAGGCTCAGAGAGCTTAAATAACTTGTCCATAACAAATAATTAATAAAGAACAGTGTAAAATTAAAAAAAAAAGTTGGATCTTCTGACTCATACTGTGATGCTCATTCCAAAAGCAGGTTCACAGTTTCAGTTCAACTAACCTTCCCCTGGGTTACTTCATATTTGTGAATTCATCAAAAAAGATTTTTATCACACTAGCTGGTACACATAAGCTGTTGTGTTCTAACCCCCCACTAGTAAGGAATTTGGGATGTTTGACCTGGAAAATAAATGAGTTTACTTATTAAGGAAATGGGGAAAGGAATGTTACGATTGTGACTTGCTAGCACTCATTGTAATACTCAAATGAACATTGTGACTTTGCTAGGTAATAAATATAATGAAGAGAAAGGTTAAAATTATCTTTGTTCCTGAAGCCTACACCTTTAATATTCATCAGGCTATTATGGGCTATAATAAGATGACATAGTAAAGTATAAATATTAACTTTACATGATAAAGCAGCTTCACAACTACCATTTATCCATCAACCAATCAAGCAATTAAACAAACAAACACACAAGCTACATAAAACTAAAGAACTCAAGCTGGGCAATGGTGGTATACACCTTTGATTTCAGCATTTGGGAGGCAGAGGCAGGCAGAGTCATGCTGACTTCTGAGTTCAAGGCCAGCCTGGTTTACAGAGTGAGTTCCAGGACAGTTCAGACTACTTAAAGATACCTTGTCTCAAAAAACAAGCAAACAGACAAACAAACAAAAAACTAAAGAACTTCTTAAAATTCACTCTTTTGTTTTGTCTTTCTATAATGGATATTTTCTTTATTTACATTTCAACTGTTATCCCCTTTCCTGATTTCTCCCAGGAAATGTTCTATCCCATCCAACCCACCCCCACCTGCTTCTAAGGGGGTGGTACCCCACCTGTCCAACAATTCCCACCTCCCTGCCCTGGCATTTCCCTACACTGGGGAATGGAGCCCTCACAGGACAAAGGGCTCTTCTCCCATTGATACTTCCAGCCAGGCCATGTTCTGCTACATATGTGACTGTAGCAATGGGCCCCTCCATGTGTACTCTGGTTGGTGGTTCAGTCCCTGGAAGCTCTGGGGAAGCAGATATAGTTGGTTCTTCCCATAGAGTTGCAAATCCCTTCAGCTCCTTCAGTCCTTTCTCTGTCTCCTCCATTTCCTCCTTGGCATTTCCCTGATATGACCAAGGACTTTGAACATTTCTTTAGGTGCTTCTCAGCCATTCACTATTCCTCAGTTGAGAATTCTTTGTTTAGCTCTGTACTGTAGTGAGACATTGTTAAAATGGAGCACCGCCCCTCTAGGCCTCTGCTCCAAGTCCCAGCTGGTCCTACTCTCTTACCCACCACCCAGTACTTCCAAGTATCCTGTAAAGCATAACTCTTAAAGGTGAGTAGTTAACCAGATATATTTATGGTTATAAAACTCCCAGCTACAGAAAGCCAATTTACAATAAGATCTTATCCCAATATTTCTAACCTTTCAACACACCAGAAACACATCTGGATCTGTGCATCTCCTCCTCAGCTCCCAGGCTCCCTCTCTCTCTGCTCCTCCTTCTCTTAGCTCCTCCTCTCTCCCCTCCAATCACTGGCCTCTCACTGCCTCAATGTGAATGGATAGGAAATATCTTGCATCATTGTACCCCATATTTAATAGGGTTATTTGAGTCTCTAGAGTCTAACTTCTTGAGTTCTTTGTATATATTGGGCACGAGCCCTCTATCAGATGTAGGATTGGTAAAGAACTTTTCCCAATCTGTTGGTTGCTGTTTTGTCCTATTGACAGTTCCCTTTGTCTTACAGAAACTTTTTAATTTTATGAGGTCCCATTTGTCAATTCTTGATCTTAGAGCACAAGCTATTGGTGTTCTGTTCAGGAAATTTTCCCCTGTGGCCATGTGCTCCAGGCTTTTCCCCACTTTCTTTCCTATTAGTTTCAGTGTATCTGGTTTTATGTGGAGGTCCTTGATCCACTTGGACTTGAGCTTAGTACAAGGAGATAAGAATGGATCAATTTGCATTCTTCTGCATGCTAACCACCAGTTGAACCAGCACCATTTGTTGAAAAGACTCCGTTTTCCACTGAATGGCTTTATCTCCTTTGTCAAAGATCAAGTGACCGTAGGTGTGTGGGTTCATTTCTGGGTCTTCAATTCTATTCCATTGATCTTCCTGCCTGTCTCTGTACTAATACCATATAGTTTTGTTCACTATTACTCTGTAATACAGCTTGAGGTCAGGGATGATGATTTCCCCTAGAAGTTCTTTTATTGTTGAGAGTAGTTTTCACTATCTTGGTTTTTTGGTTATGCCAAATGAATTTGCAAATTGGTTTTTCTAACTCTAGGGAACACATTCTCATAGACATTGACAGCAACTGAACACAAAGCACTTAAAACAGTTGGGTATAAGAAATCAGGAACAACATGGATTTACTCAATCCATGTTGATGCTAGATCAAGGAAAAGAATGTCTTTACACTACTTGAAGTATGGTGTATGCACAGTATACTTACTGCTTTAGGGTAGACATAAAACCATAGTTTCAGGCAAGATCCACAGATCTTCTACTGCATTTTATGTTTGTACATCAGCCTTTGTTGGGTCAAATCCCTCGTAAGCATCATTCACTGAGCGAAATGTCTCTGTCCATCTCTGAACAACTATCAGTTCCCAAGAACTTCTCAGTTAAGGGTGGGGATTGCATCTCCTTCATTCCCCATGCTGAGATTTCATCTGGCTAGAGTTTGCACAGATCTTTTATATTCTGTCCCAATAGCTATGCGTTCATATGTGAAACTGCCTGTTGTACCTGGAAAATACTGTTTTTATATTCATCTTCCATCTCTGGCTCTTAAATTCCTTCCTTCTTCTCCACTGTGATTATATCTGTTCCTTAAGAGATGAGATATAGGTGTCCTACTGAGGGCTGAAGACTCTTCAGTAAATATTCTCTGCATGTTAACCAGTCATGTATCTCTGTGTTAATGGAGCTCTGTAACTAGAAACTTCTTGATGAATGTTGTGAGATGCAACCATCTGTGGGTATACTGATAAGTCATTAAGAGTCTGTTTGTGTCAATTTACCATTCTCTCCTATGGCCTATGATCTATCTAGCTACAAATTTGGTCCTAGTAATAGTGCTAGGTATGAGTTCCACTTTTTGAGGTGGTTCTTAGTTCCAATCATAAAGTGTTTGGTTACTCCCATAACATTTTTGACAATATTGTACCCATGGGCATATCTTATCAGGGTAGCTTGCAATATGCAAGCAAGAGTCATAGATAGACATGATCATGTTTATTTTTGTCCTCCAGTAACATGCGTGGTACCTTCTAGCATTGCAAAAGGTCGTCAGTAGGAATAATAGAGCTTCAGTCTTTATAAAAACTTCTGAGAATTCTCAGCCAGGTGGCCTTCAGAGAAGATTTTTAAGTGAGACCATTAAACCAATTCTTTTATATGTCTCACCGGGAAAAGCATTCTGGTCAGAGTGGAGTAAGATTACAGAGGCCATATGGTGGAGTATACCTATCATATTATATATGAGCAATGAGAAGATGGATATGGTTGGAGAAAGTTGAATCCATGGTACAGCAGGGAGGAAAGAAACTGAGCATGCCCCAGAGCCTGAGTAGTGGGAGCAAGAGACTCTGTGGGGTCCTTAGGGTCATTGTGTGGAATTTGACTTTTACTCTCACTCAGTGAGATTAGATCTTTAGGAAAATATTTATTTGCTACAAAATGCAGATATCACTTGCAACTTCAGAACTTGATCCAGACAAAAACATCTTAAAATATAGACTACTTCTGTTAATATGGTTTATTGCACACAGAGAATCCAGGAACCAAGGATAAAACTAAATACCACTGTGTAAAGGGGGGAAAAGCAATAAAATCAATCCTAATAACATTATGCTATACTCTTAAATGATGCCTTGCTTGGTAATCTTCAGAGAAACTTCATCTTGCAGTAGGTGGAAATGAATAAAAGACCTACAGCCAGACAGTATGCAGAGAGTAAGATACCTTAGAACACTCAACACTAAATGGAATGTCTTTAAGGGCTCAGGAAACCTGCTGGAAGAGGAGGCAGACAGAGCAAAAGAACCAGAGGAGAAAACAAGGTTCTCTAAACCAACAGGATCAGTGCACACAGGAACTCACAAGAGACAGAGGCATCAGGTCCTGGGCCTGTATAGATCTACACATATTGGGTTCACAGAGTTAAAAAGAGAAATGGATACATACCCCGATTCCTAACCCAGAAGCTACCTACAATTGGTAGAAATTTAGTTTCCACCAGGAAATGGTGGCGCTGTAATCCCAGCACTCTGGGAGGCAGAGGCAGGCAGATTTCTGAGTTCGAGGCCAGCTTGGTCTACAGAGTGAGCTCCAGGACAGCCAGGGCTATACAGAGAAACCCTGTCTCAAAAAAAAAAAAAAAAAAAAAAAAAAAAAAAAAAAAAATCCAAAAAACCGAAAGAAAAAAAAAAAAAAAACAAAAAAAACCTTAGTTTCCTCTAAGGGAGTCTCACTGGAAAGACAAAAATACTCTTAAGGGTAGGCTGTATGCCCAGCAGTAGATGGCCAAGAGAAAACAAAGTCAAAGATATCTTTGGAAGTTTCTTGCCTCATAATGTCACGTCTCAGCTCTTCTATATTTTTAAAATATTATTGTGATTATGATTATTAATTATTTTCTTTTCTCTTTTTACCCTACACCTCCTTTGCTTAAATATTCTGGCTTCCAGTTTAGTGTTTATATGGGATTCTTGAGTGTGTGAATGAATAACTTTCTGTTTCTTGTATCTTCTGTTGGGTTCTATTTCTTATTTTTTTTTTGTCAAATTCCAATGTGCTGGATATTATATTGATATATTATATTATATTACATCATATTATAATTGTCTCATAGAAGCCTGTGCTTTCTTATGAGAGATAGAAAAGGGATGGTTCCAAGTGGGAGGTGTGGTGAAGAAAACCTGAGTGTTGTGAAGGAAGTGAAACTAAAATCATGATACCTTTTATAAGAAAAAAATCGATTTTCTATAAAAGGGAAAAAAGATGAAAAATGCATACTTGGGCACAAGATAATTAATAACAAATTTCTTATGATCTCAGAATGCCATGTGACTTCATTGTTTTTATACTCTGGAAATGGGAATTGTGGTCAGTGATTTCAAAAGCTCTACTAATTTTCTGACTTCTAAAATTAGCAGTATGAATTCCCCACCCTTCCCTCTCTTTTACACACATACACACACACACAAACACGGATTAAAATTTCTTAGAGTTGGAAAAGAACTACTGGTCTAGCTGAAATTTAAGGACTGAACAATATCAATGATTCCTAATATGCACTACAAGCTTCCAAAAGACTGAGGACAGAGATTCTTTGTCCTATATTGTTTGCTCCATCTCTGAAGAAATCTGACTTTTCTCCATGTTCTCAGCATGGAGGGGTGACAAAAAGAGAGCTGTGATCCCATCAAGCTCTTCTTTGCAGAGTAGATTTCATGTTCAGGTCTTCCTCTTCCCATCAGGGTACCCACTCCTGTAGAAGCCAGTTCTCGTCTATGCCCATTAAACTCTAAATCAATTCTAGATCATTTTTTTTTACATATCAACCCCCCCAGAACAATTTCCCTTTATAGTTTTCATATTGCTTCTGATAAAATCTGATTATTTTCTATGTGTATAAGAACAAATTGGGTCGTTTGCCTCATTTATACTTCATTGTAGTTTCATCTCTCTGGTTTTATAAGGCCCCAAGTGATAGCTCCCTGTGCTCTACAGTCCAGCTGCCGAATTTCCAAATGAGAAAGATGGCCTTCCAGCGCTGAGTCAAATGGGAGTAATAAAAGATCACAAGGTCAGAATTAGTACCAACACTCTTTCTTTTCATATCTACATAGATTTGGCTGCATGCAGCAGACAGAAGGTGAATCTGGTCAGATTCCAGCTGATCAAAGCCAGCAGATCTGTTACATGTGTGCAATCATTTTAATGCTATTAAAGTTGGCAGGAAAGTGTTTGCTATTGCAAGCCTTTTGCATATTAGATCTGGTATTATTCATTGCCACTTGCTAACACATGTGAAATAAATCCCAGGTGGCCAGATAGATTCTCAGAGCCAGAAAGCTCTATCAATTTAAAAAGAGGTAAGTGGCACCTAAAATGGCATGCCATGAAGCCTTCATGGTACATGTTGTTTCAGAACATGATATACTTTGAAACAGTTCTTCTTATCACTCTTAAGTTACTTTTCTGTACAAAAAAAAATTAAAAGGTGTTGATAATATGTGAAAAATGAATAGAATCAAGCCTCATTTATATGATGTGTTATTTCTTCACACACACACACACACACAAACACACACACACACACACACACACACACACACACACACATGGGATGGGTGGACTCAAAACACTGTTGCTTCCTTAAATACATATTCTGTACTATGGATATCATTTTTGATCTATAAACACAAAATAGCATGGATTTCTTTTTTCCTTTACACGATCTGACAGGTAGGAGCTTCACTGCATTGTAGATGTTTTCAATCTCGGCATACCACCTCCCCTTTTAAAACTGAAAATAGATTCTTCTCTTATACAATGCATCCTGACCACAGTTTCCCCTCTCCCCACTCCTCTCAGCCCCCACCCTCCAGTTTCCTTTCCTCGTGATCCACTGTCCCTCCAATTCTTCAGAAAAGAGCTGGCCTTCAAGAAGAGCCAACAGGCAAATGGAATAAAACAAGATACAATTACACAAGGCAAAAGCCTTCACATAGAATATGCACATGGCAACCTTATTGGAAGAAAAGTCTTAAGCACAACAAAAGAGTTAGAGACACACCCATTTCTATTGTTAGGAGTCCCACACAAACACTAAGGTATCAGTCGTAATTTATAAGGAAAGGATTGTTTTTCTTCTTCACAGTCTCATAGGTAGGCATTTCATTCCACTGTAGATCTTATGAGCCTCAGCACACTACATTTTTTAAAAATTGAAAATAGATTCTTCTCTCATAATGCATCTCAACCACAGTTTTCCCTCCCTCCACTCCTCTCAGTTCCCCCCTCCTACTTTCTTCTCCCCCAGACCCACTCCCCTTCAGGCCCCATGCTTGCTGCCTTAGTCTCTATGAGCCCATTTGAGCCTCAGTGATCCATGTTCTTCATGTCCTACATCCCCTCTGAGTCCTATAACTTTTCTTCTCCCTTTTCATGGGATTTCCGAGTCCCAGAAAGGAGGGGCTTGATAGATCCCTCCATTAAACTCTCTTTCCTCATAATGTCTGGTTGTGGGTCTCTGCACCCACTCCCACCTACTGCAGGAGGAAGCCTCTCTGATGATGATTGGACAAGGCACCAAGTACAACAGAATATTATTAGTACTAATTTCATTGAGTTTTTACATGAATTGTGTGGTTATACCTTAGGTCTTTGAGCTATCCAGTCTCTGGTTCCTGGCCATCAGTCAGTATAGGGCATGTCTAGGCCCTCTCAAGCCTGGGCCTCAAGTTAAACATTAGTTGGCTACTCCCACAAGTTCTGTGCCACCATTGCTCCAGCACATCTTTCGTAAAGGACAGATCAGAGCTTGAGGGTTTTGTGGCTGAGCTGGCATCTAGGTTTCTCTTTCCATAGCTTGTAGAGTACAGTCTTGTACCACACTCCAGAATGGAGGCTGAAGGCTCTATGTAGGCAAAAGCTCAACCTCTTTACATTCAATGACATGTATGGATGAAGAATGTATGCACTTTCAAATATGGGAAGCTCTTCTGGGATTCCCATTGACAGCTGAATTGCTGTCATCACTACTGCTGTGTTTTTGGTCCCCTTGGCTACAGTTGGGAAGTACAGGTAGCATGGGGAACAGAGGGAGGGTTGTTTTTTGTCCTGTATGGGATAAAACAGAAAGAAGCAGGATCATGTGAAGTGTCATCACACTATTGAGAAAAGTGTGTAACTTAAAACATACTGTATATGTTTGAAATTTTCTATTTGACATCTTTGAATTATAAGTGAAAACATAGAAATTAAAGTGACAGATAAGGGGAGCCTGTGCTACATATTCTAAAGAGTGATGGACATCTAAGAACAATTTATTTGAGTAATTGTTTTGTCGATTTGCATTGAAGCTTGATGTAAAAAGACTTTTGGCACTCAGAATCCATTTTCTGATATAATAGATAGCCATTTATATACTTCTTAAAATTATGGAACTTTGTAGTTAAGAAGTGAGCCCATCTTACTTGCAGATGGAGAACAAGATTCAGCACTTTGAGAAATCAGTAACCAACTTAGTCACAGTACCTTTATGGTCTCAGTTTGGTTTCTTCTACAATAGACACTTGCCACATGTAATATAGCAAATGTGGCATTGCCTATCTCTGTCCCATCCTTTAAATCCTGTTGCCACAGATCTAGATCAGATGTTTAATCCCTCCATTCAGACAACACAGTTATGTAATGGTCTTCCTTCCTTCCACTTCTATTCTAATCTATTTTATTAATCAATTCCAAATTGATCTTTCAAATCCCAAACTTAGGTTCTTGCTCAGAAGTTTTCAATGATTCTTAACTGTCTGGAATTTGATAAAACCTTCTTCTGTGGGCATTCAAGGAGGGTGAGAAACATCCTGGGAATCCTTTGAATCTTAACATCAGAAGTTCAAATCTCAGATCAGTGTTGTGATGGTTTGTATATGATTCGATCAGGGAGAAACTTTATTAGGAAGTGTGGCCTTGTTGAAGTAGGTGTGTCACTGTGGGTATGACCTTAAGACCTTCACCCTACTTGCCTGGAGTCAGTGTTCTACTAGAAGCCTTCAGATGAAGATGTAGAACTCTCAGCTCTTCCTGCACTATATATGCCTGGATGCTGCCATGTTTCTGTATTGATGACAATGGACTGAACCTCAGAGCCTGTAAGCCAGCCCCAATTAAATGTTGTCTTTTATAAAACTTGCATTGGTCATGGTGTCTGTTCACAGTAGTGAAACACTAAGACAAGTATGTGCCTAGCTGGATGATTTAGAGAGTTAGTTTATATCTTTGGAACCCAATTTGTTTTTCCCTATATAGGTGATTATTAGTTTGTAAGACTTTTTGGAGGACTCAGTGAAGAAGGAGATATGAAATATTAGGTGCTCAGAGAATAACACTTCTATAACATGAGCCCTATACAATATGACTTCATTAACTTACTATCAATTATGAAGTTTTGAAGGATGTTGTATGTAGCCTAGGGTCCTCTTAAATATAGGTCTTCCTGTTTCTACTTCCTGCATGCAAAGAATACAAGTATATACCCATACTCTGCTGCTTCATTTCCATTAGAAAAAGAACTGAAATGAAAATAAACTCAAGTTTGTCACCTTGCAAAAAGCTCAAGTCCAAGTGGATCAAGGACCCCATCATAAAACCAGATAAACTGAATCTAATAGAAGAGAAAGAGGGAAAGAGCCTTGAACTCATTGGTGCAGGGAGAAATTTTCTAAACAAAACCCCAACAGCGTACATCCTAAGGTCAATAATTGATAAATGGGACCTCATGAAACTGGCAAGCTTCTGTAAGGCAAAAGACAGCCAATACGACAACCTACAGATTAGGAAAATATCTTCACTAACTCCACATCCGATAGAGAACTAATATTCAAAATATATAAAGAACTCAAGAAGTTTACCACCATAAAACCAAACAACCCAATCAAAAAACTGGGAATAGAACTAAACCAAGAATTCACAACAAAGGAATCTGGAATTGCTGAGAAACACCTAAAGAATTTTCAACATCCTTAGTCATCAGGGAAATGCAAATCAAAGTAACCCTGAGATTCCACTTCACATCAGTCAGAATGACTAAAATAGAAAACTCAGGTGACAGTAGGTATTGGTAGAACACTCCTCTACTACTGGTGTGATTGCAAACTGGTTCAGACACTCTGGCAATCAGTCTGGAGCTTCCTCAGAAAAGTGGAAATAGATATACCTGAAGTCCCAGCAATACCACTCTTGGAAATATACTCAAAAGCTACCCTTCCATGCTACAGGGGCGCATGCTCCACTATGTTCATAGTGGCCTTGTTTATGATAGCCAAAAGCTGGAAACACCCCAGATGTCCTACGACAAAAGAATGGATACAGAAAATGTGGTTTATTTACACAATGGAATACTACTCAGCTATTAAGAACAAGGACATCCTGAGTTTTGCAGGCAAATGGATGGAACTAGAAAATATCATCCTGTCTGAGATAACTCAGACCCAAAATGACATGCGTGGTGTGTACTCACTAATAAGGGATATTAGCCAAAAAAGAAAAAAAAAAGAAAAATAGTACCAAATACCCAAGATACAGTCTACAGAACTCAAAAGGGTTAACAAGTTGAAGGGCCTAAGTGAAGACGCCTCAGTCCCACTTGGGAAGGAGCAGAAAGCAGCCACAATGGGGGTGGGAGGGAGGGATCTGGGAGGGAAAGGAGATTGAGGGGAGAGGAGAACATGATCTGGTATTAGATTGGGGAAAAAGGACTGAAGCCATTCTTTCTTTCTTTCTTTCTTTCTTTCTTTCTTTCTTTCTTTCTTTCTTTCTTTCTTTCTTTCTTTCTTTCTTTCTTTCTTTCTTCTCTCTCTCTCTCTCTCTCTCTCTCTCTCTCTCTCTCTCTCTCTCTCTTTCTTTCTAATAATAAATAAATTATTTCTGAGGGCCAGCAGAAAGAATGGAAACAGGCAACCTCAGGGGGTAGGAGGTTGGGGAGACCCTCCAGAATGTACTAGGGACCATGGAGGGGAGAGAATCTCAGGACTCAAAGGGAGGGACCTCAGATGGAATGACCTACCTTGAGGGGAGGGAACTTGTAGAGCCCACCTCTAGCAGAAAAACAGGGTATCAAAATGAGAGAGAGGGGGACCATTCCACAGTCAAAACTCTGACCCACAATTGTGCCTCTCTGAAAGAACTGCAGAGATAGAAATGGATAGGAGCCTGAGGAAAAGGAGGTCCAGTGACAGGCCCAAAGTGGGATCCAGCTCAAGGGGAGGCCCCAAGGCTTGACACTATTACTGAGGCTATGGAGTGCTCACAGAAAGGGACGGAGCATGACAACACTTCAGAAGACCCAACAAGAAGCTGAAAGAGTCAGATGCACATTTTTGTACCCAACCAATGGACAAAAGGTTGAATTAGGGGAAACCTGGAAGAAGGTGAGGAGGAGGGCAACCCTGTAGGAGGACCAGCAGTCTCAATTAACCTGGACCACAGAGATCTCTCAGACATTGGGCCACTAACCAGGCAGCACACGCCAGCTGATATGAGGCACTAACACATGTACAGCAGAGGACTGCATGGTCTGGACTCAGCGAGAGAAGATCCGCTTAACCCTCAAGAGACTGGAGGCCTCAAGGAGTTTATAGGTCTGGTGAGGTTGGGTATGGGGGATGGGGATATCCTCGTGGAGACACGGGGGCTGGGAGAATATGTATGGAATAAGCAACAGTCAGAGGGTAGACCCGGAGGGAATAAAATCTTGAGTTTGAAATAAATAAATAAATAAACAAACAAATAAATAAATAAAACTCCTGCAACCACAAAAACCTTCATTCTCATGAATGCTTGGTACTCCTCTTCACCAGGTTTGGTCATTACCTTCCTAAAACTAAGGACCTTGCTTCTGCAGTGTTCATAAATGCTTTGTGAATAGGAATAATCAATAAATATATGCCGGATTTGTCATTCTCAGAATGTATTTATCACCAGAAAGAGCCATTTCTACTTGGTAAAATTTTAATTTGCCTTTTAATTGATCTCATTGTATCTGGCAGGATGAGTTCATTTCCCTGCATCAGGTGGTCCATTAGGAGCCTGTGGCTGATGTTCCAGACGGTGATGGGGGTTCTCTGTTCATTGTTGGACACTTCAGTCTAGGATTTTACAGCCTGAGGTGACTGTAGGAAATGCCTTCTTGTGATGTTGCTTGCATCACAACAGTCAGTAAGATGGGAAGAGATAGAAGACCTTTCTTCTGTGTCTCTTCCCCCACAACATTAAGCTGGCTGGCAACCCCCACTCTTAAGATGGGTTACCTCCGGCCTTTGTTCCTTGGAACAATAAGGAACAATAAGGAACCTTGACTACCAACACTGCCTCAAGGCGGTTTCACCTGGGACCCAGCAGAGACCCTGCCAGACTGGAAGCAGGCAACCCGCTGAGATTTGGAGCCAAAGACTTCTCCGGCCTGCCCTTTGATGTGACCAGCATCTGGGAGGGGTTGGGTTATTCCCCTAAGACTATAAATCTTGACATAGAAATATTAAAGTTAGTCTTGACCGGCACTGTCGCCTTGACTCAGTCTCTCTTTTCGCCCCCTTCCCATCATCCTCAGAATTCTCTTCCAGGTAACGCAGTTCGTATGTGGCCGCTGGCGGTCAACACTTCTGATTGGTTGGATAGTTGAACAAATGTCAGTGTCTCCTTAAGTAGCTCTTTCTACCAACATTAAATGGCAAGAAAGTTCAAATACTGCTAAGAAGGGACACTATTCATGGGGGAAGTCCTGATCCTACTTCCTTTTCCTCCAAAGCATTAGAATGACTGGAAGAACTGACCAGGCCTGATTTGAGAACCAGTTATTAAAAACAATGTCTAAGGCGGTGATGGTGCACGCCTTTAATCCCAGCACTTGGGAGGCAGAGGCAGGAGAATTTCTGAGTTCGAGGCCAGTCTGCTCTACAGAGTGAGTACTGGGACGGCCAGGGTTATATGGAGAAACCCTGTCTCAAAAAACAAAAACAAAAACAAAAACAAAAAAACAACAAAACAAAAACAAAAAACAAAAAACAACAAAAAACAACAACAAAACAACCCAACATAAGCAAAAAAAAAAAAGTTTTTCTTTTTTTACACCCTGATTGCAGCTTCCCCTCCTCCCCTCTGTTTCTCCCTCTCCCCTCCTCTATCCCCTCCCTCTTCCTTTTCTCCTCAGAGAATGGGAGGCCTCCATGGATATCAATCTGTCTTGGCACATCAAGCTGCAGTTAGACTACACGCATCTTCTCCTATTGAGCCTAGGCAAGGCATTCCAGTTAGAGGAAAGGTGTCCAAAGGCAAGCAACAGAGTCAAAGACAGTCCCTGCTCCAGTTGTTAGATATGTAGACCAAGCTACATATGTTACATATGTGTAGAAGGCCTAGGTTTATCCCACACATGGTCTTTCATTGGTCTTTCAGTCTCTGCAAGTCCTTAGGGGGTTAAGGTTAGTTGATTCTGTGGAGGATTTTTTGTGATATCTTTGACCTCTCTAGCTCCTTCAATCCTTCTTCCCCCTCTTCTACAAGATTCACAGCTCTGCATAATGTTTGTCTGTGTGTCTCTGCATATGTTTCCATCAGTTGTTGGCAGAAGTCTCTCAGAGAACAATTACTCTAAGCATCTATCTGCAACTATACCAGAATATCATTAATAGTGTGAAGGATTATCTTTGTCTCATGGGTCTCAAATTGAACCAGTTATTGATTGGCCATTCCTTCAATTTCTGCTCCATCTTTTTCCCTGCACATTTTGTAGGCATGGCAAAGTGTGGATCGAAGGTCTTGTGGGTATGTTGGTGTCCCCATTTCTCCATTGGAAGTCTTGACTGCCTACAGGAGGTAGTCATTTCAGTTTCTTGTGTCTACTCTAATACCTGTGTCTGGGATTCTGTGCCTGCATTTTCAGGTTTTTTATTTCCTGCTTTCTGTTTGATTTTACTACCATGTTCCTTTTTTCCTAATGATTGTAAGTCTTTGTTTTCTGATGACTATTCCATATGCAGTTCCATGGCCTTGTTTATATCAGATTACCCCACATCCCACTTTGGAATGTTCTGAGCACTTTCCTTTTCTAATTCAAATTTACTGTTTGTTACCTTTAAAGTTTCATTGATGTGGTGAAAATTTTACTCATAGCTCCAAACATCACTGACTTTTCTTTGTTCTAAATTTCAGTAGTATTCCTTGTCCCTTTAAAATGTAAAATATATTTTAATGTAATAATATTATTAAATCTTTGAGAATTTCATACAACATATTTTGACATATTCACTGAACCCTAACTTCTATCAAATTCTGACCCAGATTTCCCAACCCCTTACAATTTTCTCTTCTTCCTATTCTTCTTTTCCCTATCCCCCCTCTTTTTCCTTCCCTTAATTCTTCTTCCTCTTCTATTATCTATGAAGCCCAATTTGTGTTGCCTACATACTCCTATGGGTGTGGGAGCATCCCACTGAAGTATTGTCATCTATCAGGGGCAACATCTTTAAATAAAACTGACTCCCCTTATCCCAGAAGCCACCAACTTTCATAGTTCTTCAGCTCGATACAGGTAGGCACTCATGAGCTTCTTCCCATTTCGTGCTAGAATATTGATTGGCTTTATTTTGTAGAAGCAACCACAGCTGGCATAGCTCTACAAGTGCAGTCATTCCTTCATGTCTGTACATAAGTGTTTCATCCAGGACACCACCCTACCCATTGGCTCTTGCAGACTTTCTGAGTCCTCTTCCCCAAATGGTCTCTGAGCCTTAGACATGTTATTATTGATTTTCTATCTTGCTTGTAACACTCTTTATGGTACAAGATCACACAGACACAGACACAGACACACACACACACACACATGTTCCCAAAATGCTTAGTAAATTACAACTGAACTTTAGGATCACTTGGATGCTCTTGACAGAAGCATTTGGTGACTTCATTATGCTCATCATCTTAGTTAAGGTTCTTGTTAGGAAATAAATTTCTCTCCGTGTAAGCCACCCCAATGGACAGTTCAGGCTAACTTGAGGGTTGTGTTGACAATATTCCAAAGCATTTGTTTTCCTCTAAAAGCCAGGAATCTGTAATGCAATCATTCCCTGCTGCCAGGGACATGATATTGGAAATTAGGCGCAAGACAAAGCATGGATTTGCTGATTCTTAGCTTGGTAAGGTTTGGAGAAAGTGATCTGTCATCTTCTATGAAGAGCTCAGATTTCAGCTTGATGAAGATAGCAAATGTGGGTGATAAGCAGAATGAAGACATGACAAAGTCAAAATGATGGGCAGGTCAACACATCTCATCGGCCATTTATTTATTCATTGTATTTTAGGACATAGTATCATGAAATATATTTCTTATTTAATTTTTCTAAACAATTATTCTTCATAGTTCAGAAACAGATCTAAAGGATATATTTTTGGTACCTGGAACTCTCACTTCTAGAACATTGCCATTATATGAGAGCCATATTAAAAACACACATTTTTCTCGACACAAAACTTGTGAGCAGGCAATCATGTTTTACATTGTCCCTGCTTTTTTGTATCTAGGAAAACAAAGTAATCTGGCTGCGAGAGAAAAGAAAAAGTTGGATGCTATTCCATTCTGATGGTCTGTTGAGGCAAATGCTGCCCAACTTATGTTTAAGACGCTTTATTCATTGAAAGGACATTTGTTCACAATTTAGAGCAGAATTTGGTTTATCACACAATGATAGGAGTGTTTCATTTGAGGAAATTGTGGATGAATGTGTTAATAAACAGAAAACTATTTCATTGTAAAAAATCTGGTGTTTTTGTCTTAGCTAAAATTTGTCTCCTTGACATTTCTCATGTGTTTTCCTTTGCTGATTTTGTTTTAAAACTCAATAAAAAGAGAGCAAGGTAAAACAAGGACATCAGGAGATTGGCTTGGGAATGTCTTATGAGCATTCTTCCTTTGCTTCTTCTGGTTTCCCGCTTTTCATTCTGAGTTCATAATAAAATTATCTAGCCTGAACAGAAGGAACTAATCATCCTGATTATTTCTTGGGTGTTTGGTAATTCTGTTCACTGAAGTTAGGGAATCTTTGTTTAGAATTCCAATGCAGTTCTCTGCTGAAATCATGATAGAGAAAAACAAGTGCATCTGTATCTGGCTTGGAGCCTGTGTGGGGAACCTACCTATCATGTGGAGAAGAGACTCGGCTATAGTAGAATCAAAGAAACTTCAGTGAGTTGCAAAATGAAACCATGGCAACCTGACTTGACATAGGCAAATGAAAAGTGTTTCCATTTGGTTCTCAGACAAGAGGTATAACAATTTCGTTGTTATATCTCAAGAGACAAGAACAGGACCTTGGACATGCTACTTGACTCTCAAATATGTAATTGAAGTGAATAAGGTATTAAAAGCATCCTTCCATTACGATAAACTCTAGCCAGGTAGATGTCATTTAAGCACCAAAATAATGATCAAAGCAATTTTTGTCAACCTTCTAGGGACAGATTTTTCAATTAAAAAAAAAGCTTTATGCATATGGGAGTTTAGTCTGCATGTATATTTGTGTACCCATACCTAGTGCTTGCAGAGGGTAGAAGAGGGTGTCAGGTCCCTTAGGTGTAGCTTTACAGAGTGCTGTGATCCACCATGAGAGGGCTATGCAAGCATCCCTAATCTTCTGGAAGAGTATTCAGTACTCTTTACTGTCTTTCCAGCCCTATGAAAAAAATTTAAATAATAATTTTGCTAGTCTGTGCTACAGTGACTCTATGTTTATTTTTAGACTTTTATTGGAAAACATTCATACATATTCATAAATAATTTTACAGAACACTAATAAATCTTGAGCTTCACATATATAATTGTGTTAATTATGGTCTATGGTCTGTCCTCCAATGTGTTACCTGATTTCTATATCACAGTACATCAAAGACATTACACTAATTTGTTAAATATTTTTCAAAGGTCCCTTCAATGTTTTTTCCTATAGTGAAAAATCTATATTTCCAGGTGTGTCTCATTGCCTTCTCTTACAGGACATTGGACTCAAAAGTGTGTTTCTTGGCTCCTGACACAGGTGAACCTAGGCTTTCTTTAGTCTTTCTAATTTAGTCTCCTATGCATTTTTTTCTCCTTGACTTAACGCCTTTAAGGGAAGTACCTAGGGGCTGTGTGGTCCCAAACAGTGATTCAGTATATGGCATTATTTATGAGCATAAGCAAACTGTAATTGCTAATGGATAAAGTACCAAGGACTATAAATAATCCTCTTTAAGAAATAGAAATGAGAGAAATCTAAAAGCGAATGTAAACTTCAGACACAAAGAAGAAATTTAATTTCTTATTAAAGATAAGGAAAACAGAATTCATAGCTCACCAACATAAGTCTTATTTGCATGATTTCAAAGTGCTGAGGTCAGTCATAATTTTGGAATTACACAAGCTAAATGGAGCACAGTGATGTGTGTGATATCTTGGAAGTTTACAGAGAGGAGAATGCAAATTGCCTCTTGGATGTTTTTCCTTCCTTTTTTGAATCCAAGAGTTACTGGCTCCTGATGTTTAAAAATATACCTTTTAGAAGTGACAGGGGAATTTTCTAGAGGTTACTATGATGATTTTTCTCATGTGTATGTGATGTGTGTAAGTATATGTGAGTCTACACATATTTGTGTGTTAGTATGCATGGGTGTGTATGCATATGGAAGCCCATGGGTGACATAAGGTGCCTTCCTCTATGGAAGTTCCCTTTCACATTACTCATTGAGGCAGGGTCTGTCTCTCAGTTGAACTCGGTAGCTCACTGCTATGATTAATCTGGGTAGCCAGCTTGCTCCAGGGAGCCCATGGATTTATCTTCTGATTAGTGGCATTACTGGTGGGCCAAACCCACCTGGCTTTCATGTTGGGTTTGGAGTTCAAACTCTAGTCCTTTCATTTGTGGACAAATGCTTCAACCACTGAGCCATCTCCTCAGCTCTAAATATAACTGGATTCGTAAAATTTCCATGGAATATCTATTTTAAATAAATTTAACAGCTATATCTTATACAACCGTAATATACTGATTGCATCCATCCTCTCAAACTAAACTGTTAACTAAATGGAAAAATTCTAAAATAGAACAAATTCTAGAGTACTTATAAAATATTAATCATTATACTTATTCATTTTCTGGAATATTATTTTGAGTGAATGAGTACATAGTCAAGTTGCAGCTTAAAAGTGTTTAATATGAACATGTTTATCAGAGTGTATTAGTTTAGACTGTATTTAAAAAAATAACAAAAACTATGTTATTGAGAATATCCATTGTAGGAGTCTTCTAAAGCTGTACAATTTTTGGTGCCTTACTTCACCATAGCTATAGCCTTTCCCAACACCAGGCTGGAATCTTCTTTGAACAGTGTTTCCAGGACATCTCCTTAGTACTCTTGTAGCCAATCTTATCTCTCTGGTCCCTGGGATTCGCAGTCTCCAAGGCTTTCTCCCCTCAGTGTTCTCGGAGTAATACTTTCTTTGCAAAAACGTATACTTCTTTGCAAAAAATACAGAGAGGTCTTCACACTGCTCCAGCAAGGCTAGGAAGGAAGGATTTCCTGCCTGGTAATGTTCCTGATATTGCTGATCAGAGAATGCCCAAGCCACAGAGCTGGAATGAATGACAGGGCAGTAGACATGTCTCTCCAGAGGTCTTAATACTGGATGGATAGGTAAATAGGTAGAGAGATAAACAGATACATAGATGACAGATAAATGGATAGATGGATGGATAGATAGATAGAGATAGATAGATAGATAGATAGATAGATAGATAGAGATACGGACATACAGAGAGATGACAGCTAACTAGCTATGTAGCTAGATAATTTATAGATAATAGATAGATGGTAGAAAGATAGTAAAGACAGACAAATAAATAATGGCTAGCTAGATGATAGATGATATATAAATAACTTAGATGATATGTATTTATATGGATGATAAATACATCAATGATAAATAATAAATAGACAAATAGATGATAGATATCTAGATAGATATCTAGATAGATTAGATAGATAGATAGATAGATAGATAGATAGAGACAGGCCAATAGATAGTAATAATACATAGATTATAAACAAATAGATTATATATTTTATATGGATGAGAGATAAATAATGATAGACAGACAGACAGACAAACAGACAGACAAGAAAGGCTCAGTGCAGCAGTATAGGGCAATACCAGAACAGGACAGTGGGAAGGGGTGGATGGGGGAACATGGGAAGGGAAGAGAGCTTATAGGACTTTTGGGGAGTGGGGAGCCAGGAAAGGGGAAATAATTTGAAATGTAAATAAGAATATATCAAATAAAAAATAAATAAAATTACTATTTAAAAATGTGGAAAAAAATTAAATGTTATATAGGTAGATAGCCAACCAGCCAACTGAACAGATAGGTAGACAAAATGAAATAAAAATCTGAATCCTTAACAAATTTTGGATTTCATACTTCAATTATCCCAGATCTTGAGAGACAGAGATTTAGCACCTTTAAGTCCTGTCATCCTGCACTGTTGATCTTGGTTAGACAGGCTTCTAGCGAGTCACTCTGGAACTGCACAGGGGGAACTTCAGTCTCCTGTCACTAGTACTAATTCACTTAAGCTTAGGCTCCAGGTGTTTATGTAGAGCCTTGTCTCCAACCGTGTTTTTGAAAGTTATATTTTCAAATGGGCAGATTTAAAAAATTAAACCTTTGAAATGCAGAAATAATGTTCATGTGGCTTCTAAATGAAACAAGTCAGACCCTAAACTTCTTCTTTCCCTCCAAGAGACTTGTGATGGACCCTGCCTAAACATGCCAGTTCTTCTGATGCATATTCTATAAAAACTCCCCCTAGTGCAGGTTGAAGAATACTAATTTCCCATGGTTCTTTGTAAATGCCCCATGTCAGTCCCCGGGTATGGATTCTGAGTTTAGATGAAAGCCCTTCAGGTTGATGTACTTTGATACATCTTTTATTTTTATTTATCTCAGCACTTAATCTTAACACATTGAGTAGATAGTCAGAAATTGATTGCTAACCAGCCCAGGCCCCTCTTGTGCATCTCTGTAGAGTTTTCCTGGATGACTGCTGGACTGTTGAGACCTATTATTCAGTTACATCTCACATTCAAACACCTGCACTGCCTGCAATTCTGTAGACTTGGAGCAAGAGCAAACAACTCCACACATCTTAACTCATGAAGAGTGACTGAAACAGGCAATTTCAGACATACAGCTTCCTCATATTGGTTACTTTATAGGAATCATGAATTATCATCTTTTGAAGTTTCAGGATGGTTTTCTTAGAATTAAAAAAAAAAATCTCTAAGACAGGCAAGCTGCCAATCTCAGCAGCTGCTTGGAGGATCATGGAGAAGAGAAGGCTATGCTGTTAAGCCTACATGGACCTTTGTCACATGGAGGAAAAGCAGCTGCACAACCATAAAGGGGGCGCTTTATAGAAAGGGTAAGAAAGCACTGAGTGTTAGGGAAAGTAGGGAAACGAACTATTTACTGTGAAATAATAATAATAACTCAGTAGCAGACATAGGGCGAGATTTCAACAAATGCATGTTTCTTATTGGCCAGATTCAGTCCGTCTCTGTACCTTACCTCATATTTACATTTGAATGTTTGCAAGTCTCTAGTATAGAATTCCCACCCCACATTTTGGGTTTGGGCATGTTCATGGGAACTGGAACTGAGAATGAATATTCTCACTTGTAGAAAGCCTAAATTTGACTTAAAAGTTTTTGTTTATGATGGTAATTAGAATGGTAGTGTTATTATAATATTTTCCTCCATTGTTTGTTTTCTATGGTTCTTATAATGAAATAATTGTGTGACTTTCATGACATCACTTAATAGTTTTACTGTGGTTCTTTTATTATTGATTTGGTGGATCAATGACATCATATGGTGGCACATATTCTGTATGTGTTGAGCCTGGAACTTTCCATTCCGCCAACACACAATTCAGAAACTCCGGGGGAAAAATGTTTTTTTAAGGCCCTTAAAAAATCATTTCTGTATAATAGTGTTTCAGAACAAGACCATCTTGGATGTAGGCTGATAGACTGCTTTCAGAGGATGCATTCTCCCATCCTCCCAGCCTGTGGAATCTCTGAGATGCTGGGACACTCTGCTGCCTTGGCCTGGAAAGCGCTCTCTGCCTATTCAGTCCCTGCCACTGCCTTTGGCAGCAAAAGCCTGCTTCCTCTTCTCCTCCTGAGTTTCTGTATAATAAGTGTGTCTGGGTTTCTGTTGCACGGAACGTCCCAGAGGGAGAGAGGCTCACTCTGGGGCAGTCAAACAAAGGCAGGATTTCATTCACCTGGCTGACCCCTTGGATCCTGGCTGGAAACTGGGCACTGAGGTCCAGGGCTGAGAACAGAAACTTACATAAGCGCTAGCCCTAGCAGCTGCTGCCTGCCTCATGGCAATAAGGGACCTATTCTCCTGCATGAGTTCTCTATGTTATATAATATGTTATTCTATAACCATACAAATGAATGGTGTATGTGTACACACACACACACACACACACACACACACACACACTTTCTACAAATGTCACCCTCAGTCTCCTCAGACTGGCAGCCCAATTCTAATGGGAAAGAAAAGTATCTACATTAGAAGAGTAAGTATTGACAAGTTCCCTGAATAACCTTCTTGTAATTTCTCTCTTTCTGTTTGGAATGATTAAAGAATCAACAGAACAGGCTTGCTAAGGGTGCCTGAGATTCCAAATTCTGCTGTGTCCACATTCTCAAAGCTGATGTGGCGTTGAGGAGTTGAGTGGGCCTGTGTGGAATCCACTACTAGCTTCCCATTCTGTAGTACAGAAGAAAATGGGAGGTTCCAAGAATTCTATAGCTCAGTGGTTCTCAAACTGTGAGTTCCAGACCCTTTGGGAGGTAAAGGTCAGTTTCACAGGAATTGCCTAAGACCATTGGAAAAAGATAGATATTTACATTATGAACCATAACAGCAGCAAAATTATGGTTATGAAGTAGCAACAAAATAATTTTGTTGTTGGGGGTCACAACATGAGGAACTCTATTAAAGGGCCACAGCATTAGGAAGGTTGCGAACCATAGCTCCGTCCTGTGCTACACAGGCCTGAGTCCCCTTCAAGCCCAGAACCTCCTAGCACACCAGTGTCCAGAGCAGTTATCTAAGAAGTTCATTTCCAACTAGGTCTCTCTAGGATCCTGCCTACTCCCTCAAGAACAGCTTTTTGTCCTAAGTAACCAAGAAAGTGGCAGCCAAAGGCCTTCTACCACCTGTGGCAGAAGTGAGCTGAGAGTCCAACCCTCCCTGTCGCGTTTCCCGGGCTCAAATCAGATGTTCTTTTCATCTTGGGGATATGAGGACAGCTGTTATTATCATCATTATCATTATTACTGTAATTATTTGCTAATTTAGGGATATGGGCTTTCAGCAAAGAGTAATAAGCCAACTTTCTTAGGGAACTATTTTTTCTTTTCCTTTCCTTTTTTTTTTTTTGTGTGTATGTGTGTGTGTGTGTGTGTGTGTGTGTGTGTGTGTGTGTGTGTGTGTGATTTATCAAAGGCAGGGTTTCCTGTTGCTCAGGCGGGTTTCAAACTTGCTGTGGAATTAAGGCTGTCCTTGAACTCCTGATCCTATTTCTGCTTCCTCTAAAGTGTTAGAATGACAGGAAGAACTGACCAGGCCTGATTTGAGAAACAGTTCTTAAGAACAACATAAGCAAACTGAGAAGTATTTATTATTATTATTTATTTTTATTTATCATCAAACACTTTGAAATCCACAGCCAAAGGCTTATTTTAATGAAACATTTGCTACCTTTTCCTTTGGCTTTGCTCTTTGCAAGCTGTTGCAGTCTGTGTATATAACTTTTAACACTTCAAATTTTATTTTTCAGGTAGATAAATATTATCTGGTGCTTTGGGTAAAACTTTTTCATCTACATTTATTTTCTAAAACCAATTCACTTAGTTTAGAAGTATTCTTTCAGTAGGCCACTGAGTTACTGTACCCTTATTTAAGTGATAATTTGGCTAGACAATAACTAATGTAGTTAGTTGTTGTTAGTTTGTTGTGAATTTTGTTGTCATTTTCGAATAGACATTGAAGTCAATGCTAGATCATCCAGTGGTTTATTTTCTAAGCCATGCTTCTTTCTTTCTTATTGTGAAATTAAGATTGAAAGAAAAAGCAAACCAAAAATTTTCTGAACTGGAATTCTAGAGATATTCAATAAGCTTGCCAGTGCTGGTTGAGATGTGTACAGAACTGTGTTGTGAATGCCTAGTCATACCTCACAAGGCTTCCATGTGCTAATGGGTTGGGAGGAATGTGGCTATGTCATGTATGCAAATGACTCATTGCTTGTCCCCTCTATTTTTTGCAAATGCAGTTAGTTTCCAAAGCATGTGACTTCATGATTACTATCTATAACAGATTCTGACTTGTGTACATGGAAGAGGCTGACTGAGACCCTGTCAGGGAACTATGGCATTTTGGACCCAGAATGAGCATATTATTTATAAATTCTGAGTAAGAAAATCTCTTCTCGCTTTTGGATAACTCACAGGGTAGGATGTTGGCAAGAGACTTCAACGAGGTTTTATCTGAGTGAAGGAGACCAAGAGGAATGCTCTAACTGTTCAAAGAACCATAAGCATAAAACTTGATTGTTGCTGTTACCAAATGTCCTCTAGGAATCTTTTATAACCAGTATCACGTATGATGCTGCCCCATTGTTTGGACAGTTCTTTGCCTGTCCTTATTTCTTACTATCTTCATCACTGCTCTTAGAATGTCTGTTATCCCAAATTCTTGGTGTTCAAAAAGCAGTGGATACCAGCTATTTATAATATTATAATGATGTATTTACTCTCTAGGAGGTTAGGCATGTAGAGGAAAATTTACTTTCATGTAAATAGAAAGTTGGGAAGGCAAAAGCTATAGAATTTGGTAGAGGGAATTAAGTTTATTCTATTCTCTTGGGAGTTAAATTTGATTGGCCCCTAACCTTAAGAAGGGAACCACATTCCCTTTATCCATTCTTCTGTTGAGGGACTATCTGGATTGTTTCTAGTTTCTGACTAATTCAAATAAAGCTGCTATGAACATAGTTGAACACGTATTCTTATGGGAAGGGGAAGCATCATTTGGGTATATGCCCATGGGTGGTGTAGTTGGGTCTTGAGGTAGAACTATTTCCAATTTTCTAAGAAACCATCAAATTGATTTCCAGAAGAAAGTGTGGTTTATTGACTCTGGAATACTACTCAGCTATTAAAAACAAGATCAACATGAACTTTGCAGGTGAATGGATGAAACTAGAATATATCATCCTGTGTGAGGTAACCCAGACCCAAAAGGATATGCGAGGTATGTACTCACTATAAGTGGATACTAGATAAGTACAGGATGACCACACTACAATCTACAAACCCAAAGAAGCCAAATGACTAGGAAAGATCCTTGAGGGGAAATAAGATAAATATTGGTGGATGGGGCAGGGTGGGACCATTAGCATCAGAATGGAAATTGGTAGAGTGCATCTCTAGGGTATGCCAGAGACCTGGACCTGGGGGAGGCCCCAGGGTGTCTTTGAAGATGATTTTAGCTGAGAATCCTAGTAATGGAGAATATGAAGCCTGAAGCAGCCATCTTCTGTAGCTAGTCAGGACTCCCAGTGGAGGGATTAGGACAGCAACCCACTCACCAAACTTTCCACCCAAAATATATCCTGACTATAAAATGTGCAGGGACAAGATAAAGCAGAGACAGAAGGGATGGCCAAACAATGACTGGCACAACTTGAGACCTCTCCCAGGGGCAAGAACCAATCCCTGACACTATTAATGATACTGTTATGCATGTAGATATGAGCCTAGGATAACTGTCCTCTGAGAGGTTCCACCCAACGCCTGACCTATACGGGTGCAGAGACCCACAGCCAAACATTAAACAGAGCTCAGGGAGTCTTGTGGAAGAGTGAAGGAAAAGATTGAGGGACCAAAAGAAGACATGGGCTCTACAAGAAAAGCAACAAACCTTTGGGTGCTTCTAGAGACTGAACCATGAACCACAGCGTAAGCATAAGCTGGACATAGTGTCCCCATCCTCCCCATACCTGTACATATTTAGCAGATGTGCAGCATGGTCTTCATGTGGATCCCCCAACAATTGGAAGAGGAGCTGTCTTTAAATCTGTTGCCTGCCTATGAGTCCCTTTCTCCTAACTGTGATGCCTTATCTAGCCTCAATGGGACAGGATGTACTCTAGCTGCAGAGACATGATGTGCCTGGGTGGGTTGATATTGAGGGAGGGGGACTTCTCCCTTCTCAGAGGAGAAGATAAGGAGAGTTGAGGGAGGAGTTATATAAGGAGGAGACTTGGAGAAGAGGGGGTTGGATATTGAGACATAAAGTGAATAAATTAACTAATTAAAAAAAGAATGAAACTAAAGTCTCCAAATACTCAATATTATGTACACAGAAAGAATAATTTCTCAGGAAAGAAGTGAAAGGCTGCAATGAAAACTCTGGTCAGTTCTCTGTTTAGGACAATTTGCTACCCCATCTTTTAATGCCTCATTGTCTAAGGTAAGTTTTTACATAGAAAATAATATTTGAAATCAGGTGTTCTTCCTTTCCATCCTATTTATTTCAAGGCTATGTAATTATTACTTAAGATCTTCAAGTGACAAAGATCACTGAAACATGTAAACACATCAAAAAAATTGAAGATATCAAGAGACATCTATAGAAGAGTTTTTTTTTTCCTTCCAAATTTCTTAAACTGCTTCTAAATAAAGAGAATGCTATACACTGGGAGGAATTAGTGTGATGCAGCTCTGCGGGGATGCTCATCCAATCGATCTGTGATGTGGGCCAGAAACTCACAGGTGGAAGGGAAACTAATAAGGTAGATGATGCTCACTGTGTCCTGGGGACAGTTTACAGCTTGCTGCTACTTTTTACACCGGAGTATTACATTCAAAATGGAGTAAAAGGCAACAACAAACTAGGGCAGAATTCCAGAGGAGTACAACAATTTTTAGAGGTTATGTGACCTGAAAGAGGGTTATGATCAGCAAATCATTAATCAAGTCCAGGAAAAATAAATACACGTGGTCACGTTCTGACTGACCATTCATGGCTCTTGACCACTTGGATGGTCTTCATATATTGCAATGCTTGCTCCAATGGCTGCAATATTGATTTGCATAAGAACAATTTTGCAATCTGTTACATGCTCTCTCCTGTACTGCTCCAGCATTCTATCACCACATACCAACCTTTGAAGATAGCCAGTGGATGATTTTATTTGCCTCAACTTCTTTAGAGGATGAGATTGAAGTGTCTAGTTCACCAATTTACAGATGAGGAAGAGCAGGGTTAAGATAAGAATCCTGGTTTGTTGGTTACTGGTCCAAAGTTTCCTAGTAAATTTTAGGAGTAAGTCTGTAAGCGAGAAGAAAGATATCTACATTTCCAGGGAACTAAAAAGCATAAAATTTTCCATATCTCAGATAATAAGAAACTGATTTCAACTACTTATAAGGGAAAGTAGTTCATTTGTCTGTGTAACTGAAATGTCTTGTAGGACTGGCTGGATTAGACTGATCCACATCTTCCAATGGCTTGTCTAAAATATTTTTCTCTTAAATCTGGGCATTTTTTTTATTCTGTGTATGTTTAATCCTTAGCTAAGCTCTTTTCATATAGTATAAAGATAGACAACTAACTGTGGCTCTCAGTTTTATTGTCTAACAAGGCCAAGAATACCAGTGAGAGCAAATTTTGCCTTCCAGACAGAAATGTCAGTAGTTTTGCTCTAAACCTTGGCACTGGTTTTTCATGCTGCTAATTTAGACATGTGTCAGGAGATGTGATGATTTTATAGAATTGGCCTGCATCATAGGACTATGATCAAGGTGGAAGACAGGAACAGCCTTTAGTAGCATCAACTAACAAATATGGATTTAGCTCTTAGAAGAAGGATAGACTGATGCTTGAACTGAAAAGCAAAAAGTCAATCCAGGTGGTCTAGCAGAGCCATTTACACTCATGTATCTCACCTCATTTTTGAATAACGAATGACAACCAGAGGATCATCTGGGGCATGCATGTATAAAGTAGCTCTATATGAAGTTCTTTTGCTTGTTTTTTTGTCTTTCATCTTTAGCACACATTTGGCCACCGAAGCACACACTCATATTTTAGTTTCTTGCTTGAATCCCTTGTGTGGTGTGCTCTTATTTTTGGCAGTAGTCTGCTTGCACAGGCTCTCAACTTGATACAGGTAGGATGGGATAGGATGCTGTTATGAGCTAGATAGGTGTCTCTACCTAATATCCACAGTGAAGCCCAAATCGCTAATGTGGTAGCATTTTGGAAGTTAGGGTCAATAGAAGGAGCTTAGGTTCAGATAAATTCATAAGGATAAAGCTATGCTTATGAAGAGCAAGAGAGATGAACTTTTCCTTACCACCCAGTGAGTGTTCCAGGAAAAGGAAGTAACTTACAACTCATAACAAAGGCTTTCAATAGGACTTGTCTACAATGGTACATTGAACTAAAACTTCCAACATTCTTAATGGTGAAGAAAGCCATCTAGTCATGAAACACTCATGGTAGTCAAGCTGACCATATAATCAGGACTTACATTTCATGATCACATCCTCTGGTTTCTTCTTATCTTCCTTAGGTTTCATATTAGTTCCATCTCATGTTGAAATATCACAACCAAAAACAACTAAGGGCATTTCAGGCTTATCCCAGGTTACATTCCATCACATCAGGGAAGCCACAGTGGCAAGAACTTGGTAACATGTTCATATCATTTGTAATAGATAAGAGTGAAATGAATATATATGAATATACATTCAATTTCTTGTTTTTTGCTTGTTATCAGTTTGCTTTTATTACATTTATAGAGTTCAAGATCTCCCTAGAAAATGGTGCTGCTCACAGTAGGCTGTTTTCCCAAAATACCAATTGACTATGATAATCCTGTGAAGTCATGCCTTTATAGATAATCCTCCAGTAAGACTGTCTTCCTAGGTGATTCTGGGTCATAACATTGACAAAGCTAACCATCACAGGTAGGAAATCCTACCAAAATTTTATTTTATCCAAGTGGACAATTCCTGATCATGTCCATCACTGTCCTCACTGTTATAGACAACCACCCCATTGTCACCCCTTAAAAATAAGAACAATCTAAGTTATTTTGGTTCTGGATTTCTAGTGGAATTCAAGTTCTATATGACTTACAAGCATTCCAATTCCTGTGTTTGAGGGATATTGCCAATTGCTCACGTGACAGAATTCAGAATTCCTGGAAGATGGTCCTCTACGCATGGATGGGGCAAATTATCTTGGTTATGTTCATCTAAGTGGGAAGGCCTACTGTTCTGTGTCAGTAGGCTTTCTTTGTCAACTTGATTCAAGATAGACTATTCTGAGAAGAGGGAGCCTCTATTGAGAAAATGTCTATACTAGCCTGGCCTAAAGGCAAACCTGTGGGCTATTTTCTTGACTGATGATTGATGTGAGAAGTTACAGTTCACTGTGGGTTGTGCCATCTACAATTCCTTTAATCTACAGCAGTGTTCTGCCTATCCGATATGCTAGGACAATGGTAATAAAAAAAACTTGTTGAAGTAATCAACCAATATTTTATTTAACTTAAGGCCAAGCTTACAAGTTGAAACCCAGACTGTTGGGTGATCCAAAACCAGATAGCTCAGATACCTAGCAGAAAACCAAATACCACTAGTCTTTTAAAAAATGTAGTAAAAAAAGAGATATTCTGCTATACTCATAGATAAATGTCCTCCTTAGACATCTTTAGAGAAGCTCCGTTCTGCAGCAAATTTAAACAAATAGAGACCCACAGACAGACATTATGCAAGAAAGAAGTGAGAGATGTTGGAATACTCGGCCTTAAATGGGATGTCTCCATTACATGCTTCCCCTCAGAGCTCAGGAAAACCATTCGAAAAGGAGGCAGAAGGAGTATAAAAGACAGAGGGGATGGAGGATACCAAGAAGTTGGTCCCTTTAAATCTACACAATCAAAGCTCATATGAATTCCCAGAAACTGAGAGGGCATGTACAGGTCCTGCAGAAGTTTGTACCATGTTCTGTTAATAGTGAGCTTAGTTCAGTTTCTTTATAGCATTTCCTTTCCTTGATATACCTGTTAGTAGACAATGACACATAGCACCACCATCTCAGCAAGCTTGTTCTTGAGGACTATAAAATTCTGCTGTTAAAGAATAATGTGTTACTTCAGATTCATAGTCATATTTCTCCACATGTATTTCCTAAACACAGTATACTTTATTGTCTTTATTAATAAAGGTGAAAAGGAGATAGTTATTTCCTCCAAATAACCTCTCAATGATATGCTTCTTGATTAGTAACTAACTAGAAAGAAGGTTGTAGTATTGTAGGGTGGCTCATGATAACTTGAAAAGAAAGCATTTAGATCAATTCACATTCTTCTGTATGCTGACCTCCAGTTGAACCAGCACCATTTGTTGAAAAGGTTATCTTTTTTACATTGGATGCTTTCAGCTCCTTTGTCGAGGATCAAGTGGCCATAGGTGTGCGGGTTCATTTCTGGATCTTCAATCCTGTTCCATTGATCCACCTGCCTGTCACTGTACCAATACCATGCAGTTTTTAACACTATTGCTCGGTAGTATTGCTTGAGGTCAGGGATACTGATTCCCCCAGAATTTATTTTGTTGTTGAGAATAGTTTTAGCTATCCTGGGTTTTTTGTTATTCCAGATGAATTTGAGAATTGCTCTTTCTAACTCTATGAAGAATTGAATTGGGATTTTGATGGGTATTGCATTGAATCTGTATATTGCTTTTGGCAAAAATGGCCATTTTAACTATATTAATCTTGTTGATCCATGAGCATGCGAGGTTTTTCCATTTTTTGAGGTCTTCTTCTATTTCCTTCTTCAGAGTCTTGAAGTTCTTGTCATACAGATCTTTCACATGTTTGGTAAGAGTCACCCCAAGGTACTTTATACTGTTTGTGGCTGTTGTGAAGGGTGTCATTTCCCTAATTTCTTTCTCAGCCTGCTTATCCTTTGAGCTCAACTCCAAATGGATCAAGGACCTCCACATAAAGCCAGACACTCTGAAACTAATAGAAAAGAAACTGGGGAAGACCCTTGAAGACATTGGTACAGTGGGAAAGTTCCTGAACAGAACAGCAATAGTGTGTGCTCTAAGATCAAGAATTGACAAATGGGACCTCATAAAATTACAAAGATTCTGTAAAGCAAAGGACACCATCAAAAGGCCAAATCAGCAACCAACAAATTGGGAAAGATCTTCACCAACCCTACATCAGATAGAGGGCTAATATCCAATACATACAAAGAACTCAAGAAGTTAGACCCCAGAAAACCAAATAACCCTATTAAAAAATGGCGTACAGAGTTAAACGAAGAAATCTCACCTGAAGAACTTCGGATGGTGGAGAAACATCTTAAAAAATGCTCAACTTCATTAGTCATCAGGGAAATGCAAATCAAAACAACCCTGAGATTTCACCTTACACCAGTCAGAATAGCTAAGATTAAAAACTCAGGAGACAGCAGGTGTTGGTGAGGATGTGGAGAAAGAGGAACACTCCTCCACTGCTGGTGGGGTTGCAAATTGGTACAAACACTCTGGAAATCAGTCTGGCGGTTCCTTAGAAAACTGGGCACGTCACTTCTGAAAGATCCGGCTATACCACTCCTGGGCATATACCCAGAGGATTCCCCAGCATGTAATAAGGATATATGCTCCACTATGTTCATAGCAGCCCTATTTATAATAGCCAGAAGCTGGAAAGAACCCAGGTATCCCTCAACAGAAGAATAGATGCAAAAAATGTAGTATATATATGCAATGGAGTACTATTCAGTCATTAGAAACAATGAATTCATGAAATTCTTAGGCAAATGGATGGAGCTGGAGAACAACATACTAAGTGAGGTAACCCAGTCTCAAAATATCAATCATGGTATGCACTCACTAATAAGTGGATATTAGCCTGGAAAACTGGAATACCCAAAACATAATCCACACATCAAATGAGGTACAAGAAGAACAGAGGAGTGGCCCCTGGTTCTGGAAAGACTCAGTGTAGTAGTATAAGGCAAAACCAGAACAGGGAAGTGGAAAGGGGTGGGTGGGAGAATAGGGGGAGGGAAGGGGGCTTATGTGATTTTCAGGGAGTGAGGGGCCAGAAAGGGGGAAATATAAATAAAAAATATATCGAGTAAAAAATAAAATGAATAATAAAAATGTATTTCATACAAAAAAAGAGAAAGCATTTAGATGGGTAACTACCTCCTAAGTTGATTGTTTCTCTGTGGTAGAATGGCTTTGAAGAGATGTGGACTCACAGATCTTTTCTTAGAATGAAATACTTGCTCAAAATTAGTTCCTGAAATGGCTTTCTATGCTGAAATAAATCTTGCAATGTTTGAGAAAGGCCAGGATGAGAGGACTATATCCTTCAATCAGATGGTTCAATGAATGAATGTCCATGAACAATACTCACATGTGTATGTGTGTACACAAACAGTATGATTAAAACTTTAATTAATCCAACAGATTAATTTTAAGGGAGGAAGTTTTCAGTTATCCTAGACACTTTCCCGAAGTGTCATTGAGTTTCTTAAAGCTCATTTGAGTTTAGTGGCAGAATCATATATCTCTGTATGTGACAGTCAATGTGTTGGTTGCCATGTGTTAGTGTATCTGGCCATAATTCATTCTTACTAAATAACAATGAACAATGCATAGCAGAGAAGATTTTTGAATGCCTTCACACTTTCAGTATTCTTTATATCACTGTCAAGTATATGATTACTCCAAAATTAGGAAGAGGAAAGATGGGAAGATCCACACAGATCATAGGAGGAAACAAGCTAAAATACCAGCTAGGCTCCCTGTTAAATATGCAACCCAACAGTATTCAAATAGGATTCATTCAATTGTGACAGGTCTACTGATTTTTGCATAGGAATATCATAAACAAGTCAGAAGGAAGTTCAATGAGGAGGCACGTGTAATTAGGAAAGTTTGGCAGAGACTTGGGAGAAATGAACTGTATAGGGTAATCTCAGCTGTGTACATCACAGCGCTGTGCTCATGTGTGCTTGGAGCCATAGTTCTGACTCTTGGCCAAGTCCACGTAAAAGATAATAACTGGTGATTAGCATAGCTCTATACCATTGCTCAAGGCCGACCAGGGGCAACCTGTTCATTGAAATGTGTTCAGTCGGCTGGTTTTTCACATTTCTCATTATGTCTTTAGTTTTTAGTGTTGATCTGTCTCATCTTGCAGCTTATCTTGCGTGTCCAAAGGCACAAAATAGACCCTTCTCTGGATTATGCTCTGGCTCATTCAAGAGCCTTACCATGCAGCTGTGTTGTAAATAAAATTGTTTTCATATTATTGCCTGAAATCACTTACACACACACACACACACACACACACACACACACACACACACACACTTCTAGGATCTTGCTTTAAATACATGGCCCTCTATATTTTTAACAATTCCTCCTAAGTTAAATTATTTGAACTATCTTTCCTAATTGTGGATTGAAATTGAAATAAAATATAATTCTAAAAAATTAAATTTTTATTTGAGACCTTCTCCCTTGTTATCACCACTGCTCACAAATTGCTGCCTTGGCACTCAAGCATCATGTTTAATGGACAGAACCACATATCAAGATGGAAGTATCAGTATCCTTAAAAAAAATCTTTCCTCTCTAAATGAGGAAATAGGCAGCTAATACTATGAAAAGAGACTAGAAAAACAAGGTAATATGTCACTGAACCCTGAATGGCATCTTCTTTATAAAACAAAGTAGATTTTTCTAAACTGCATAAGACATTAAGTCCCAGATAGCACCATCTTATTTTGAATTTTCCTTGCAGGTTTGGCTAAACTAAATTATTGACTGCATATTCATTGGATATTAGCAGAACCATTTTAAATCAAATTATAGGACAGGAGTGCAATTATTGTCCAATGGGACTTTGACAATTGTACATTCTTCTGCCACTAATAAGATATGCTTACTTATGACACTATTTATCTAGTGTGGAAATATCCTCCCAATGAAGGACTTGACAAGCTTGCACATAATATATTCTCAAGTCCTTGTTTACATGGTGACACACATAGATATCCCTCAATATTTTTACTAGGTCTTCAAGGGAATTGGAGATGTTTTGTATCTTCGGAAGCCAGAGGAATCAATGCAAAAATGGCAGATGGACCACTTGCCATCTGTCAAACAACACTGGGCAGTCTCTGAGCTTGGCATTAGACATAGTGGGGACTTTAGTTGCACATGTCAGCATGGCCGCACATAACCCTAGGCAATAACCGAGTTCTTACTCTGCTATAAATATTATGTGTTGGACTACCATGAGATTTAGAAGCATTACCCTGTGTAAGTTAGAGACAAGAAAAAAAATCATGAAAGCGTGATACCAGAAACACTCACACACTGTATTAAAATTTAAGTTGAATATGACAAATCAATTTCAAGAATAAATGCAGAGTATCATTTATGATTGAAAGTTAAGTTTGATCACATGAAAACAATTTATAGTCAGGAATTTTATGCCCTATTAAACAAGGAAGAGATGTTTGTATGTGTCTTAGTTAGGGTTTTACTGCTGTAAACAGATACCATGACCAAGGCAACTCTTATAAGGACAACATTTAATTGGGGCTGGCTTATAGGTTCAGAAGTTCAGTCTGTTATTATTAAGGTAGGAACATGGCAGCATCCAGGCAGACATGGTGCAGGAGGAGCTGAGAGTTTTACCTCTTCATCTGAAGGCTGCTAGCAAAATACTGGCTTCCAGGCAGCTAGGACTAGAGTGTTATAGCCCACCTCCATAGTGACACACCTACTTCAGCAAGGCCACACCTCCAAATAGCACCACTCCCTGGGCCAAGCATGTACAATCACACTATCTTTCTAGAAAACAATATTTACTAGAAATAAAAAAGTAGATCAGGTTAGATGTTACACAGCCTATACCACCTTCTGAGGTTTTCTTGGATTTATTTCTTCAAAAACTTGAAGTTCCTGTCATACAGATCTTTCACTTGTTTGGTTAGAGTCACACCAAGATGCTTTATATTGTTTGTGGCCATTGTGAAGGGTGTCATTTCCCCAATTTCTTTCTCAGCCTGTTAATCCTTTGAGTATAGGAAGGCTACTGATTTTCTTGAGTTGATTTTATATCCAGCCACTTTGCTGAAGTTGTTTATCAGCTGTAGGAGTTCTCTGGTAGATTTTTTTTTGGGTCACTTTAGTATACCAGATACACTGAAACTAATAGAAAAGAAACTGGGGAAGACCCTTAAGGACATAGGCACAGGGGAAAATTTCCTGAACAGAACACCAATAGCATATGCTCTAAGATCAAGAGTTGACAAATGAAACCTCATAAAATTACTGAGTTTCTGTAAGGCAAAGGACATTGTCAAAAGAACAAAACAGCAACCAACAAATTGGGAAAAGATCTTTACCAACCCTACATCTGACAGAGGGCTTATATCGAAGATAAACAAAGAACTCAAGAAGGTAGACTCCAGAGAGCCAAATAACCCCATTAAAATTGGGGTACAGAGCTAAACAAAGATTTTCACCTGAGGAATATTGAATGGCGGAGAAGCACATAAAGCAATGTTCAACATCATTAGTCATCAGGGAAATGCAAATCAAAACAACCTTGAGATTTCACTTCACAGCAGTCAGAATGGCTAAGATCAAAAACTCAGGAGAAAACAGGTGCTGGTGAGGATGTAGAGAAAGAGGAATACTCCTCCACTGCTGGTGGGGTTGCAAGCTGGTACAACCACTCTGGAAATCAGTCTGACAGTTCCTCAGAAAACTGGACTTGATACTAATAGAGGGGCCTGCTATAACACTACTTGGCATATATTCAGAGTATTCCCAGCATGTAATAAGGATACATGCTACACTATGTTCATAGCAGCCCTATTTATAATAGCCAGAAGCTTGAAAGAACCCAGATGTCCCACAGAGGAGGAATGGATATAGAAAATGCGGTATATACACAATGGAGTACTATTTATCCATTAAAAACAATGAATTCATGAAAATCTTAGACAAATGGATGGAACTGGAGAATATCATTCTAAATTAGGTAACCTAATCACAAAAGAACACTCATGGTATGCACTGACTGATAAGTGGATGTTAGTCTAGAATCTTGGAATACCCAAGACACAATTCACATATCAAATAAAGCCCAAGAAGAAGGAAGGAGAAGGCCCTGGTCCTGGAAAGGCTCAGTGCAGCAGTGTAGGGGAATACCAGGACAGGGAAGTGGGAAGGGATGGATTGAGGAACAGGGGGAGGGAAGAGGGCTTATGGGAATTTTGAGGAGGGGGGGATCCAGGAAAGGGGAAATCGTTTGAAATGTAAATAAAGAATATATTGAACAATAAATAAGTAAATAAATAAATAAATAAGTATATTGATTATAGAATTCAGTATGCCAGTAAAATCTTTCCTTTGCCAATCTGAGGAAAATCGTACTTGAAAAGATCATAAATTGTATAATTTCTAAATTAGTTTATGATTTATAAGACACAGAAAAGTTATTTGCAATATGTGCATGTGTGTGATCATGTGTGTTCATGTGTGTTCATGTGTGCCCATATGTGGAGGCCAGGGGACAACTTCAGTAATTCTTCAGGAGCTGTCTTCCTTGGTTCTCCTTTCTCTTTCTCTCTGTCTCTGTGTCTCTTCCCACCTCTTTTTTTTTTTTCTTTTTTTTATTCGATATAATTGTTTATTTACATTTCAAATGATTTCCCCTTTTCTAGCCCCCTACTCCCCGAAAGTCCCATAAGCTCCTTTCTCTTCCCCTGTCCTCCCACCCACCCCTTCCCACTTCCCCGTTCTGGTTTTGCTGAATACTGCTTCACTGAGTCTTGCAAAAAATGTGGTATATCTACACAATGGAGTACTATTCAGCCATTAGAAACAATGAATTCATGAAATTCTTAGGCAAATGGATGGAGCTGGAGAACATCATACTAAGTGAGGTAACCCAGACTCAAAAGTTGAATCATGGTATGCACTCACTAATAAGTGGATATTAACCTCGAAAAATGGAATACCCAAAACATAATCCACACATCAAATGAGGTATAAGAAGAAAGGAGGAGTGGCCTCTTCCCACCTCTTTAAACCCTGACCGACACAGAAGTTGGTACCAGGGACTGAGGTATTGCTGTGATAGGCCTGGCCATGCTTTTGTTTGGAAGAATGTGGATTTGGGGACTTTGGATTTGTAAAGCCATGGAATGCTTTAAGTGGGCCTTTATGGGCATTCTGTCTGCATGCCTTTCAGTGGAGAAGAACTTAAATATGTGGCCAAGAGACTGTTTTTGTGATGCTTTGGTGAAGAACATGGCTGCTTTTTGCCATTGTCTAAAGAGACTGCTAAGGCTAAGGTAAAGAGATTTATATTAATTGTATAGACAAAAGAGGTCTCAAAATAGCCCAACAGAGACTTTGTTCTCTGGTTAAGTCTGATGAAGAGCATTTTGAACAAACAAAAGCAAGCTGAGAAAGGAAAAAATACAAAATATATAGTTTGAGTATTAAAGGGATACCAGGAAGTGAAATGGAGCTGAATTCAAGGATATTAAATTGAATTAAGGGAGTAGTGATCTTGGGGTAAGATTCCATCTAGCTAAATTTAGGTCCAAGCGTGGTACAAGCTTTACTCCTTTAATCCCAGAAGGCAAAGATAAGCAGACCTCTGTGTTCAAGGCCAGTCTAGAACAGGACAAATTCTAGGTGAAAAAAACTTAAATCCAGGCTTGGTGGACCACACCTTTAATCCCAGTGCTTATCAGACAGGCATGCAGATCTCTGAGTTCAAAGTCAGTCTATGGAGCAAGATCCAGGACAGCCAACTTAGGCAGTGAAGGAGTTGGAAAAAAGGAAGCTAGGGATAATGCAATAGAACAAGGGAGCCATGTTCCAGCTCCTGCAAGCAGCAGAACTCAGCAGCTTCAGCCATGTGTCTGTGGCTTTATATTCAAGAGGAGAAGGAGATGACTGAGGCAACTGATGCTGGTTAGCTGGGGTTAAGAAATTAGTGGTGATTAAGAAGAGACAAGCATCACTGAGGTGAAATCTTCTGGGAAGTGTTTTCTGACATCACAAAGAAGCTGTGTTCCAGAGATAGCCAAGGTTGTATCTCATGCTGCAGCTGTACTTGGTATTGTGTAAGAATCACCCAGGTGGTACTGGTTTTGAAGGCATGAAGGCATCATGAAGAACAGCTGAGGCTTGGCACTGTGAGAGGCCATTGGTGAAAGTGCAGCCTGAGTTGTAGTTGACAATCCAGGACTGAAGGGGTCATGCAAAAGAGTTGAAGCTTGTTACCGTTAAGAGAGCATAAGAGAGGCTATTGGTGAAGCCTAGTTGCAGTGGAAGGCCTCAGTGTATTGGATATGCCAGTACCATTAGTGGCCACCAAGAATAGCAGTGGTAGTGGAGTGGATCAACCTGAACTTAGAGTGCAACAGGGGGCAGAGCTGGAGAAGTGACACCAGCCCTTTGGAGAGGCACAGAAGATTATGTGTGTGGATCTCAGACACTGGAACAAGAAGCTGTGAAGTTGAAGTTGACTCGGGACCTCAAGATGTTAAAGATGCCAGAGCCCCAGTATGCCAAGAAAAGCTGCTAACAGGGGGCGGAACAAGCCCAGGAGAAAGAACTTTGTTGTAGTCAACAAAGATGAAAAAGGAGTTGGAGATCTGAAGACTGCTTTACCATCAGACATGGAGATGCAGAGTTTGGAGTTTGCCCAGATGGCTTTCTGTCTTGCTTTGGGGATTATAGTTAAGTTATTGGTTGAATCTCAGAAGATACCTTGAACTTTGGACTTTTAACACCGTTGAGACTGCTATAGACTACAGGGACATTTGAAAGTGGACTAAATGTATTTTACATTATGCTATGTTTAAGTATGCCCCATCCCCCACAGAATCATGTTTGAAAAAGCCTGTGGGGGTCAGGGAGTGGGATATGATGATTTGGATATGTTCGTCCCAGGGAGTGGCACTATTAGAAGGTGTGGCCTTGTTGGAGGAAGTATGTCACTGTGGAGATGGGTTTGGAGATCTTCCTCCTAGATACATGAGGATTAACAGTCTGTTCCTGGCTTCCTTTGGATAAAGTAGAACCCTCATCTCCTACACCATGCCTGCCTGGATGCTGCTATACTTCTGCCTTGATGACGATGGACTGAACCTCTGAACCTGTAAGCCAGCGCCAATTAAATGTTATTTCTAAGACTTGCCTTTATCATGATGCCTGTTCACAGCAGTAAAACCCTAACTAAAACACTCAGTGTCTGCTCAGCTCCAGTCCCAGAGCATCATGCAGCCATGAAAAACTGTAGGCTAGAGGTTTTGTGGCTCAGTTGGTGTCCCAGTCCCTCCACTTGAGGCCTTGTCTGGCTATAGAAGGTGCTAGGTTCAGGCTCCATGTTCCCCATTATGAGGAGTCTGCTAATGTCTCTCTCATAGTTTCCATTGCACTAGGTTTCTATTTTGCTCCCAAAATGCCCAGCCCCAGTTTTAGTCACCTCTCCCAGTATTCTCCCCTCCACCCCCAAACCTTCCTATTTCCATCCCTACCTGGTCCCAGTGCATCTGTGAAATCTGTTCTGTTTCCCCTCCCTTAATCTCCTTTGTTCCCTAGCCTCTCTGGGTCTGTAGACTGCAGCATGTTTATCCTTTACAGCTTATGTCCATTTATAGGTGAGTACATACCATGTTTGTATTTTGGGGTCTGGGTTACCTCACTTAGGGTGCTTTTTTTTTTTCTAATTCTGTCTATTTTCAAGCAAAGTTCATGAAGTCATTGTCTTTAACTGCTGGGTAGTATTCCATTGTATGAATGTACCACATTTTAAAAATCCATCCTTTGGTTGAAGGCCATCTGGGTTGTTTCTAGTTTCTGGCTATTGTGAATGAAGCTGCTGTGGACATAGTTGATAAAAAAAAATAGACACTCAGTGTCTATCATAGAATACACCATGTTAGCTGTGATAATACCACTCTCATTAGCCTTAAGCCTAAAAGATCTTCCTGTTTGCTATGCCACAGTCCTGGGATTACCAATATGCTACCACTCCTGGCTTTTTATATATGTGTTGGGACTAGAACTAAGGCAAACAGTTTCTGGACAGAGCTGTACCTTAATTGCTTAAATAATGTCTTAATACCAACAAGATATATTTTTAAAAACCTTCCATCCTCTTTTGTTTTACCAGCTATAAGTACTCACTGAGTTGTTCTCTGAGGTTCAGAGAACAGGTTTTCAAACTTGTAAAACGAGGGTAATATAGTCAAATTTATAGGGGTGTTTCAAATTTTATATAAAAGAAAAGGTCTGCTTTGCAGTCTGCTTATCCCTTTGCATACCAGAAGCCCTTGAACTGTGTGTTAATAGTGCAGGCGGTGACTAGAGTAACAAGTCTCTGGCTTTCATTCTTGACCTAAGTTCTTTGAAATATACCTCATGTTTCAAATGTCACTGTGTGGAAGGGCAGGGCTCAAACTGCTGTGGAAAGAGCGAGGCAGTTATGTGAGTTTGAAAGTAAGACTATGCCCTTGGGTAATCTCTGTCCCCACACTGGGTATTTATGATTCTACACAGGGTCTCATGCCACCCAGCTTGTCCCACATATGATAGACCCCACAGTGCACAGAAAAGATGAGGCATTTTGGATGGGTTTTCCATGAAACTTTACTAGATTGCATGCTGTAGAGAGGAGTGATGGGTTCAGGCAGCAGCTGCAGTTGTCTATGGAGAATGACGAATTCCACTCTCGCAGTGGTTTCCCCTGGCAAAGCACATCATTTGTGGAACACATTCGTCGCATCTCACCAAATGGAACAACATTGTCCAGTGGTGTTTGGGGAAAAACATAGACATTGACTAACACCACAGGGAGAGGATATTGTCACTTTTGCTTGACTTGAAAGCAAATCATGGTTATTTTGATGTGCCTGGTTACCCACAAATTCAACATAGCTAAGGAAAAGATCAATTTTCAAAGCACTCCTGCATTCACTCAATGAGGTATGACTGCAAAGAGAGTAATAAATTATGTTTCCCAACATTGTTTGAGGAGATCAGTCACCACAGGGCTCTGTGTGTGTGTGTGTGTGTCTGTATGTCTTTTGTATCCTTTACAAATACTGCACCTACCACTTAATACTACAAAGTTTCTTTTTTAAAAAAAATTCCAATTCCTACACATTAGTGTTGTTTTAAAACATCTTTCTTCTTGATTCTAAATTGTCCACAACCAATCACCTAGAAGAAAATGGCACCTTAAGGACAATAAATAGATGTATTTTCACATAGGCACAGGATACACCATCTCTGAAACATCATTGTAGGGATCTCACGCTGTCAGCATCTCCTCTGAGGAATGAACTACTGAAGCTTCCTGTTTTATGAAGGCTTCATATTCATAAGGCGATGGCTCTGCTTGCTCTTGGCAGGCCCTATGCTCACTCTGCTAAACTGGAAGTCATTTATCTGAATTGAAGCCCACTATTGGAACAAGCTGAACAAGAACTCACAACACACATAAAAGCTTTTGGAAGAGACCTGGGATTGGCTCTGGGGGTGGATATAATTCAAATGCAAATGCACTTCATCAGAGGTTTGCCTTGGATGCCAAATTTTGGGGCAAAAGAAGGACCAACTACTGATCATTTGCTCTTTTCCTCCCCCCCCCCCAAAAAAAAACAGAAAGCCAACTGTACAGTCAATGTTCCTTCTTTCAAAATAATGTCATAAAAGGCTTGAAGAAAGCATTCTAATGCTTAGTCCATTAACACAGAGGATACTACCTATGACGCCACTTTACCATCTCATGTTAGAGGGGACGTTGAAAGGTGAGGAGGGAAGCTACCAATATCTATATATCATGGGGAAACACACAGAATTGCAAAATAAGAAAATAACCATATTTAGAAGACCATAGAGATGGTTCTGTGAGTGTAGCACTTAGATTCAAACCTGAGGACCCAAGTCTGGGTCCCTAGAATCCACATAAAAGCATGGCATGATGGCATCTGTCTAGAACCGCAACACTGGGCCACAGAGGCAGAACAGGTAAATCCCAGTGCAGTTGCTAGCCAACCCATCTGTTACTAGTGGTTGGAGGATGGGCCAGGTCATTCCTGGTTCTACATCGCTCACTCTGGAAATTGAAATAAAGGCCCCAAAAAAAGCTTTATAAAATATTAAGGTTACCTTATTTTCCTTTTTCTATTTTTATTTTATTAAAAATAGTTTTTAAATATACAATATAGTTCTATAAGGTTTTCCCTTCCCCAACTCTGCACAGATCTTTCCCACCTCTGTACACTCTCATCTGGATCTGCACCATTTCTGTCTCCTGTCAGAAAACAAATGTGCATCTAAAAATAAAATCAGTATAGGACAAAACAAACTGAATAAAAGATTTAAAGAAAAAGGACGAGAAACACACATAAATGCAGAGGCTCACATGTTTACAGACCCAGAAATCCCATAAAAACACAAAACTTGAAGCCATAGTATATATATAAAATTCCATCAAGATTTAAAAGAGGACGAGGAGCTGGAAGTTGGGGGAGGGTAGTAGAGTTTGATCAGCCAGTGCCCCATTGGTTCTCCATTGGCTGATCAGCCATTCCCATTGGCTGCTGTGTGGCACAGATGGATTGAACTGGTGGGTGTGGGGAGGGGCAGATTCAGCAAGAGATCTGCCTGAGGGCAAGTGCGGGCAAAGGCGGTGCCATGAGCTGGAACATTCCTTACACTGACAGAAAGATCAGCTTCATCTCCAAGGCGGAGATCCTCTACGAGGGCATCTTCGACACCATTGACACTGAGAACTCCATGGTAGCCTCGCCAAAGTTCTACCCTTCAGTAGAGCAGATAGACCAACAAATCATCCAACTGCCTCCAGATGAAGTCTTTGAATATATTATATTCCAGGGGACTGATACTAAAGACCTCTGTCTATGAGCCACTGAAACCACAATATTCTTTGCCCAGTTATCGTTCAGTCTTCAATAGGTTTATCATTTCAATCAGTGAGTTCCTACAGACCTTTCAGCAGGATGCCAGCATACAGTCAGTTTAGTCCAAGTAAATCAGCTGGGCATCAGTTTGGTGCTATTGGTGTTGCTGGGAGCTTCTTTGACATGCTTTGGAAACAGAAGCATCAAATAGTGGTATGTTATTCCAGAGGAATGTATTTGGTTGGTTCTGCCTTCACCCAGAACACAAGATCTGTAAAACCACAGCTAGCCCAAGATTGATCAAGCCCTCAGACCCTTTGAGAAAAAGTTCAACCATAGTACAAGCAGTATAAACCATCTCGGACTATACTTACCTGCTCCAGCACCCATTGGGAGGAGTCCTTTTCCAGCCAGGCCACTGCCCCCTACCGGCCAGAAAGCAGTAGACAGCCAAGAGCACAGGGGAGTTGAAGCACACAAAGTCCCAAGGCCAAACCAGAAAACAGGCAACTCAGAAATAATACCGAGAGTCAATTAGTTCCAGGGATTCCTTCTGCTCCAAGACAGGACATGGGGATGGGGAGTCATTGAGGTATCAAGGGAAGATTTGGTATCCATGGAGATGGTACAATGAAATTTGAGGCTTTGGTTTTGAAAGTGCAAATGCAGAATCTAACAAGGAGGAAATCGACAGAGAATTTCATAATAAAGGAACATAAACTTGAGAAACAAGAGACGCCTGTACATGGTAAAGAGTCAGGAGACTCTGGGATCTACATGTCAAACAGTGAGGGAACACTGATGAGGAAGAGGAGTTTGGGTTCAACTGCTACTACTACAAAACCAAGTCCTTCAAAAGTGTAAGTGTATGTGGAGTAGCAGATGCTTGCCATTCCTTGCTTAGAGTTGGACTAAAGCAAGCTAAATGGAACTGCTAAGTATTTTTCATCACTTAGAGGATTTTTCTTACCACTAATTAATTCTTTGGCAATTATATCAAGTTACCTTCAGATAGGCTGTAATAATGTGTTTTGAGCCATAGAAAGCCATTTGTGTATGTATATTTGTGTGTGTGTGCACGTGTGTGTCTGCGTGTGCATGTGCGTGCGTGTGTGTGTGTGTGTGTGTGTGTGTGTGTGTGCGCGCGCGCGCGCGCGCGCGCGTGTGCGTGTGCGTGTGCGTGCGCGTGCGCGTGCGCGTGCGCGTGCGTGTGCGTGTGCGTGTGTGTGTGTGTGTGTGTGTGTGTGTGTGTGTATCTTTCTCTTTGTTTTTTGGAGATCCTATAATATGAGGTAGCATATTTCGGCAATTAGGGTCCTGGATGGTAGAAAATTTTGTCAGTCAACTGTACACATAGGTAGATACTGTTTCTTAGGTAAAGGTAACATTTTTCTATAATTGCAAAATTCCATAATATTCCACTGTCAAGGAACCATTAAGAACTTCGTATAGATCCATAAAAAGCAATTGATTTTTTAAGAGAATAAACGTTTTAAAGTCAGCAAACATACGTGTCCTTGCAGAAGTAGTTATGGTGTTTTCTTCACACCAATAGAGCACTGGCTAAGATACCTCCTTTGACAATCCCTTCTTCACACCAATATGCTGATCATCTAGAGAGTAAAGCTGGGACTCCTGTATCACATCTTCCAATCCACAATACCACTCTTTTTATTAAAATACATCTGACCTACAATATTATAATTTCTTTCTTTATGTTTTCCAGGTGAGCCTTGATTATTTTTAAATACAGTATTTATTTATTCTTTAAGAATCTCATACTTGTACACAATATATTTTGATTGTATTCCCCCACCACTCTCTCCCTACAAGTTCTTCCAAAACTACTTCCCTGAGTCCTCTTCCAACTTCATGCTGTTGTTGATGTTATTGTTGTTCATAACTTACTGAGCCCAATTAATGTTCGTCAGTCAGGAATGTAGTCTGGTAAGCTCCTCCACCCTCCATGTGATAGGAGGTTGATAGGTTTGGTCTTGTCCAGGTCCTGTGTAGCCAACCACTGCTGCTATGAATTCACGGGTACAAAAAGAACAATGTTGGTTAAGAAAGGTGCCAAGCAAGATCTTCCAGGAGAAAGTGTCATTCCTAAGAAAGTGCCAGCAATTTAACAGGCAGACAAGAAAATCTGCAGACACTGCTAAATGTTCTCAGAGAGGAAACATAGCCACCCCTTAAGAACTAACAGTGTACATAACCAAAATTAATTGTTCTTTGTTAGCCCATAATAAATACATTTCATGAGTTCCTGAATTAATGATTTCAATTATAGTTATTTATTAATTTATTGTGATATTAACTTTCCTTCTTCAAAACAAAAGCTTGCAAATTAAAATGCAACACATGAATTTAATTAAAAATTTAGTAATTAAAATGTATTGAATAATATAAGAATTTCTGTGTTTACTAAGTAGTGAAACTATCTAGCAATCCTAGCAGAGATATCCCCCAGGCAATTACTAAAGTTAAAGAGTATAGAATAATTCATCCAAGATGGCAGACACTATCTAGGAAGGAGGTCATGATGTCTTTTTTCCTTATTGGAAACGCAGACATCTTCACATTTTCTTTTTCTTCTACCCCTTTCTAGCTGCATATGTAGCAGAGGATGACCTTGTTGGACATCAAAGGGAGGAGAGGGCCTTGGCCTTGAGAAAGCTCGATGACCCAGTATAGGGGATGCCAGGACAGGGACGTGGGAGTGGGTGGATTGGTAAGCACGGGGTATGGGTTAGGGTTTTTTCAAAGGGGAAACCAGGAAAGGGGATAACACTTGAAATGTAAATAAAGAAAATATCTAATTAAAAAAAAAGAATGAAAATTCCCATTGAGAAAGTATGGAACTTTCTTGTTTACGTGTATTTTCAGGGTTTTATGCACAGTACTTTCTAACAAATTTTCAATTGAGTGTGATTTAAATGAGTAAGTTAAACATGATGTATACAGGATCTAATTTCCTCTCTATGTGACATCAAAGCCATATCTTTCAACTATTTTGATTGTAGTCATCATTAACTAAAGTCTCCATTCAGCCAAGGCTCTCGACTTTTGACTTTGGGGGTCAAGGAGATGCAAGGCTCTGTCTGTGCTCCAGATGGTACTGGATGAATTCTCCATGAAGCTGTTATTTAGAGTCCTGGCAGCATCCTTCATGAAATGGGGAGTTGCAGTTGGCATTACTCTTAGCATTTTTCTGCTTAATAGATAGCCTCACAGTGATCCCACGGCACAGTCTAGGCAAGAATACTGAGGACCCATCTTGCCTTAATAGGCTTTGGTGAGAATAATTGGCTGACAGAGTGTTTTCTTGGATATTAAGGTCAATAAATATTAATTGGGGCTTCACTCTAAGTAAGATACTTGTCTAGGCACAGAAAGAGATAGAGCCATGGTATAACATTACTGAACATCAAAGAAGTGTATACATTAACATAAGTGAAAAGCATCTAATTAGAACTGTGAGACAGATACCAGAATGAACTTTGGAGACAGAGAAGAGAAGGAGTAAGACAAGTTGAAGACTTAAGAAATATTTGTAATGAAAGAGCTGGGGTTTTTTTGTTTGTTTGTTTGTTTGTTTGGACATTGAAGAATGGCTGGGCTTAGTAAGTAAGGAATTTAAGAAGCAATATAAATAAAAGTATATAAATTCAGATGCACAGGGATTACTCAAGATATAAAATTATAATAATAGTGGGTTATCTATTGTGCTTTGGGGTTTATTATTTTCAATTGTGTCTACTAAGATTTCTACTCTTATTTTAACAATAGAGCCAGGATCAACCTATTTATTAAGTACAGTGTTTTAAGATCTCAAAGTATTTTAGAAGATTCATGGAAACATTTAAATTTCTTTTTTTAAATCACAAGGAAAAAACTATTATAGTTTAGGGTATTCATACTAACACAGCATAAACCAATAGTGCTAATTATTATTTGCATAGAAGATTCATGAAGGTCAAGGTGTGGAGGGACCATAAGTAACAAACAGTGGCCTAGGATGGAGCCATTCTTCATGTCTTTCATTCATCTATGCCTCTCGAAGCTACATCCCAAGTGTAGTACTTTCTTTTCATTTCCACTCTGTCAGAAAAATATCCAAGGCACTCTGATCTTGAATTTAGATTATAATCTGATTCCGTCCTGTCCCAGCCTGATTCCTTCATCAATTCTCATCATGTCCGCTTCACTTACTACACAGTGAACTGTAGTCATCCTTCCACTAAGTTTCCAGAAGTGTCCTATTACACTGAACATGAAACATAAAATTTCATTTTTTTTCCTCAACAAAAGATTCCTGGCATCTAATGTCATATTGTGCCAATCACTGGGTTGGAATGGCCTAGCATTGTTAGTCATTTTCATATTTTGGAAATGTCTACCTTGAGGCTCATTGCCTTCAAGTTCCTTACTTTCCTTAGCTTTGCATGACTTCTGTTTCCAAATATTTGGATGTGAGTTGATTTGTAACTTCCTCAGACCTTCAATGTCCACATCAGCCCTTCCCATATACTCTGTATTTGTCTCTTTAACATAGCATTTACCAATATAAAAATTCAAATATGTATTAATATGTAGATTTTTATTATAAAGGTGAGCTTCATAAGAAGAATGACTGCTATTTCAGGCTTCAGAAAATCTCAGGAAGACAGTGAACACATGTGTATGCTGCAAATGCGACAAAGTTCTACATGCAGTGGTATACATTTGATTCTTGCTGTCATAGATTTTATGGCTTAGCAGGGCATATATTTATTATCACAATAAATCCTCTCAAGGTCTTGGTAGGAACTGCTACTCTTCCATTTTTCTAAAGATGACATCGAGATTGTATAGGTCTATAATTATACTCAGTTCCCATCAGAACCCTGTCAACTTCTCTTTAAAGTTGATCTCTTTACTAGACTTCTGTCAATGACTGTTTTGTCTTGAATTTGAGCAATGGCTATAGGTTTTAAGACAGAGAAGATTGTTCTTAACTTGGTAAACAATGAAAATTTTTAAACAGAAATACACTTTTCTGTTTATAAATAAGCAGGATAGTCTGGGAGTGGTGTAGGTAGTTGAGAAAAGCAAGGAAGACTGTGGGTAGAAGACTTAGAAGACCATTGCTTTCATCTGTTAGCCACAGGCCATGTTTAGAGAATATTAACTCAAAATTGTATGTTGTTTGCAAGCATTTTCTTTTCTTTTTTTTTTTGTTTTTGTTCTTTTGGATTTGTTTTTTTTGAGACAGGGTTTCTTTTATAGCCCTGGCTGTCCTGGAACTGACTCTGTAGACCAGGCTGGCCTTGAACTCAGAAATCTGCCTGCCTCTGCCTCCCAGAGTGCTGGGATTACAGGCATGTGCCACCACTGCCCGGCAAAGCATTTTTTTAATAACTATTTAAGGAAGGAGAGTTCATTTCATACCTTTACTGGAAGCAACTCTTGGACAGAGAACTTTTGTCTATCAGAAAAATCTATGTCAGATATTTGCTAATGAAAATTGCCTGTGGCTTCTGAGCACAGAGGTAATTAAAACTATTCTTTTCAATAATTAAATGTTTGCGATATGGATAATGTTTATTCTAGGCATGCTGTTAATAGGTGCTTTACAATTCAAATTGGCTCTAATTCCCCATCATTCATTCATTTATTTTTTTCATTCATTCATTCACCACAAATCTTTAGGCATATTTATCACAAATCTTATATGTTCAGTAATGCTAAATTCAGATTGAGGAAGAAGAAAGACTTTTCTTCCCATGGGGGGGGAAAATCTTTCTAGATTTAGGGATGTGCTATAGGATATATAAGGATTTTTTTTTTTTTTGGTCTTCTTTTCTTACTTAGTTATAGATATTAGAACTGATCTCTATTAGTTTTTACAGCTGTTCTCTGCTCATTTATACAACTTTTAAAATCTAAACTCAGCAATTGTGTAAAATGTGAACCATGTCATTATCATTCTTCTGCTCAATATCAAAAGTGGCTCTTATAGCACCAAGTGCAAAGGTAGATCATATGCTCTGTCTTTTGTTACTATATTTTATTAATTATTTGAGATTTTCATACTTGAACTTCATTCTTGCCTCCTCTTCGATCCATATCCTATTTCCTTCCAACTTTACGTCCTCTTGGAAAAAAAAAAAAACAACATAGTAAGCCTACTATGTGTTTCTCATACACTCAAGGGTGCGTTGGCAAATTTACAAGATATTAACTTGTGAGAAGGGCACAAATCTAAAAAAATCTGACTCTCTTTCCCCCTGAAGCCACCAATTATCAATAGCTCTTTAGCTAGAGATGAAGGAGACTCTAAGTCCTTCCCCTTGGTATGCTAGAATGTTGATTGGCTTAATATTGTACCAGTGCAAGCAACCAGAGCAGCTGGGAATTCATGAGAACAATGGCCCTATCATGTCTGGAAGAAACTGCTTCCCTTTGGTCCTCTTCAACCTCCAAATCTTATACAATTTTTACCCTCTGCCACAATGTAAAGTCTTAGGGTACAAGGTGATTAACCCTGTTTACGGCTTAGCACTCCATAGATGCTAATTTTTTGCACTTTGACCAGTTGTGAGTTTCATCATTGACCACTGTTAAAAACTTCATAAAATTTCTCTGAGGCGATGAGAACTTCATGAATTTATGGGTATATAAATACGAATTTAAAGAAAATTTTGCACTACATCGATTTAACAGGGTAATAGTAGTGAACTCAAAGACTCAAGGGCTATGAGCTTACCGAAAATGTGTTCTTAGTCAAATTTACACCACCAGTCATGAATTTCTTCCTGGGAAGCAGATCTTAAATCCATTCAGAAACCAGCTGGTTACATTTGTAGCATTCATAATGGCATTGTGCTCTTGATCATAATTTGACATTTAAGCTGTTACTGAAGCTTGCAGGCCATAGAACTGGGTAAGACAGAAGCTCTTTTTCCTCCAGCAGCCTAAACTAAGCTCTCCTGGTCTATTAAAGTTGATGAGCATCTCTTACAAGTCTTATCTATCAGACCTACCCCATTCACTTTTCTCCAGGGAACTGAACTTGCTGGTAATCTCCAAATGTTCCCTGGATGCATTAGTGTTGACCTGTTTTCACTACTAACTTTTCTTAAGAGCTACAAATTCCAACCATCTTATATAATTTACCTTTTTATAATACTGATACTCTGAATATCTATGTATAAGCAACCAATGATGCCAATTAAGTGTTTAAAAACATTTAAATGACAGATTCTACTAGCACTGGGAGAGAGATTTCCATAGAAAAATACCTACTTCAACTCAACTACACAATACTAAAGTTATTTACTTATATTTATGTGTATACATGTTTTGGCTGAATGTATGTGTGTATTATATTTTGTGTATATGTATGTATAGTATGTATACCATGAGCATATCTAGTTGCTGCAAAGGTCAGAAAGAGAAGTCCAAACTAAAATAGGAGTCTCAGATAATCATGAGCCATCATGTGGGTGCTGAGAATCAAACTCAGTTCCTTTCCAAGAGCAACAAGTGCACAAAACTGTTCTTAATCACCAAGACACAGTGGAATGTTAAAAATGGCCTATGGTTCTCATATAAAATAGAAAATTGTCTGCATAGACAAATTCTCACACCCTTCTGCCATTGTTGCCTGATTAAGCCTATATAATACATTAATATCTGATTCACTACAATGCTTCTTTTTTTACTATTCAGTGAAGAATTACTTTGGCCCATGAATATATTGAAATTTGACTTATTGTCCTGGAGATCACTTACCTTCCTCAGTATTTATTCATGATATCTTGGGTCAAAAATTTAGCCTAATGTATTGCACTGAATTTATTATGAAAAGCTATAGAAGGTCCTTTAACTTTTTCTGCTTATCAACTTTTAGCAGTCTTAAAGCTTTACCAGAAGAGCATCCAGCTCTTTTATTACTTTCTATTACAAATAGTAAATGTTCCTTATAAAATTAAAATGTCCCTTATAAAATTAATACTTATTAAATTAGTATTAATCTAGTAACCCTTTAAAACACATATTTCATTAAATATTTATAACCAAAGGGCCAGAGAGATGGCTCAGCCATTAAGAACACTTGTTTTCCAATCACGAATCTCAGCATCCACATTAGGTGGCTCAAGAATATCTATAACTCCAGTTTGTAGGGCCTCAACACTATTCTATACTTCACAGGAATGCATAAACAGGTCAACCTACACTCACAGAAACACAAACAAACATGTGTACACATATCAAAACACACATAAATAGAAAAAGAAACTTCTAAAGCTATTTTTAACCAGATTTTAGAGAGAAGGTACTAATCATCTAGGGAAGGTACAATGGAAGGGAAATAGAGTATAGGGTAAAGTGAGGGAAGGTTGACCCTCAAAGTGTACTTAAAATTGTGTGTGTGTTTGAGGGGCAATGATATAAAGCTGAGCTAAAATGTCAAAGAGGTCAGGTGAGGGGAAAGATCTCCCATGAGGGCAATTAAGGATTGGGGCAATGATACAGAGAATTTTCATCTACTGCGTAATTTGGCTTAGGTCCAACCTTGACCAGGGCTTGGCACCCAAAGGGCATTACAGCATAATTGACAGAACACTGGAAATCAAAACATTGTCCTCAGCTTCACCCCTTTCCATTTTGGTCACCGTGGATTGTGAACTTCATCGCTGTGACAGAAATTCTTGTTCTGAAATGTTGCGATCAAATGCCATAACCACCCAAGGGAATATCTGTAAGGAACCCAGAAGCTTCAGGAAGTGTGTGTCTTAAAGGAGATGGAGAAAGACTGTGAGAGCAACTAAATAGGTGTTTTAGTTCTCTCCTCAACTCAGTATTGTTTGTTCCATCTTATCAGGTTGCATAAATATAAATTTTATTATATTTTAAACATATACAAGCAGAAACAATTGGCTATAACAATTACCATGATGTTAGTAAATTACCAATTCAATATTAAATTTGTCTTAACCAATATCCCAACCTCAACTTGTATCATGCTGATTATAGATTTTACAGTTTTATAAAGTTAAATTGGCATAACAATAAAGAAAATACTAAAGTATTCAGTTCCATAAGCTTTTGTATATGATTAAAAAGTACAGCTAGACAGCAAAGATTTAGAGCATTTCCTTAATATCCAAACAAGTTTTTCCTTGTATGGCTGCAGTTGTATATTCCAGAAACCCTAAGGTATGTATTAGGTTAAGAACAGTCCTTTATATTATTAATTTGTTGAGGATATTTATCATGAAGTTAGTTGAACTTTGTCATATATACATTTTGGCCTCTTTAGAGAGGATTCTTTTTATGCTATTAACATTGATTTTTAATGCTAGATTAGTCTTTTGTATATAGGTATATCCTCCCTCATTACATAGAATAATGGTATTAGACTCAATTTACTAATTTTAAAAGATTTTTTTTATCTTTACTCATATGGGAATATTAATTCATTCTGTTGGAGTTTTTGTAGGCATTGGTATTATAAAAATACTTGCCCTGTAGAATGAGGTGGAAATTGTACTTTCCTTTATTTTCAGAAATATTTATTTCTAACACACTTGTTATAAGTCACCAAAGCTATCTGGATATGTTTTCTTTGTGAGAATTTTTTGTTGTTGTTTTGTTTGTTTTTCAACTGTATGTATGTATAAGATTGCAGATGTACATATGTTAAGTTCAGACAACAACTTTGAGAGTTGTTCTCTTCTTCTACTTGGGGTTCCAGAGATAGAACTCAGAACATTAGGTTTGTGTGGCAAGCATTTTCCTTGGTTTTAACAATGAGCTGAGCTGAGCTGGGCAGTGGTGGTGACACATGCCTTCAATACCAGCACTTGTGAGGCAGAGGCAGGCAGATCTTGAGTTTGAGGCCAGCCTGATCTACAGAGTGAGTTCCAGGATAGCCATGGCTGCAAAGAGAAACCCTGTCTCAAAAAAAAAAAAAAAAAAAAAAAAAAAACCAAACCAAACCAAACCAAACCAAACCAAACCAAACCAAACCAAACCAAACCAAAACAAAACAAAACAAAACAAAACAAAACAAAACAAAGAAAAAAAAACCAAAGGGGGGGAAAAAAACCAAACCAAAACAAAACAATGAGCTGTCCTCTGAGTCCAATGAAAGTTCAATGGTAATTAATTTCCTTTTGTTATTGTTTTGTGCTCATTTAGACTTTCCTGGCTTTTGTTGCTTCAATTGTGTTTGTCATATCTTTTTAGTACTCTGTAACTTTTATCTATGTTTATCTCAAATAACTATCTTCCATGGTATTCTTTTTAAATCTTGTTAATAGCTGTAGGGTTGGTAGTGATGCTGCTTCTTTCATGTTGATTTTGTTAATACATGTTTTTACTCTTTTTCTGACTAGTTTACCACAAAGTTTGCCAGCTCTGTTGATCTTTTCAAGAAATACTTTAATCCAGTGTTCTATAGGAAAATAAAATTAATAGGAAACAGATACATATATTATATAAAATATTATATGAAATTTTATTAGATACATATATCATATAAAATATTATATATAATTTTATTATGAGTATTGGAGCACATGACTTGAAGGCTAAGGAACCTTATGATTTGCTATACGAAAACTAGAAAGCCAGGAATGCTGATCATGTAATTCACTCAGGTGTAAAAGCCCATGCATTGATCATGGCTCTCTAAAGATATAGAAGTGATAGTTATTTATGTAGGAAATCAGCCTCTATAATAAAAACATTACCTGGCCAAAATATGTTCTAAATCCTGATAAGTAAGGTCTTCTGTGGAAAAAAAAAACTTTTGGTGTTGTGGTGGTTTTTTCTTCAGCTCATGTTGATAAAAACTTTTAAAAAACAGCATGTGCCATTTTGTTGACTGTCAATGAGAAGGCATAACAGAAGACTTTTTGCACCAGGGAAAAATACCCATACAATAAGGCTCAGACTTCATGGATGAGTATTCTATCCTCCAGCACTTTAGAAAGTATTGAGGGAATCTGGAGATTCTATAAAGGACAAACTCCAGTTGCATAAAGCATCCTGGTATTCTGTGTTCCTCATTTCATTTCTGAGTCTTTCTTGGATTATTTATGCATAACTCCATATTCAGGTTCTACTTTTAGAGAAATCTAAACTACATACATATTTATGATCCTTTATTTTAAACCACAGTTTTATCACTTTCCAAACCTGTGTTCCCATTCCAGAGTCATTGTGTTCAATCTATTTTACTAGTTAAGATTTTGATAAGGGTGGTTATCTTTGTATTCACATGAATATTTCCTCTTTATTTTTTCTTTAACAATTCTAATTTAAATTGCATTATTAAAATGACTTTCAAAGTATAAAGGCCTCTTAGGAATGTCAATATTATCTTCAAGGGTTTTTGTTCTCATAGGTTACATTTCAGCCATCTGTATTTTCACATTTATATCTTCCTGAAAAAACTTGATACAAAAGAAAGAAAAATGCTTAAATGTTTTATGAAAAACACATAATATAGAAGGCACTTAATAAAGCAATCTTTCAGTGAAATTATGTCTATAGGCATATTTCAGTAGTCTTTCTGATAAACTTTATTTGAAGTCCTTAATTGTCCTGTGATCTGTGTAAACTACACTACTCTGCAGGTATTCTGTAAGTGGAAGTTGGTCTAGGATTAATTTCTTAATGAGTCAGTAAAGAAATTAAGAAAGAAATAATTTCTTTGAAAAATTAACTTGAGAAGAGCATAACTGCTCAATATTCTTCAATTGACTATAATGAGCTGGCTTTGAATGTAAAAACAAAACCAAACAACAAACAAACCAAATCAATTAAGAAGTAGCCCCCAAAGTTAATCCTCATTAGGTAACTATGTTGAAGTAATTTTCTGCTGTGCTTACTGTAGACTTTGCTCTCATATTTTGCTGTGTTTGTGATATATGTATGTATGTATGTATGTATGTATGTATGTATGTTATATGAACATGTATTTGTGAGGGTACACTCAAATATTTCTGTGGAGGACAGGGTTGACTTTGAATCCCTTCCTCTATCACTCTCCACAGTAGTTTTTGAGACAATACCTCTTTGTCATTGGTCAGTAAACCCTTGTGGCCAGACTGTCTTCTCACATTACACAGTGCTGGAATTACAGGTGTGTGTGGTGTGTGGACATGTCTGGCATTTAATTATGAGTTTGAAATTCCAATCCTGGGTCTTCATGCCTCATTGTTCTAGAGCAAACACTATCTCGCCAGACCTTATGTCTTGCTCTCAATGTTCTGTTGTTACATATTAGGTTTTCAACTTTTTTGATTTCACAAATTGTTATTATCCATCTTCCTCCCATGCTATGGCCCTAGCACCCAAATCTTAGGAGAAACTTTTAGCATTTTTCTTCTTTGCATTTGAGATGAAACAACTAAACACTCAAAATTGTGATTTTTCCTCATTTACGTCTTTACCAATTAGCAAAGAAAATAGGAAACATTGAAGTTGTTTTTCACATATTCATTATGCTTTATGTGGATGCTAACCTGGAAAGCCTTCATGGATACTCATTCTGACTTTCCCATTACTTTTATTCACTGAGGAGTTTCTTTTTTGCCTAGTAAATCTGAAAGGAGGTAAATGTGTTATCACTCCCTTAATCTCACTAAAATCTCAACTAGGTTTTTCTCTACTTATAGAGTGCAAAAGCTCTGAATTTTTCTTTGTTAAATCAGAGGTGCATGGGTCACTTTTCTCAGTGTAGAGCTTGAGAAAGTCAAGATATTTTAAGATGCTGTACTTGAAATTTATTTATTCACGGTTATGACATGTTCTCTAAGCTCTAAGCAACTCGGATGTTTTCAGCCACAGGTACTTGCCTCATCTTCTTATTGATACATTCTTTCTAAAACTAACACTTTCTAAACAATAGAATCCAGAAAGGACTTTCATAAGTTTTTATCAGTATCATCAAAGCAATGTTTTTAAAAATAATTAATGATGATAGTAATAATATTAGTAATAATAACAGTAAAAGCAGCAACAACAAGAACATTAAATGTTTCGTTGACTGGGAGTTTGGAAACTTAAAGTATTTTGTGGACAAAATGCAACTATTAGCCAGATGTGGTTAAGAAGAGGAAGAGAAAAGTAATCCCTGAAACTCACTGTAAAAGACTCCTGTTGCAAAACTAAATATCGAAATGTACCACAATATGCAATTTAAAGCATTCATTTTCCAAAATACTGAAACTGCATTAAGAATCTTTTATTGTACTTTTATTAATATACAAAGGGCTCTTTTATTTTTACCACATTTCTCAGAAGCAATCTTGTTTCTTTAAAAAAAAAAAAAACCTTTGATTCAAAAACTTAACAAATGCACTATTTCTCAATGTTTCAACACACCCCTTTGATTTCTGAAGCTTGTGTTGTAATATGAACCATAGCTGAAGCCTGGTCTCACAATTGTCAGGTTTATTAATTACACACCCTCGTAGAGGGGAAGGCAATGGGTAGAGAGAGTTGTGTGAGCTTAGCTTGCAGTTGATGTTCAAGTTGGGAGGCTTTCTGAGTGCACGTAAAAATTCTTAAGCTCTACATATTTGTTTCAGGAAGATGTCATTTTTCTTATTAAACAATCAAATTGTACCCAGAGAAACCAACCCATAATATCATTTTCCTTGGAGTGTATTAGACTTTACTTTTGGCTATTTTCACAAAAAAAGTACTCAAAATAATTTTTATTATATGAAGAATTATATTAAAATATGTTATATTAATCTTATTCAAATTGACTATACATATAGTTTTGTCATCTTTGTATTCTAATTCTTGGAAGAAAGAGTTTTAATTCCCCACTTGACTGTGAACTTTGTGATTATGTCAATTAGGGGCTGTGTCTTTTGATTCATATTGAAAATAGTATCTGAGAGAATTCCGAGTGCTTCAAATATCATATCTCAATAATTTATTTAGAGGATTAATTACATTTCTATATTTCTATCTACCTCTGTGTGTGTGTGTGTGTGTGTATTTGTAAGTTGACCCTTTAAGCCAAATTCACCATTTCCATATATACTGATTGGTTGATTGTCAGAGGCAATAAAAATCAGCAATATTGGCAACAGGCTAACATAATTTTGTTCCTACATGTCAAGCTTAGGTGAGTACCCACTCACATCATTGTTTTAAAGACAAGTTCACACCACAAGCATAAAATTGATTAACAACAGTTTCTTCTAAGTTAGCTCATTTCTCTCATATTGAGAACAATCACTGACATGCTAGTGCTGGATTTTCATCCTGTCTTCTGTATGTCAGTCCCCAACGCTGAAATATTCACATTCCCAATCCTTTTGTAAATATTGTCTCAATTTCCTTTACTAAGATTCTCTCAATGAAATACATATATGCATACAAATGACAAGAATCAGGGAAATAGCTGGTGATTAGAAAAACTTAATTTAATGTAAACAGACACCAGAAAATGATGTTTAAATAGACACTATATGCAAGAGACCCAAAGAATTGAGGAAAATATAAACATCAAGAGGTGAGACCTAGGAGATATAATAATATTAAAAGAATTACCCAGTTATGAAAACATCTGAAATTAAGAAAAGCAATTTATTGGAAAGGATCTTCAGTAGGAGAGACAGCATGTTTGTAGAGCTGTAGAAATATATTATTGAGCACAGAAAAAAAAAACACAGACTAAAAGCATCAATAGAGATTAAGTAACATAATAAAACATTAGCTAACTCATCATATATTTGGAGAAACTTAACCACCAATCCCGGCAATTTATGAAAAACTGGTTATAGATAAAGAGAATTTTTTAAAGGACAGTGACTGGAGGTGAAGATAGCAATACTTAGTGACCAAAAGAAACAAATTACAGCAGAGTATTTTAAGAATTTGTTTTCCTGAACCCAAAGGGAATATCCTTCTGTAACATTACTGATAAGGGGATAAAAATCAGCCCAAATATGTTCATGATAAAAAAAAATTGGCCATCCAAAAACTTGAGGGGTATCTCTGAAATAATGAGTGTTCAAGAGACTTTATGTGATTAGGACAAGAGAGGCACAGAAGGAGGATGAAAGGATGGAGGGAATGATTCAAAGAGATTTATTTAGGGGAGACAAAAATTCTATAAAGTTGAGCATGTGGTATAAAATACCTTAGTTTCCTCTAAAAGAAAAGTTTTAATAAACTTTGTTTATTTTACAACACTGTTGTCTCAATGTTACTTCCCTTCATATAATTCTACTGTGTTTATGAATTGCATGTATTTGAGAGTGAATACACATTATTACTGTAATTTTCAAATGTGTTATAAACAATAATAATAAATAATAAACATGCATAATGGAAATAATAAATCAAATCATTTAAAATGTTATCAATTTAGGAATAAGAATAAAAAATATATTTCCAGTTATATAATTTTTTTCTGTAAGTTAAAACTATCTCCAAGTTAGTCCCATTAAGGGGCTGTTGCTTCACGAAGAACCAATTTCTGCAACTCTCCCCTTCTCAAGATTAAGACGCACACCTTTGTGACTTCAAACAGGTGAATGGTCTCACCTACTGGCTCCCATTCAGGGCTTGCATTCACTAAGGTTCTGCAAAAGGTAGATCACCCCTGTCTAACCCAGACTGCTTTAACCATAGACCCAGGTTCTTGACTTCAACTCACTCATGAGCTTAGATTTTTTTTTTCCAGGATAGTTATTTATCTAAATTCTGAACTATGTCTTGTGCCCTCCCCCCATTTTGCTGGACTTGAAAAGTCACTTCTATACATTCTGAATCCTGAAATTATAAAAACCATTTTGCCAATAAGTTTTGTTAGATGGCTTTAACAAAATCTATAATCACTTTTGTACCAATAGCAATAAATATTTAAGTGTAGGCAGAATTCTCATCTTTTAATGTCAGTTTCCTTTTTGGAAATCCACATTAAATAAATATACTGATTCACTATTGTTGCAAATCTAAATAGGATGTTGTACTGGCTATGATTCTTTCCTACAGTAATAATGGGATGACTAAAGTAAGAAAGACACCTTCAAAAAGTAAAGTGAAAGTAATTTATATGTGCATGCCATTTGATTTGAGAAAAATCTCTCAGTCTATGAAAATCACACACACACACACACACACACACACACACACACACACACACACACTCCAAACAAGTATCTTGAGTGATTACTATGTATAAAGTAGGACCAGCACATAATGTAATGAATCAGACTTAATATGACTTTAGGAATTTACTGTCCATGATGGTTAGTATTGATTACCAACTCATTGTGATCTAGTTGTTACCTGGGAGATAAGCCTCTGGGTGTATATATGGGTATAGTGTTTAGATTGAGTTCACTGAAGTGGAAAGACAGTTTAAATATGGTCTGTATTGCTATGGTCTGTGTGGGCTAGATTCTGCTTGAATAAGAACAAGAAAGCTAGCAGAATACCAGTACTTACCTTAGTCCTCTTCCTTTTTTTATTTTTTAATTGAATATATTCTTCATTTGCCTTTCACACATTATTCCCATTCCCGGTTCCCCCCTCCCAGAAAATGAACACATGCTTCACTATGTTCATAGAATCCTTATTTATAATAGCCAGAAGCTGGAAAAAACCCAGATGTCCTTCAACAGAGGAATGGATACAGAAAATGTGGTACATTTGCAAAATGGAGTACTACTCAGCTATTAAGAACAATGAATTCATGAAATTCTTAGGCAAATGAATGGAACTAGAAAATATGAACCTGAGTGATATTACAAGAGAACACACATGGTATGCACTCACTGATGAGTGGATATTAGCTCAAAAGCTTGGAATATCCAAGATACAACTCACAGACGACATGAAGTTCAAGAAGAAGGAAGTCCAAAATGTGGATACTTTGATCCTTATTGGAAGGTGGATCAAAATACCCATGACTTGCAGCCTACCAATAGACTGAGCAATAGGCTCCCCAATGGAGCAGCTAGAGAAAGGACCCAAAGAGCTGAAAAGGTTTGCATACCCTCAGGAGGAACAATAATATGTACCAACCAGTGACCCCAGAGCTCCCAGGGACTAAACCACCATTCAAAGAGTACACATGGAGGAACCCACGGCTCCAGCTACCTATGTAGCAGAAGATGGCCATTTCAGACATCAATGAGTGGAAAGGCCATTGGTCCTGTGAAGGCCCGATGCCCCAAAGTATGGGAATGCCAGTCAGGAAAGTGAGGGAGGGGGAATTGGTGAGCAGCGGTAGAGAGGATGGGATGGGGGTTTTGGGAGGAATAACAAAGAAAGGGGATACCATTTGAAATGTAAATAAAGCAAATATCTAATAAAAAGAGAAAAAAATTAAAAAAGAAAAAGAAAGAAATGTTCATCATCCTTAGTTATCAGAGAAATGCAAATCAAAACAACCCTGAGATTCCACCTCACACCATTCAGAATGGCTAAGATGAAAAAATTAGAGAACAGCAGATGCTGGCAAGGATGTGGAGAAAGAGGAATACTTAGTCCTGTTCCTAACTGCAAGTTTAATATGATCAACTGCATCATGTAGCTGTTGTCATCCCTTGTTGGAGATTGGTTCTAAAGCTTCAATTCAATCGCGAATCTGCATGTCCAAATGCTACAGGTCCTTGTCCCTTATTGGTTTTCGATCAACTAAAAAAGATGCCAGCGGCCAATGTTCAGACAAAAGGAGACAGAGAAGGACCCTTAAAATTGTACAGGCTAGGACTAAGGGGAGAGGAGAAAGGAATCATCCCAACCAGAGAGAGAAAGACAGATGGACTTACCTGCAGGGGATAAAGCCAACCAGCCATATGGGAGTTGGGATAAGTGACTAATAACCACTTCCCTAACTGGGCCTAGGATAGTAGGCAGAGGAGGAAGATTAGAAGTGCCCAGCTATTGAGCTAGATGGCATATTAAATAAGGCTTGTGTGTGTGTATGTGTGTGTGTGTGTGTGTGTGTGTGTTTCATTCATGGATCCAAAGATTCCCTGCATGGGTGTCTGGGAATGCAACTCACCTGAAGCATAAAGCAGAGTAGCTAAAACTCCACCCAAAATATGGCACACAACATGGTAGGCAAGAACACATTATTAAAAATAATTTAGGAATTATTGGATGGAATCTACATATGCAATGAGATAGTTTAGGAATGGGGAGAATTGATTTCTCAGTGACTGGTTCCCACATGCAAAACTGGAACAAAGGAATTCAGCCCCTGCCAGAGAAAGCCTCAGCTCAGAGATGCTGAACTGATGCTGTCCAGAGACTTGTTTCCAGAAGAGCTTCAAAAATTGCTCCTGATTCCTGATGATCTTGTCTCATTCAGCCTTTCAGTTGGATCCAGTGAGAATTTCAGTCAAGCCCCAAGTGTTCTAAGCATACAGAGGTTGGATAACAGATGCTAAATTAGCTTTCCAAAGTCTATCCAGTTTTTCGAATTTTCCTATCCCTCCCACCCCTTTAAAGAATTTCTGTTGTCCCTATTCAGCAAGAAAAATCCATAAAGAGTCGTCAGCCCAATCCATTGTGTTTGGGCATCTGGTTATGGTTATTTTACAAATTATAGATAGGTTGTCATTTTAAGGGATAATTTGGAAATGGTAATAATTTTGAACAGGCAGAAAATAGGATAGATTACTAAATTTGATTTTTGAACAAAGCATTGTAGCCATAATCTTATATTGATTGAAATCTTTGTCATTGATAAAAAATTAAAGTTACAATTTTTTACATTGGTACAGAACTTATATATTGATATATAATTAATGTTTTATTGGTATAAATTTGTGTATTGATACAGAATTTGAAATTAATATATATAGAACATTTCATCCCAAAGCAAAAGAATATACCCTTTTCTAAGTACCTCATGGTACCTTCTCCAAAATCGATCATATAATTGGTCACAAGACAGACCTGAACAAATATAAGAACATCAAAATAATCCCATGCCTCCTATCAGATCACTATGGAGTAAGAGTGGTCTTCAATAGCAACAAAAACAACAGAAAGCCCTCATACACATGAATACTCTACTCAATGATACCTTAGAAAAGGAAGAAATAAAGAAAGAAATCAAAGACTTTTTAGAAGGCACAAAATACCCAAATCTATGGGACACAATGAAAGCAGTACTAAGAGGAAAACTCATAACCCTGAGTGCCTCCAAAAAGAAAATGGAGAGAGCATACACTAGAAGCTTAACGGCACAATTGAAAGCCCTGGAACTAAAAGAAGCTAATTCACACAGGAGGGGAAGAAGACAGGAAATCATCAAACTCAGGGCTGAAATCAATCAAGTAGAAAAAAAGAGAACTATACAAAGAATCAACAAAACCAGGAGATGGTTCTTTGAAAAAATCAACAAGATAGATAAACCCTTATCCAGACTAACCAAAGGGCAGAGACACAGTATCCAAATTAACAAAATTAGAAATGAAAGGGGAGATATAACAACAGAAACTGAGGAAATTAAAAAAATGATCAGATCCTACTACAAAAGCTTGGAGAATCTGGAGGAAATGGACAATTTCTTAGACAGATACCCAGTACCAAAATTAAATCAGGATCAAATAGACCATCTAAACAGTCCCATAACCCCTAAAGAAATAGAAGGGGTCATAGAATGCCTTCCAACCAAAAAAAGCACAAGACCAGATGGTTTTAGTACAGAATTCTATCAGACCTTCAAAGAAGACAAATCACCAATACTCTTCAAACTATTCCACAAAATAGAAACAGAAGGAATACTACCCAACTCATTCTACGAAGCCACAATTATGCTGATACCAAAATCACACACAAAGATCCAACAAAGAAAGAAAACTTCAGGTCAATTTCCCTTATGAATATCGATGCAAAAATACTCAATAAAATTCTTGCCCACTGAATCCAAGAACACATCAAAATGATCATCCACCATGATCAAGTAGGCTTCATCCCAGGGATGCAGGGATGGTTCAATATACGGAAATCCATCAATGCAATCCACTACATAAACAATCTCAAAGAAAAAAAAACACATGGTCATTTCATTAGATGCTGAAAAAGAATTTGACAAAATTCAGCATTCTTTCATGCTAAAAGTCTTGGAAAGAACAGGAATTCAAAGCCCATATCTAAATATAGTAAAAGGAATATAGAGCAAACCGGTAGCCAGCATCAAATTAAATGGAGAAAAACTTGAAGCAATCCTACTAAAATCAGGGACTAGACAAGGCTGGCCCCTCTCTCCATATTTTTTCAATATAGTTCTTGAAGTTCTAGCTAGAGCAATTGGACAACATAAGGAGGTCAAAGGGACATAAATTGGAAAGGAAGAAGTCAATCACTATTTGCAGATGATATGATAGTATACATACGTTTTTGGTGGACCCAAAAAACTCCACCAGAGAACTCCTTCAGTTGATAAACAACTTCAGCAAAGTGGCTGGTTACAAAATCAACTCAAGCAAATCAGTAGCCTTCCTATACTCAAAGGATAAGCAGACTGAGAAAGAAATTAGGGAAACGACACCCTTCACAATAGCCACAAACAACATAAAGTATCTTAGTGTGATTCAAACAAGTGAAAGATCTATAGGGCAAGAACTTCAGGTCTCTGAAGAAGCAAATTGAAGAAGACCTCAGAAAATGGAAAAATCTTCCATGCTCATGGATTGGAAGGCTTAATATAGTTAAAATGGCCATCTTGCCAAAAGCAATCTACAGATTCAACACAATCCACACCAAAATCCTGACTCAGTTCTTCATAGAGTTAGAAAGAGCAATTCTCAAATTCATCTGGAATAACAAAAAACCCAAGATAGCTAAAACTTTTCTCAACAATAAAAGAACTTCTGGGGGAATCAGTATCCCAGACCTCAAATATTACTACAGAGCAATAGTGATAAAAACTGCATGGTATTTGTACAGTGACAGGCAAGTGGATCAATGGAATAGGATTGAAGACCCAGAAATGAACCCACACACCTATGGTCACTTGATGTTCGACAAAGGAGCTGAAAACATCCAGTGGAAAAAAAAAGATAGCCTTTTCAACAAATGGTGCTAGCTCACCTGGAGGTCAGCATGCAGAAGAATGCAAATTGATCCATTCTTATCTGCTTGTATTATGCTCAACTCCAAGTGGATCAAGGTCCTCCACATAAAACCAGACACACTGAAAGTAATAGAAAAGAAACTGGGGAAGATCCTTGAGGACATGGGCACAGGAGAAAAGTTCCTGAACAGAGCACCAATAGCTTACACTCTAAGATCAAGAATGGACAAATGGGACTTCATAAAATTACAAAGTTTCTATAAGACAAAGGACACTGTCAATAGGACAAAACTGCAATCAACAGATTGGGAAAGGATCTTCACCAACCCTAAATCTGACAGAGGGCTAATATCCAATATATACAAAGAACTCAAGAAGTTAGACTCCAGAGAACCAAATAACCCTATTAAAAATGGGGTACAGAGCTAAACAAAGAATTTTCACCTGAAGAACTTCAGATGGCTGAGAAGCACCTTAAGAAATGTTCAACATCATTAATCATTAGGGAAATGCAAATGAAAACAACCCTGAGATTTCACCTCACCACCAGTCAGAATGGCAAAGGTTAAAAACTCAGGAGACAGCAGGTGTTGGCAAGGATGTGGAGAAAGAGGAACACTCCTCCATTGCTGGTGGGATTGCAAGATGGTACAACCACTTTGGAAATCAGTCTGGAGGTTCTTCAGAAAACTGAACATGACACTTCCAGAGGACCCTGCTATACCTCTTCTGGGCATATATCCAGAGGATTCCCCAGCATGCAATAAGGACACATGCTCCACTGTTCATAGGAGCCTTATTTATAATAGCCAGAAGCTGGAAAGAACCCAGATGTCCCTCAATGGAGGAATGGATATAGAAAATATGATATATTTACACAGTGGAATACTACTCAGCAATTAAAAACAATGAATTCATGAAATTCTTAGGCAAATGGTTGGAACTGGAAAATATCATCCTAAGTGAGGTAACCCAGTCATAAAAGAATACACATGGAATGCAATCACTGATAAATGTATATTAATTAGCCCAGAAGCTCTGAATTCTCAAGATACAATTAGCATACCAAATGATACCCAAGAAGAGGGAAAGAGAGGGCCCTGGTTCTGAAAAGAGTTGATCCAGCATTGTAGGGAGTACCAGCACAGGGAAATGGAAGGGGAGTGATTGGGAAATGGGCAGAGGGAAGAGGGTTTATGAGACTGGTGGGAAGGGAGGAACCCGGGAAAGGGGAAAGCATTCAGAATATAAACAAAGTATATAGAAAGTAAAAAAAATAAATAAATAAAAAATGTAGAAAAAGAATACAAGCTTTGACCCAGTCCTTCTAATACCTGCTATTATAAACTATTTAAGATGATTAAGTAATACAAGTTAAGGGATAGATAGTAAATTCATGGTTATGTTAGATTCTAACCGTGGTGGCGCACGCCTGTAATCCCAGCACTCTGGGAGGCAGAGGCAGGTGGATTTCTGAGTTCGAGGCCAGCCTGGTCTACAGAGTGAGTTCCAGGACAGCCTGGGCTACACAGAGAAACCCTGTCTCCAAAAACCAAAAAAAAAAAAAAAAAAAAAAAAAAAAAAAAAAAAGATTCTAACTTTCTAATAAAGTGCTTTCAATTTATTCAAATAGAAATGGCTCAAAGTAGCTAATGTTTACCAGTTTAAATATACTTTACATAACTAGATTGTTTTCAAAAACATCAGAAATCCACAGAATGTGACATTTAATGTTGTTTCATTATTAAGGATCCTTTGACAATGGGACATCTGTGCTCCTGATAGTTTCTCCATTCTCCTTTAAAAAAGAATTGAGCATCTTTACCTCCAGGTGAGGTTGCTTATCATGGCAAGGTAGGTACAGGGCAGAAATTGCCCTATCTATCTAGAGACAAAAAATAGTGTCCAGGAAAAGACACACAATGCTGGAAAATCAACTCCTAAGCTCTGGCAAGGCAGGGTAAGATCCTACTTAATTTCTTGGACTGCCAGATGGCTCTGGATCAAAAGGCTTAAGACAGATTCTCTAACACTGTAAGAAATTAGGGGACTGTCCAGGTAGTCAGCTGTCTCTACAATTTGTTTAAGTTTTGGAAGCTATTTTTATGCTTCCTATATATTCAGGCAATTAATTCATTCTTGGATTTCTGACAAGGTTGAAGACTAGGTATAGTCTCATAAGCAAACTTATGTTGTTTAGCATTGAAAGATATGGTATAGGGTTGAAAGCATGTGTTTTAAATGGTGTAACAGGATAAAATCAAAACATTCAGGTATAGAATTGTAAACACTGTTAGGAATGATGATAGAGTACTTTGTCTAATGGACAAATACAATGGACTATATGTTAATTGTATATTATACTCTGTGATTTATGTAATTTTTGTTGTACTCAATCTATGTCTGAGAAAATGTTTTTCTAATTTTGTTTTATTTTTAAATTTTGACAGAATAAAGGTGAGGTGTTGGAGATTGATTCAAATGCTTTGATTCAGTTGGAAATATGCATGTCCAAACTCTAAAGGTCCTTGTCTTCAATTGGTTTTTGATCAATAAACAGAGATTCTAGTGCCTAATGGTTAGGCAAATGGGAGATGGGATGGACTCTTAGAGTTGCGAGGTCTAGGACTAAGGGGCAAGGAGAAAGGAATCACCATTAGAGGGAGAGATGTGGATGGATATAGGAACTGTGGGAAATAAAGCCAGCCAGCCATGTGTGTTTTGGGGTAAATGGACACTAGCTACTTCCCTGATTGGACCTAGGGTAGCAGGCAGAGGATTAGAGGTACCCAGCCATTGAGCTAGATGGCATATTAAACGTAAGCTAATGTGTGTGTGTGTGTGTGTGTGTGTGTGTGTGCGCGCGCGCGTGCATTCCTGGATCCAAAGATTCTCTGGGCAGATGGCTAGAAGCATTGGAAGCTTGAGCCACCAGGAGCATAAAGCAGAGTAGCTAAAACCTCACGCAACAATCCCTCTACAGCTGTGATGAATTATATACCCAAACTACAAGGACAAAGACCCTGTCCTCTTTTAGGTTACTTTCCCAGTTATTTGACTATACCAGCAAGAAAAGTAATTAATACTCTGTCTACTAAGAAAGACTGCACCATCAATAAATAGCATCGTAGCAAAGCATAGTAAAATACTATTATAATCTCAGCACTCAATAACCTAAGTTAGGAAGATGATAGGAAGATGGCGAGTCTGAGGATATATATATATATATATATATATATATATATATATATATATACACACATGACATAAAACAAAGAAAGACAAGATACAAAGATTCCTTAAAGAGATAAATTAAATAAGTGAGATGTGAACCACAGCTAGAAGGATTAGTAGGGCTTGAGGATAGACATTTCTGTTGATGCTTCAAAAATGGATCTTTGTAGGTACTTATGGAATATGTTAGAATAGAGAGTTCAGAATCTTAGCTTAATTGAAGACCAGCATGGAAAAGATATATCCCGATTTCAAACAGATGGGTAACAGTTTCCCAAGGAGGGTATGCTTGGACACATGGTATGCTCATAATGACCAGCATCTCTGCTTGTCCACAGCTTCCTTTCCAGTTCATCATGCATCATTTTCTAGCTAGCCTGTAACTTTTTATCTGATTAACTTCAAATTGCCATTTTGGTAACATTTTCATCAGTTATTGATAATTGTTTTTAAATTATTAGTGATCTCATACAAGCAAATCCTAGCCACCCTGAAGAAAAAAAATAGCAGTTTGTGATGACATTTCTAATGTTTAGCACACCAATTCTAATGAAAAGGAAAACTATGTTGACATTTTTATTTTCTTCTAAAGAAAACAATGCAAGGTTTTCTTGTTTAGTTTTCCATCTTCTTTTTGTTTTACTGTATTCTTTTTCGTAATTATCTTTTTTATACCTCAGGCCATGTGGCATAAAGAACATGCATGTTGGAACACTGCTAATTAAAATTCTGATATCGTTGCTTACTAAATATATGACTTTGAGACATTCCTATAGGTTCATGACTCCTCACTTACAAAGTCTTTCAGTGGAACATATTAAGGTGCCCAGGAGTTAATTCATATCTTTCTTCTTCTTTCTCATTGTACTTAACTACACTCTCATGTCCGCTATGTAGACCTCTTTTTCTTCCACATGCTCAATGTTGATTAAAATCCCAGTCATCATTTGTCTTCAACACTTTCATCTATTGCTCCTTCCATCAACGCCCATTAGCAGTAATGATTTTACCTCGCTGTGCTCCAATCACATGCACACTGATCTTCCGGTTACAGTGAAACATGAAAGTCACATGACTCAGCCAATCATTTGAACCACACCAACGCAAACTTCTTGTCAGAGGGGCCATTGTCTTTTCCCTATTTCTCAAGTAGCAACATCAAGAAAGCCTGAACATTTCAGAAAATTATGTAAATCATGTTAAGGATTGTCCATCACAGCTTGGGTGTGGTCCATATCACCAGGTGTTCACACAGGGTATTAATAATGCAATATCAAAAGTGACTACGGAAAATCAATTTAGACCTCAGACAATACTGGATAGAAAGACTTAGAATTACATATGATATATATCTCCAAGATATTCCTGAAAACAATTCTGGCAATAAATGAAGTCTGCCTTATTTGTTACCTTTAAAGGGAAATGTGAAACATGCTTTCTTTGTATTTGTTCTGACAGCTGTTCTCTTTTGTAAGCTACACGATCCTCTTGAAGTGCCGGATTCTATTATACCTGGAACATAACACATGTATAATGAATATTTAACAAAATTAAAATTGAAATTGGATAAATGGAAATAAAACGGCAAGATGAATAAGAAAAGAAGTCAGCAGGGATGCTGGAATGTGGTGGCCTCTTTGAACAGTGAATCTTTAATAAACACTTTCCACATGTTGTTACATTTAATCCTCGGTCCTGTCTGATGACAACAGTTATGACTTGCGTCTTGAAAAAAAAAAAAGAGGAAACCAAGGTTGAGGGTAAATTTGAGTCATTTGCCTGAGGTTACACCTGAGGCAAGAGACAGACAGCACTAAATGTCATCTCAAATTGCATCTAGATTGAAGGAGACTCTCCTACATCAGTTTCCAAAAGCTCTCTCCTCTCGATCATATCCCCGTGCAGTAGACATGAGAGTTCTTCCTGTACAATGACATGACAACTAGCAGTAGGAATTTTCTGTGTTCATTAAAGTAAATTAGACAGCGTAGACACTGGCCTATTGAAGCTTAACAATCAGTCCATATGGGACACAATTACTGTCTTCAAAAATGTTAGAAAAAAGAATCGGTTTCCATAGGGCTAAGCCATGTCTAAAGGCATGCATAAGAACCTCTTGGGTTTTCCTGGCTTCCTTTGGTCTTAATAGAAAAAACTTGGGAAGAATCAGTGAGGATCTTATTCTATTTCCCTATGAACTCAAAGTGGTTCCTTTTTTTTTTTTTTTTAACCACAAACTTCTCCCCACTTCCAACTTTTTTATGATTGATACAAGTCAATGCTTAAAAGCATGGAGACCTCAAGAATGGATGTTTTTGACAATGACATCTCTGGCAAAACTGGCATGGTATTCAGCCTTCCCATGATATCTGAATGGGTACAGAGAGGGTTGCTTGTGAAGGGGACTAGTAGTGTCTTGCTTAGAAGAAGACATGAGAAGACTAAGAGAACCTGGATCTTTTGAAAACAACTTCTTACACAGAGGGTTTTGCCCAGGAAATCGTTGGCTTGGGCTGCTCTCTAGTGGTAGGCAGTGTTCACTGTCAGAATTTTTTGTACACAGACTCCAAGCTGAGAGGCAAGAAGGAAAAATTCAAGCTTTTCTTGGACACCAGCAGATGAGTTACAAATGAATGTATGTGTGTGTACACATGCACAGACACACACTACATACACATATAGACATATAAATACATTGGTGCATCTTTAAGGCACAGCACAGGATGACAACTTTCAGGAGGAAATGGGAATAGAGGAAGAAGGATAGTGTCTTTTGTAGGAGCTAGAGAAAAATTGGAGGGGTAAAACGAGTCTTTGCGAAGCCTCAGACATGTATCATATGTGTTCATGTTCCATAGGTATTGAGAGTAACCACAGAGAAGATGAATCTTCTTCACTGATGTCTACTTAGAAACCAATTTAAAAGCACATTTTGTGTGTGTGTGTGTGTGTGTGTGTGTGCATACCAGTGCCCGTGTATGTGTGTTTTGGGGTGCATAATCCATGTGCATATGGTCAGAGGTAGCTTTCAGAAGTTGGTTATTTCCTTTCAGGAGTGGGTCCTTGGGAGGGAGCTCAGGTCATCGAACTTGGTAGCCAGTGCCTTTACCTGTTGAGCCATCTCACAAGCCCCCATCTACTTTTAGGTAACAGTTGTTTTAAAATCATAGATATATTGAATAAAGAACTTCTCATGTTGCAAAGGAGCTTGCATATCTCTATAGATAATGCAGAAAAAGAGAGAAGATGTCCATCTTGTCCTGACATCGTCTTTCTGTGAGGCCATCACTCTTCTGTCTTGGTCTTGATTTTTCCTAGATTACATGCACGATTTAACTTAAGTTTTGAATTACATACACATTTCAGTCGAAGAGAAAACTAAAACCAGTTTAGGATTTTTCATTGTGTGGGCACACTAGTTAATACCTTTTGTGTGTGCACATAATGATTTTCTGTGAAAAATTCTGTGGCAGATTTGCTGTCCTGGGTCTTAGTTAATATGTCTATAAAATGTTGACGTCAACATATGGAGTTTGCAAGATTGATTGGTAACCTTTCATTTTACTTCTGATATACCCTGAGTCTTTTAATTCACCAAAGATGCATGGATTAATAAAAAAGAAGAACAAATGTCCTGTGACATATGTGGGATAGCAGCTGAGGCTTGGACAGCTAAACAGCAGTTCACACCCAGAGAGAAGCTCAAAATAGAAGGACACCAGGCAAGTGGCATATTGGTGGTCAGCAGGTAGTTCCTCTCAGAAGGGTAGGCAGGAAGATCATCACCCTCTGCAGAGTAAAGTTCAGAGACTTGATGTGCCAGGATAGGGGTATACCCAGGGGCCCTCCACCCTCTCAGAAGACAAGAGGAGGGGGAAGAATGATTGGATGGAGTGACCAGAAGGAGGGGCAGTGAGAGATATGCAAAGTGAATAAATAAAAATAAAATGAGGGGAAAAACCCTCTTAATGCTCCATCTTCCAGATTCTCTTTCTTCATACTTACTAATTCTTTCTTTCTATGGAAAGAGTTAATTATATGGGTCATCGGAGCAGAAAACCACCATCACAACCCCAACATCTACAAAAGCCTCAGTTATCTTCTGCCTCAGGCAGTAGAGCTCAAATTCAGATGATAAGATGAAAGGATCTGGGTTCTTCTGAGAACCACCGCATGAAGCTTTCAGTGTGATATCACAGCACACTGCTGAGAGAGTACCGTCCTTACCTGACATTCTAAGGAGTCGTCCACAGAATAAAAATATTCCCTGTCATTTAAAAATGAGCAGGAAAAGGAAAGGCAATGGATGACTCCTGTTGAAAAGGGTTTTGGAGTACAAGAGAAAACCGTTTATAAATCTGCTCAGGGAAAAGAAGAACAGGGCAAATTAGAGCTGTTCATTCCTGAGGGTGGATATGGAACTGTTGATACAAAAATGGCTGAGCGTGTGAACTTGTTCGTTGGATCTAGTTTTAACAGAGAAATTGAAGCAAATATGGCTTATTAGGATCTACTGGAAACCTTGCCAAGTAGCCGATGGCAAGGATCGGATAAGTGAAGAGAGCACTTGGGAAACAGCATTTACACATCAGCCTGACAGGTGCCTGAAGTTATTAAGATAAGTGGCTGATATCAAGTACCTACTAAACAGGTCATACTTTTGAAAACAATCATAATTTTGGAATAATAGTGGATTGAAACAGAATGTCACCAAATTCCTTTCTGAAAGATATACCATGGGTTTTTGTTTTTGCTTTGGCTTTTGTTTTACTTTTGTTTTTGGAAAATAGGTTCTACCATTCTGAGACTCTGAAATCCAAGTAGCAAACCAAAGATAGCCGAGATATCCAGATATTCTCTATTCATACCTAAAGCTTACCCAGCAACCAACTTTGGCAGCCTATCAATATGTAATTATGGTGATGATAAAAATTAATTGCCAAAGCAAAGCAAAACAGAACATGGATGACAAAATGCATGATAATCAACCATTAAAATTCAGGAAGGTAGCCCAGTTCAGTGACATGCACCTGTAGCCTTAGGACACTGAGGCAGGAGGATCACTTAATTGCAGAAACCCTATTTTCCTTATGGTGACTAAACATATTCACCACTTCTGAGGATGCCATTAAAAAGAGATAATTAAAATTTATTTCTGGGTTAAATATTTTTAAATTACAGCTTTATATCTGGGCATATATACAGACACCTGCAGAAACACAGTCATAGTAGAGTTCTGCTCATCATCAAAACATCCCTAATGCTTTTGTTTAATCTATGCTCACTCCCACTCTTACTCTGAATCCTAAGCTACCAGTGACCTGATAGAATTTTATATAAAATAACATTGGTCAGGTGTCACTTGAGTTAATTGTTTAGGAGATTCCCATTGTATCAAGAGTTCCTTTTGCTTCTGAATCGTAGTAGCAGTCTCTTGTGTGGTTAAAATACAATTTTTTTATCCATTCACCTGCCCAGTATTTTCAAGTTTGAGCTATTGGAGGTAAACAAGAAGAAAAGAAAGATTGAGGGATTAAAGGGATAAGGAAGGAAAAATGGAAGAAAAGAAAGGAAAGGAATCACATGATAATCATTATTTTAGTTGTGCAAGAAAAAGCCAGGCTTCTCCTGAAGCCCTTGTATTATTTTACATTTTCTGTTGCTGTGTTGAGACCCAGCTGCTCGGTATCCTGTATGTTCTGATTGTCTCTTCAATTATAGTAAGTATAACTGGTAGGTGATTATGTCCCAATGTTTCCATTTTAGTTGCTCTAATAAAGAACAAGCTTGATCTTTTTCCATATACTTTTGGCTACATATTATGTTTTGTGAAGTTCCTGGGAAAATCTTTATCCATATTTTTTATTAGATTGCATGGGTAATTATAAGTTACAAAAATTCCTTGTGAATCCTTAATATGTCTTTCTGCATGATATTTGTGCTGTAAGTATTTTCTTTCATTCTGTGGTTTGCTGTGTTTTCTAAATCGCGACCATAGAAGAGATTTAGATTTTGATCAAGTTCGTTGTTTGGTTTGTGCTTTTTTGTTTCTGAGACACCTTTACTTAACACTTTACTTTACTTTACAATTATTCCCTGTGTTTTCTTGTAAAAGGCTAACAGTAGCAGATTCACAGTGCTAGAATCAAAGTAAATATTTGGTGTAGAGTACGGGTAAAAACATTTGCTTTAATCAGTCAAATATATAATTATCTAGCATCATTTGTTAAAAAGCAATTTACATTCCTTTTATCCCCCTTGTCTTAACATACTTGTGGGAAGCCACTTTATATTTCTGGCTCCATTTTTGGACTATTCTGTTTCATGGATATGTGTCTATTTTATTAATTGATACCGAAATTTCTTGATTACTATCTATATTAGGTCTTTAAATCAGATGGTGTAAGTTTATTAGCCATGTTCTTTTTATTTTATACTTTGATTTTCCTAGGTTCTTAAATCATCAAATCAAGTTTTAAAATACTGATGTGATGATGTAAGCAGGTATCTCTCTGAATTCAAGGCCAGCCTAGTCTACATAGAGAGTTCTAGGCCAGTGAGGACTATGTAATGAGATTTTATATCAAAACTAGCCAAGAAATTGAATATATCTTAGATTCTTTTGTTACTATGGTTGTGTTACTGGATATGCATTAAGTCAATTTATCGTTTTGGAGCAAACAAATATTTTCCATCTTATAATCCATAAAGATGAGACATTTTTACATTATAAAAATCAGTTATTAAAACATTTTCAATGTTTCCTTAATATTTAAGAGTACAAATTGATTTTTGTTTTTTAAACTTCTCTAATATTACTATATTTGCTTCAGAGTACTTATAGTTGTTTTGAATTTTTTCCAGTTTTTTATGCAAAAAAATTTCCAGTAAATACAAAATTGTATTTATTTGTCTGTTGTATTTATTTGTAATATTGACATTTTTTTATTTTAACATCATCTTATTGCAGTGCACAGGCCTCACAGAAGAAAACACACACACACACACACACACACACACACAATCTTCATTGATCTTCATTGCTAATACGACTGGATTTTGAGTCACCCAGGAGACACATTTTGTTAGTACAAAGGAGATCTTACTATAGAGGTTTAACTGAGGAGCGAGGGTCTGCCCTGAGTGTGGATAGCAGCATTTCATTAGCTGAGGTCTCAGGCTAAATCAAAAGAGACAAATGAACCAAGCACCTGTACCCGTCCCTCTGTGCTTCGTGATGGTGGATGCAATGGGAACCGCACAGCTCCTACTGCTCTTGCCTTCACATCTTTCCTCATGATAAACTGTACCCTCAAACTGTAAGCAAAATAAACCCTTCCTTATTTGTTACTTTTGTCAGTTACTTTGTTGTAAGAAAAGAACACAGCTGACTTAGATAGTTTTGTCCTGTTGACTTGTGCTAAACCATTAGAAATTTTAGCCATAACAAATTTTGCACCATTAGCATAAATGTTAATGTAATGAAATGCAAATAATGTTTTGCCATTTAATTTATTTTTTGCAAATTAATTATGACTTTACTGGTTCCCACAGACGCCTTCAGAGGTCTACACTTCACATGCTGAGAACTGTTGTCAAGTCTCACCCATCATGAAGGGTCTATACAAAATATCATGCATCTTCATTGAGGGTTTGCTATCTCAGGACATCAAAAATTGACCACCATCCCATGCTATGAGAGTTCAATGAAATACATTGTGTATGATGAGTTCAAATAAGAGTTTAAAGCAGAGGTGAGGATGCTTGTTTTTCCCTGTGCCTGCCCCTCACTGTTGAACATAGCTCTGTTCTTTCTTAAAGACCTAGAACAGTAATATTTTCATCTTTTAACTAGACTTTAAATCCATTTTCATAGTGACTCCACAATTTTATATCCCCAACAATAATCAGGGTACCATTTTCTATAAATCCTCTTTACTACTTAGTTGTCATCTGTCTTTTTGTGTGTGTGTGTGATAGCAGTTGTAAAAGTTGACATATTGCTGTAGCTTTTATTTATACTTTCCTTCCTTCCTTTCATTACTTTTTTTAACTTTTATTTATTCATTTTTATTTTATATGGATAGAGTGCTGGTGAAGCTCAGAAGAGGGTGTGACATCCGCTGGAACTGGAGTTAACAGGCAGTTATGAGTTGCCATGTGGGTGCTGAAAACCAGCCTTCATCTGTTGCAAGAGCAATTTTCTTAATCATTGAGTCACCTCGTTAGCCCCATGGTTTGAATGTTCTTAGTGATTAATGATCGCGGATGTTTTCTAATACTTGTTAGTGTTTTGTTTTGTTTTGTTTTTTTTTGTCTACTTTAAAACAGTTTCATATATCCCAGACCACAAACTGCTTCAAAGGCAGAGGATGATGTTCAACTTCTGATTCTCCTGTCTCCATCTCCCAAATGCTGGGATTAAGGGAAGTGCCACCACTAACTCCCAGTTTATTCAGTGCTGGGGACCAAACACAGGCCCCCAGGTATAATAAGCAAGCACTCTACCAACTGAGCTACAACCCAACCTTTTTCCCATTTTAAAAGTCAGGCAGTTTTGTTGCACTGGAATTTGAGTTCTTTATGTGTTTTGTGTATTAGCCCAGTTTTACATCAGTAGCTTGCAAGCGTTTTCCTGTTCTATTGACGTTCTTCACTCTGGTAACTGTCCTTCTGTGAAGAAGCCTTCTTCACTGCTTATTCTGTCACATCATAGTCTCCAAAACCCTTTTTCATACTAATTTATGAATAGTTTCTTATGTTTTGTTATAGTGATCTTCCAAAGTCTTATATTTGTGTCTTTAACCCACTTTCACTCTGTTTTTATGTGTTTATAGTATACACCTGATAAAAGATCATCAAATATGTAAAAAATATGCTGGAGTATTATTTCTTTTCTTTTTTCTTTTTTTTCTTTTTTTTTTGTTTTTGTTTTTGGTTTTTTTTTTTGAGTCAGGGTTTCTCTGTGTAGCCCTGGCTGTCCTGAAACTCACTTTGTAGACCAGACTGGCCTCAAACTCAGAAATCCACCCGTCTCTGCCTCCTAAGTGCTTGGATTAAAGGTGTGTACCATCACTGCCCAGCTGGAGTATTATTTCTAAGTTGGTACAGTTCCATATTCTACTTTTTCTCTTTTTAGTTTTTTATTCATATATTTATATTTTTCTTTTTATTGAAGATAGATTTTTATACAATATATTTTGATTATAGTTTTGATACATTTCATTACTCTCCAATTCACCACCCACCCAAATCCATATCCTCTCTTGCTCTCATTGGACTACATACCTGGCATCTAGCTAAAAAAAATAATAAAATATATTAATATGAAATAAAAATGAGCAACTAGAATAGGATAAGACAAATTAATAGAACAAAATGAGATAAAGAAAATTTACAAGGAACACATATAGGTGCAGAGAGATATAAGTTCAAGCACACAGAAATTCTATAAAAGCATAACACTAGAAACTATATTATATCTACAAAAGATATATAAAGGAAGAATTTTAAATATGCCCATACAAATCATTATAAGACAAAGAATCTTTAAAAATACCACTGAGTTTATTTTATGTTGTCTGTCTAATGCTGGACATGGTGGGGAGGGAGTCTGTCCTCAAGAGTAGTTTGTGTAATCATGACTTGCTCAGACATGATTAGAGAAGCCTTCTCCTGCAGGAGTGAAAGACCTTGGAATGCTTAGTCCTAAATGGTATTTCTCCATTAAACCACTTTCCTTAGAGATGAAAGAAGAGGCAGAGATTGTAAGAATCGGTGGGAATGGAGGACACCAAAGAAACAAGGCATTTCAAACATAGCAAGACTAGCACATGTATGAACTCACAGAGACTGTGGCAGCATGCACAGGGCCTGACGGGTCTAAGCTCAACGGGTTCCAGTGCTGAGAGGGGAAGTGGACATACCCCACTCTCAGTAGTGGATAAAACAACTAGAAGATGAATAAGAAAATTGAGGTCCTAGATAGCACTATAAACCAACTAGGTACAGAAGAAAACATAGAACACTTCATTCCATACTAATAATGCACACCTTATTCCCAAGTGCATGAGACATTTTCCAGGATACACTATATGTTAAGTGACAAAAATATAATAAATTATTTCAAAAGACTGTATAGAAAGTGTCATCTCTTACCTGAGGGACAGTTAGAAATTAGTGCCAGAAGGGGAAAAAAACAAAACAAAATCATAAAACAGTAGACGTCAATATTGAAGACAACAAAAGGAACAATTAAGGGTAAACATTGGATAAACAATATAAAGCATAAAGTATACAAGTAGCAGTGAACCCTAAACTTGGTTCTATGAAATGTCTGACAAAATTGACAAGGTTTTAGGTATATAGCAAATAAGAACAACATTTTATCCTAGGTCCCTGGGCTTTCTAGTCTCAGGTTCATGGTCACTCAAGCAGTGCCAGGTATGGATTCCATCTTGTGGAGTTGACCTTAAGCTAAATCAGTTATAGGTTACTTACTCCTGCAAGCTTTGTGCCACAATTACCCTCATTTATCTTTGATGTGTTTATGGCTGGCTTGGTGTTTACCTTTTTCTTTTGAAAGTTCTAGAGATACCAGTTTGATATTTCCATGTTCAGTGACTTGTGTAAGTTATGTTTTCAGCAATGGCACCTTACTGTCAGTTTGTGGAGAATAGCTCATTGTCCTGGCAGCACCCTGGATCGTTTTGGTCACCTTGGTTCTATGAAATGTCTGACAAAATTGACAAGGTTTTAGGTATATAGCAAAGGGTCACCTTGGGGCCCCTCTGGCTAACAAATTAATCCATGTATTGGAAGCTTCATTTTGTGAGAAGAGATGGCAGTTGGGAATTGGTCTCCCTCAATATTTGGTGATTTCACTTAGATTGCCTTCATATATGTATATATTTTAGGAAGCTTCTGCTGAATTTGATTACCATACTACCCCTAAATGGCTATTATTTTAGCTATCTCTCTGCATGTACCTGCTTATATTTCTCTTTCCTATCTGCCTCCTCATTTGATAATCCCATTGCAACAATATCTATCTATCTATCTATCTATCTATCTATCTATCTATCTATCTATTCATTCATTCATCATCTATCTATCTATCTGTCTGTCTGTCTGTCTGTCTATCTTATTTCCCTTTCCTAATGATATTTATCCATTCCCTCTAGTTTCTACACTTACCCTCTATGTTTCTATGGATTGTAGCTTAGCTATCATAGACTTAACAGCTAATATAAGCAAACACATACCAATTTTGTGTTTCTGGGTATTAGATAATTCACTCAGAATGATTTTTTTCTAGTTCTATCCATTTGCCTGCAAATTTCATGATGTCATTTTTAAAAGGATGGTAGTACCTCATAGTATAAATGTACCACATTTTCTTCATCCATTCTTTTGTTAAGGAACATCTAGACTATTTCTGATCTCTGTGTATTCTGAATATAGTAGCTTTGAATATGGTTGAACAAGTGTTTCTGTAGTAGTATAAAGAATCTTTTGGGTATATGTCCAAGAATGGTATAGCTGGGTCTTGAGGTAGATCAATTCTCATTTTAGAGAAACTACCGCAATAATTTCCATAGTAGCTATATCAGTTTGTACTCCCACCAACAGCATATGTATTCCTCTCATTCTGTATCCTTGCAAATTTGAACTTTCATTTGCTTTTTGATCTTAGTCATTTTAAAGGTGTAAGATAAAGTATCAAATTAATTTTATTTGCATTTTCCTAATGGCTAAGGATGTCAAACATTTCTTTTGTTTTATTTATTTGTTTGTTTGTTTGTTTTGTATACAACATTCTGCCTAAATGTATGCCTGAAGCCCAGAAAAGGGCATGAGACCACATTATAGATGGTTATGAGTCATCATGTTCTTGCTGGTAATTGAACTCAGGCCCTATGGAAGAGTGGCCAGTTCTCTTAACAATTTAGCCATCTCTCCAGCCCCCAAACATTACTTTAAGTGTTTCTCAGCCATTTGAGTTTTCTCGATTGAAAATTCTCTGTTTAGATCTGTGCTCCTAATATATAATTGGCTTATTTATTTTCTTGGTATATAGTTTTTTTATTTCTTTGTATATTTTAGAAATTAACTCTCTGTTGGATGTGGCATTGGAAGAAATCTTTTCCTGTTCTATAGGCTATTCCTTTTTCCTAATGATGGCATCCTTTGCCGTGCAGAAGTTTCTCAGTTTCATAAGGTCCCATTTAATTGTGGTTCTTAGTGCATGTGCTAACATTGTCCTATTCAGAAAGTCTTTTTCTATGCTAATGAGTTCAAGGCTAGTCTTCACTTTCTCTTTTATCAGCTTCAGTGCATCTGGCTTTATGTTGAAGTCTTTGATCCATTTGAAGCTGAAATTGTGCAGGGTGATTAGCATGGATCTATTTGCATTCTTATACATGCAGCCATCCAGTCTGACCAGTAACATTTCTTGAAGCTGCTATCATTTTCCACTGATCAGCATACTTGTTTTTGAGCCAATACCACACTGTTTCATTTACTATAGTTTTGTACTGCAATTTGAAATTGGGTTGATGAGATGTCCAGTAGTTCTTTGATTATTCAGACTTTTGTTCAACCATCCTGAGTTTTGTTGTGTTACCAATTTTGTTGTCCCTTCATGATCTGTGGAAAATGATGTTGTAATTTTGATTGGGATTGCATTAAACATTTTCATTGCTTTTGATAGGGTGGCCATTCTTTTTATGTTAATCTTTCCATCCATTTTCTGATGTTTTCTTCAATTTCTTTTTTCAGTAACTTGAAGTTTTATCATCTACCCTTTTTACTTGCTTGGTTGGAGATATCACAGATCTTTGTATTATTTGAGACTCTTGTGAAAGGTGATGATTCCCTACTTTCTTTCTCAGTCCATTTGTCATTTCTGTATAGGTGAGCCACTAGTTTTGTGAGTTAATTTTTCATTCAGACACTTTACTGAAAGTGTTTATTGGCTTTAGGAATTTCCTGTTGCAATTTTTCTGCTCACTTATGTATACTATTATATCATCTGCTAATCAAGCTACTGACTCTTTCCTCTCCCATTTGTATCCTCTGCATTTCCTTTAGGTTTCTCATTGCTCTTGCTAAGACTTCAAGTATTATTCTGAATACATATGGGGAGACTGGACCTACTGTAGTGGAACTGCCTTGAGTTTCTCTCCATTTAATTTGATGTTGGCTATGGGCTTGTTGTAAACTTCCTTTTTTATGTTGGGATATGTCCTTTGTATCCTTAATTTCTCCAGGACTTTTATCATGAAGAGATGTTCGATGCTTTTAAAAAGACTTTCTACATCTAATAAGATGATTATGGGAGTTTTGTCTTTCTGTTCACTTATATGGTGGGTAACATTTATTGATTTATGTATGTTAAGCTATCCCTGTGTTTCTGGGCTGAAACCTACTCATAAGAACCTTTCAAAGAAGATAAAAATCTTCTGAGGATATGGAATTTCCAAATGGGAAATATAACCAAGCTAATAAAGATGAAAGAACAACCATGTGAACTGTGAGCTGTCTATGAGTTTGCATAGGGCATCTAGCTGTATAGAGAGATCAGAGGACATGAGATTTGGGTTATTTGGTATCAAAAATTTTCCCAGTCCTGTGATTTTAGAGACCTGAGCTGGAATTATATTTTGCTTCTGATGACACATGAGATATGTTACTGTATTCACTGCCTTGAATAATTTTGAATGTCCGCCTTTCTTAAAACCAGATAGTTCTATTATCACTGCAGTATACCAGGATGGATGGTCAGGCTGTCAGCTTCATTGGATCCCAGCTGCCTCTGCTACCAGATCATCTACGGAGGCCATTGCTGTGAGCCCTTTGACAGTGACTAGGTGCCAGAACTCCAGACAGACTGCTCTCTCTGCTTATGACTCTCTATTTTGGGCCACACCCAAATGTACTGCAATGTGCTTTCAACCAGCTCAATGTGCATTGAGCCAAGCTCAATGAAGACCTAACCTTTTCTGCTTGTCACTTATTACTGTCTATCCAACTCTTCAGAGCAAATCTAAATCCAGTATCAGACTATGAAGTGCCATTCATGAGCTATAAAGAAGAAAGGGGGTAGAAAGGGAATATGACGTTTCTCCTTCTCCAACAATATACATAGGCTGTTCATCCATTCATTAAAGACAACAGAGGCCAAGCTCTGAGCACTTCACATAAGGTCTGATTTCATGATTCTTTGTTCTGATTGCCATATGTTCAGATATAGATTGAAATATAGCTATTTAGCCTTTATCACAACTCCACTGCTTCTCCAGATAAAGGGAACACAACAAGATACACTTTCCATTTCAAAGGTACAGGTCAGTGACTGTACATGGGTCCTTCTGGAATTGACTAGCTGAGTAACCTATGACAAGTATTAGGCTTTATAGTGACAGAGCAATCTCATATTCAGTTCATAAAAGATTGAGAATAAAAGGCCTGACTTAAAATGTGACATCTTAGAACAAGGTGCTATGGGATATGACTAAATAATCTGAGCCTCAGAGGATCAGCCAAACATCTCTAGCACATGAATATTAGGACCTGAATTAGAGAAGAGATATAGGAATATCAACTAAAGCCATATCAAGGACACTTTAATTGAGGGAAGTAGCAAGATTCCCAGGATCCAGTAGGTGTCTTTTTCTTAAATATAACTAGTGTAATATATTTGTAAGCAGTATATAAATAACTCAAGCCTTCTATTGGGCAGATAGACAGCTCTGAAACAATTCAAGCCAGAGAACCTCATAAAGTTAGTATTATACATGAAGCACTATGCAGCTCTTCTATAAATGATTACTTAATTAATTGTATAATATTTATTGAATATTTCTAAGTGCTTCATATTATTCTATGAGCTTTGTATGAATTTGAAAGTTAACAAACTAAAGGAAGTTTTCACAGTTATACATAGACAGAAGATCGAGAAGGCAATGTATCAATCAACATCATCTATCTATCATCAATCCTTTCATCATCTATCATTTGTCTATTTATTTATCATTTTTATCCATCAATCTATCAATAAAATTGATATTATGTACAGATTAAAAAGAAAGTTATCTTAGTAGTTATCTTAAAAATTGACTTATTTGCTAGTTCAGGTTTCCAGATTTACTTTTTAATTCAATCAGGTGTTAAATTACGTGAGTCTACAAAGATACATATGCTTTCTGATTTGTTCTCCTTCCAATTATATACTCATGAAGTGTGAGGCTTATTGAACACAGTTGTACTTCCTGTCACATGTGAGATAACACTTACAGTGAGAAGAAGAAGAGTGGATAGAGGTCAGGGAAGAGAGGAGGAAGGTTCTGGGAGGATATAGAAGAAGCAGAAAAAGAGAAAATAATCTCAAAGAAGTAATATGATAAGTATTTATTAGCATGACCATTTCTGTATTTCAGGCCAGAATATGGCAATGGTGTTTTCCTTATTTTTTCTCCACTCTCCCATCAAGCCCTCAATTAGGACTTGAGAAAGGAGTCGGTGAACCTCTAAAACTTTCCGCTTAATCACCTATAGCGAATGTTCATTTAATGACTGCCTTTTCGTACCAGACAAGAAGTAGCAATGCTTTTAGCAAGGGGAATGGAATGAGAAAGAAATTGCCTAATCATCCCAGCTCATGCAGTGCTTTGTGAGAAAGATTATTGAATTTTCAGTCTCTGCAGAATTTTAATGAAGCTCTATCTTGCTAGAAAACCTAGCCTTTTGTCAATAGAGTTCAATAACTCGACCACCCATGTAATAAGATGGACCAGTTGAAATCTTTCACTCTTTCAAGGCCAAAGGTGTGTGTGGAAATGTAGAAACACTTTTCTATGTGTGTACGGTCATGGATTAAACCTATGCAGGTCACAAATAATATGCTATGGTATGAACAGTGTATACTTGTTTATTTTTTAGTCCTTATTAAGTAACATTTGGCATAACGCATCATGTTAGCTCCAGTTGTACCAGACACTCAACTAAAACATTTCACATACCATCACTCTTCTTTTAAAAATATATTTATTATATATCTTTGGATATGTGTGTATGAGCATTGAGTAAATATTCCTACTGATGCCAGAAAATGGTATCAGAGTCTTAGAGAGATAATTAGAGACAATTGTGAGCCACCTAACAAGGGTGATGGGAACTAAACTCCAGTCTGATACTACACTCTTGACTGCGGAACCATCTCTTCAGTACCTCCTCTAACAACCTAATGAAGTCTATTCACTACTTTCACTATGTACATGATAAAGCTGAATGAAGTGGTCAAGGAAAGAATGATTTCCCACATTCCCAAAGATAGGGATATACTAATCTTTGTTTCATGAAAACATATTACCCAGCATTGCAAAATAAACGTTAAAATGTCCTAAAAGATCTTGAGATTGAAAGAATATCTTTTGGGGTACATGTTTATTGTATTTGTTGATCGATTATATTATTGATTGATGGGATTAATGAGTATCTTAGTTGGTGTTATATTGCTATGAAGGGACACCATGACCATGACAAGTTTTATAAAGGAAGGCAAATAATTTTTATTGTCATTATTTTACTTATTCACTTTACATTTTATTCACTGCCCCTACAAGTCACCCTCTTTCACAATCCCCCCATTCCCCTTTCCCTTCTTTTCTGCAAATGATGGGGCCTCTTGGGTATACCCCGACCCTGGCACAAGTTTCTGTCAAGCTAGATGCATCTTCTCCCACTAAGGCCAGGCAATGCAGCCCAACTAGAAGAGCATATTACATGCAAAGGCAACAACTTTTAGGATAGTCCCAGATCCATTGTTTAGGATGCACATGAAGAGCAAGTTGATATTCTGTTACACATGTACTTGCCTAAGTTCAGCCAGTGTATGCTCTTTGGTTGGTGCTTCAGTCTCTGAGAGCCCAAGGAGTCCAGGTTAGTTGACTCTGTTGGTCCTCCTGTGAAGTGCCTATCCCCTTAAGTCCCTCAGTCTTTCCTCCTGTTCTTCCATAAGTGTCCCCAGGCTTCATCAACTGTTTGGCTGTGGGTATCTGCATCAGTCTGAGTCAGTTGCTGGCCAGAGCCTCTCAGAGAACAGCTATGCTAGCCTCCTGTCTGTGGAACTTGCTTACAGTTTCAGAGGTTTAGTCTATTCTCATCATGCCTGGTGTCAGTCAGTCAGATGGTGCTGAGGAGGTAGGTGAATGTTCTTCATCCAGATCTACTGGTATCAGGAAGAGAGTGAGATTCTAGGCCTGGCATAGGTTTCTAAAATGTCAAACCTCACATTCAGAGGCATACTTCTTCCAAAAAGGCCATACTTCTTTATTCATCCTAAGTACTGTCATTCCCTGATGACCAATAGTTTATAAGGTTGTTCTTATTCAAACTACTTCTTATTCTTATTGAAACTACTTATTCAAACTAATGAGATAAACATCAGGTTTCAGTCTAGGGGCACACATACAGGTCTCACACTTTCCTTGACTTCCCTGTTCTTTCTCTTCTTTTATTTCAGATGCTCACATCCCCAATAATACTTCCTCTTCTACTTACATGTTATATATAATATACATATATTACATATAATATTCTGCATATGATAGAAAGCATGGAATATTTGTCTTTCTGGCTCATTTTGCTTAATAGGATGATATCCCATTTCATACATTTTCCTGAGAATGATATAACTTCATTTTTTTGTGCCTGAATGAAGCTGAATTCCATATATACACCCTGTTCTACTTATTTACTCATCTTTTGAGAGATTTGTCTGCTGACTCCATAACCTTGGTACTGTGAACAGTACAGCATAAACATGGACATGAAGGCATCTTGTGCTGAGCTCATTAACCAGGTATGTGGATACATCATAGTAGTCATTCTAAGAGAGAATTACAGGATGTCAAACACTTAGGGGATATGGTGATGGAAGGTGAGGTCTGAAAAAGGCAGAGAAGGATCATAAGGCCACCTTTAGAAGCCCAAACAGTTGAGGTGAATTGTGACTACACACTCCAAGAGGAACTATCCTTATAAATACCTGATCTTAGCCAAGTGAAATTATTTAAACTTAGGCTTCATTAAAGTTTAAAGAATATATATATTATTTTATTTTTTATTATTTAAGTTTTTTCAGACAACATTTTTAGTGATATTCTTTTCTGTTCCACGAGTCTTCCAGATCCTACCCACTCAGCTTCATGATTTCTTCTTCTTACTTTCTCTCTCTCCCCCACCAAAAGAAAACAAAAATCAAAACAATCAATCAAGCAAGCAAACAACAAAAAATAAATATGAAACCAATAACATAAAAAAACAAAAATTGAAAGCTCAAAAAAAACCATGGAATCCATTCCATGCTAGCAAACTGAGCATAGGAGCTGCATACAGTGTGGTTGATACACCCCCAGACACCCCATTGGATAAAACTGATTTTCACTTGATCTTCTCTGTACTAGGATGTTTTTTGTCTTATTTGAGCCTGTGAAGGTCTTGAGTGTACTGTCATGATTTCTGTCAGATCATCTGTATATCAGCTCAGAGTGTCTGCAAGATGATATTTCCTTGAAGTCATATATCACCTCTGGCTCTTATAATCCTTCTGTCTACCCTTAGGTATAGATCCCTGAGCCTTGAGGTAAAGGGTTTGGTAAACACATCCCATTTAGGCCTGAGTACTTCAAAGTCTCTCAGTCTCTGGACATTGTCTCTGTGTTAGTCATCTACTGCAAAAACTTCTCTGATAAAGGTTGATCTATTCACTGATCTGTGGGTAAAGCAAGATGTGATTAGGAGTCATTTTATTTATACATTCATTTAGCAGACTAATAATAGAAGGCTTCCCTCTAAGGCTTATGATCTCTCTTGTCTTGTATCTTTGGTCATTTTACCAGTGTCAGTTCTGAGTTCCATCTCACAGAGTATGCTATAAATCAAAGAAAGTTTATTGGTTACTGTCATAATATTTGTGTCATCATTGCACCAATATATCATGCAAGCAGGTTGCTGTTATAGATTCAAGAATTTATAGTTTGATAGCATTGATGATCGCTTTTCTTCTCTGGTAACATGAATAGTACCGCCCAACACCATGGACACTAGCTAGGAGGGGTGGAGCTTCTTATTGGACATCAGATCAATTTTTCCATGGACAATGACATAAATAAGGGGTGCCTTCAGTAATAAGGCCCTATCAACAGATTATGGACAGTAACAGATGGATTTGGCAACAGCTTGTGATGTTTTGGGGGTGTCTATGGAACCCATAGGCCAACAACTCAGCAAAACCCATTCTTAGTGCTGTAGATTTTAATTGGTGGCATAAGATTTCTAATGGAGGCATTGGCTCCATCATATGATGACTTCATATAAATATCTTTCACATATGTGTAAATTTTAGAAGATTCAACAGCAGTTAACTTCCATATAGTTTTAGAAAGGCTTTTATCTTATCTTAATTGCCTCATTTAAGGACTTGAACTATATGTTCTAAAGTATCAAGATTTAAACCTCATGTAGCACAATTTAGCCATAACAAATCTTTTCTAATTTTTAAAGATATGGAACTATTTTAAGCACAAATTATAATAATATATCTATTTCTGTTCTAGTTATATTCTGTTGCTATGACAAACACCATGATCGATAAGCAACTTAGAATAGTAATGGTTTTAGTTCATCTGACAGCCCATCACTGTGAAAAGTCAAGCAGGAACTCAAGCAGAAACTTGAGGCAGAGATGGTGGAGGGAAGCTGTTTGCTGACTTGCTAACAGTCTCATGCTCAGCTAGATTTTAATATGTCCTAGAACTGCTTGTCTAAGGAATGGTGCTGCCCACAGTGGGTTAGATACTGCTGCATCAATTAACAATCAATGTAAGCTCCCAAACCAATCTGATCTAGGCAATGCTTCAATGGAATTTCAGACTTAGGTGACTTTAGACAATGTCAAGTAGACAATTAAAGCTAATTATAATAATGTGTTTATATCATACATAAATGCGACTAAGAGCAAGAGAATTAAAGGAAATGTGCTATTTCAAAAATCTCTACAGTTTTCAAAATACTTCAATATTAATTTAAAATAAACTGTGATAAAGAATTATGTCATAATCCCTAAAGAAATTGCTAAAAACAACAACCAAAAGCCATAGAAAGATGGACTACCGATCAAGAGATAAAGATAATGTAATAAAATGTAAGAAGAATTAGATTTAAAAGAGGAAAGATAAGGAGTACTATTCAGCCATTAGAAACAATGAATTCATGAAATTCTTAGGCAAATGGATGGAGCTGGAGAACATCACATTAAGTGAGGTAACCCAGACTCAAAAGATGAATCATGGTATGCACTCACTAATAAGCGAATATTAACCTAGAAAACTGGAATACCCAAAACATAATCCACACATCAAATGAGGTACAAGAAGAAAGGAGGAGTGGCCCCTTGTTCTGGAAAGACTTAGTGAAGCAGTATAGAGCAAAATCAGAACAGGGAAGTGGGAAGGGTTGGGTGGGAAAACAGGGGGAGGGAAGGGGACTGATGGGACTTTTGGGGAGTGGTGGTTCAGAAAAGGGGAAATCATTTGAAATGTAAATAAATATATCAATAAATTTAAAAAAATCAAAAAAAAGAAAAAAAAGAAAGGTTTTTATCTTGTAGTTAATTGTCCCTCCCCATATTTCTTCTTTCCCCTGCCAACCCATTCTTCTCTCCACTTAATCTTCCCTTTCTAGTTTACCCCTTTTCTCTTTATTACAACATACTCTATTTCCCCCATCTTCAGAGACCTTATCCTTCCTCTTGTCTATTATGAGTTTCCTAATCTCTGTAGGCATTTAGATTGTAGTACACATATAAAATAGTTGAAAACTAGCATCTGTATGTAAGACATAACATTCAATGTTTATCTTTCTCAGTCTGTATTACCTTACTAAAGATGATAGTTTCTACCTCCATACATTTACCTGCCAACCTCATAATTTCTTTTTTCTTAAGAGCTGAATAATATTATTCTGTGCATATCTATTACATTTTCACTACCCACTTACCAGTTCCTTCCTTCTCTTTTATCATTTTGTTTTAACTTTATATGTTTTATATACTGACTGCAGTTTCCCCTCTGTCCTCTCCTCCTAGTCTCCCCCTCTCCCATTTATTTGTCCTATGTTTCTCTTCAGAAAAGGGCTGTCACTGATGGATAACAAGACATATCAAGCTAGAGTAAGACTAGTCACCTCCTCTATTAAGACTAGAAAAGACAACTTAGTTGGGGGTGAGGTAAAAGGACCCCAAGGCAGACAAAAGAGGCAGAGACAGCTCCTGCTACCATTGTTAGGAGTCCCATAAGAAGATCAAGATGTAGAACTGTAACATATGTATGGACAGCCTAATTCAGCCTCATGAAGGCTCCCTGGTTGTTGGTTAGTCTCTGTGAACCCCTATGGGCTCAGATTGATTGATTCTTTGTGTGCCCATGTGTGCATGTCCTGGACTCCTTCAGCTCCTACAATCCCTTCCTCCCTGTCTTCCTCAGGATTCCCCAAACTCCACCTAATGTTTGGGTCTCTGCATCTGTTTCTATCATTGGGTGGGTGAAGCTTCTCTGATGACAATTGGGCTAAATATGAATCTATGTGTATAGTTGACTATCATTAGGAATAATTTCATTGACTTTTTGTGATTTTATTGTTATTGTTGTTATTGTTGTTGTTGTTGTTGTTGTTGGTGGTGGTGGTGGTGGTGGTGGTGGTGGTGGTATGTGTGTCTGGGCTTCAGAATCAGTTAATTTCTTGCACCTTGTTTTCAAGACACAAAATCCTCTCTTCTATGTCTATAATATATTGTGAGATTTACCTCTGAGCTTTTTGTTTGACTTGCTATTTTTTTCATTTCTAGTTTTATCAGTTTATTTTTATTTAGTAATTCTACTCTACATCTTGAATTGTTTTTGTATTTCATTCATATTTTCTTTAAAGTCCTTGAAAATATTCATAGTTACTATTTTGAAGTCTTTGCCTTGTGTTTAGCAAAATTGCTTTTCTTAGGTCTATTGCAATGGTCTATTGTGGACTTCTGGAAGAGTATCATTTTAGATGTTCATGTTTTTATTTTTTGTGCTAGAATCTAATCATCTAGAGTTCTGATGTAGTTTGTTTTTCTTAGTGTAGGTATCTGTGAGATTGTTCACCTAAAAATGCCAGAGAAGCTACTCTATTAATTTTCAGCAACATAGATGCCTAAACAAGGCCTGAACAAGGATGACAGCAGTAGGCAGGTCACATGCATGGAAAGAATCTCATGAGACTTCAGCCATAACAATGATCTGCAGGCCACCAAGGCATGCTGAGAGCAAAAAGAAAAAAAAAGTATTTTCCAAAGAAGAACTCTCCAAAGTGGCCATACCTGAAATCATCTACATACATGCAATTAACATTTTATATATACATGCATACATATAGTACATGTACATGTACAGTACATGTATACAATACATACCTATAAAACAATTAATAAAATAGAGAACATGAATTTAGACAAAATTAAGATAGAGGATACTTTTTTGTTTTTTTAATTATTATTTTCTATATTCTTTGTTTACATTCCAAATGATTTTCCCTTTCCAGGTTCGCCCCTCCCCATAAGTCCCATAAGCCCTCTTCCCTCAGCCTGTTCCCCAATCAATCCCCTCACACTTCTCTGTCCTGGCAATTCCCTACAATGCTGCATCAAGCCTTTCTAGGACCAGGACCCTCTCCTTCCTTCTTCTTGTGAATCATTTGATATGTGAGTTGTGTCTTGGGTATTCAGAGTTTCTGGACTAATATCCACTTATCAGTGACTTCATTCCATGTGTGTTCTTTTGTGATTGAGTTACCTCACTTAGGATGATATTTTCCAGTTCCAACCATTTGCCTAGAGTTCCATGAATTCATTCTTTTTAATTGCTGAGTAGTATTCCATTGTGTAAATATACCACATTTTCTGTATCCATTCCTCCATTGGGGGACATCTGGGTTCTTTCCAACTTCTGGCTATGGGAAGTGTAGGAAAGGGGAAAGGGAAGGGATGGAAAGACATAGGTAATTCTATTTCAATTAAAAAGATATTTTTGAAATACCACTTTACACTAAAATTGCCCCAAATTGAGCCAAGATGGCCAAGATTTGATGTCAGTGCCTTACTCACATCATCAAATATTAACTGCATGGGAAGGTCATGATTTTGAACAAGGAGCTTTCTCACAATGAGGCTAGCTACCAAAGTACTTACAACTGGGTGGAAATTCAATCTTGGGAGGACCACTTTTCTACATTTACCAATATCTCTGTGCTGCAGTGCTCAGTGGACACATATTTTGAATGGATGATTTTTCAGGATGTTTCTTCTCCTTTTATGGGAGGGAGTAGAAGAAATAGTATAGGTGGATTCACCTCCACTCCTGCTGTTGACTCCAAGTTTAGATATATGCACATATTATCCCCTTCAAATCCATCTAATCCCTTAGATATCATTTCTGCTAAACTTAGTTTCCTAGTGATGTGATCCCATGAATTCCAAAGTAAATGATCATATTGTCTTCTGAACCCCATGCTATTATACTAGACAAATTAAATGAATAATTGGGTAAGAAACAATATACAAGATACATTCATGTTTATCTCATATTTCAACTGGGTAATAGCAGGATTACCTAAATGATCTGTGCCCATTATCCTTGCCAGGACAGCTACTCTGCTTCTTACATGATGGAACCAATGAGCCCATAGACATCAGGAATGTAAGCCGCCCAACATTAGTTTCATAAGGCATATTTTGGAGTCATAAGGGATATGTAAGGAATAGAGAATAAGCATAAAGTTCCTCAGTTCCAAGCATAAAGTTCAAAGTAAGTAGAAGTAAAACAATACATAATACTCATCTTTGGTTATTGACCTTATTTATTTTGTTATCAATGACACAAAACTACATCAAGATCTTTGTTGTAATGCATGAGGGATGTCCCTTAAAGGGTGGTTTTGTGCCCTCTCTAAGTATTACTCCTGAGGTAGAACTCTTGATGAGCTTATGTTAGGTCAATATGCAATCTGCCAGGAAGTTAAACTCCCACAATATTTTCCAATGTAGTTTTGGTGACTGACCAAAGTGAAGGAATACACTGGACATCATTTTTCATATAATACATGCCTATAGCAAAACTTCCTTGGTTATTAGTATTCATATTTAAGGTCTTCAAGTGGTACTAATGTTTTCAAATATTTACTTTCATGGCTATATTTTGTGACAAACACTCTCATACGGTGTTGCCTTTTTTATTAGGCAATTTCTTAAATTTAAAGTCTTTTTTTTCCAGTGAAGGAAAGCACATGGAAAAAATAAAGACTGTATGCTATGCTTGTTCACTAGATTAGCAGCTGTAGAGTTTTGTATTTACAAAATAGGAGAATTATCCTGGGAGCTCAGAGCCACTACTACCAGTTTGTTGTTTCCTATAGATCAAAATGAACCACGTGGTGGTTCCTTATAGAAATGTCCAGCATCCAAGAACAAAACTTCTCTATAGGACATACAGCAACACTCTCTTGTGTAAGTAATGATTTGCAGTTAGAATTATTGCAAAAATACAGTTTTGATAATTGAAATATTTTAGGGATCGTAGTTATTTTATATACGTTATGCAATTTTATGCAACAGTCTGATAAGAATCCTGAGGGTTTTGGCAGGCAAGGTAACATGCTTTTAATTTTAGGAGTCTGGAAATTTTAGGATACCTGGAGGCAGGTCGATCTCTGAGAGTTTGGGGATAGCCTGCTCTACATAGAAAATCCAGGACAGTCTAAACTAAACATAATCCTCTGGCTCAAAAAAGGCAAAACAATAAACAACAAATAATTCTTATTGTTTTTAAACATGTTAATAGTATGAACAAATGATATTTCATGAGCAAGAACTAGTATGGTGATGATGTCATGATGAATTACAGAGTGAATAAATATGAGAATATCCCCATACAGGAGGTTGCTGAAGTAGTTCAGGATGAAATTAATGCTCAGCAATCATCTAATAGATACCAAATATTTACTATCTTTGACTATCTTAAAATCTCTTAACAAAGCATTACTTAAAATTACCAATAGTTTACATAAGGACAATTAATGACCTATAAATATTAGTGTTCAAAATTTTTGAGATTCTCATTTTATAAGGCTCTTCTATCAAAAACCCAATGCCATGTTAAGGTATCATATTATCATTATGCATATGACAAAATGAGTTTTCCCATGAGATGGAAATACACATCTTCACCTTCTACATGGTCCAACACTGCTGGATTTAAAAAGAATTCACAATTTTTAAAATATTGCAGTCAAAGTTTGAAAAATGAAAGATGAAGATCATGGAAGCTTGGTATTCAACATGTGAAAAAGTATTTAAAATGGCCATGGATACATAATATGCTGGGAGTGAAAAGTTAGGAGAATTAGCTATGTCTGATGGTTGAAAAAAAATGTTTCAATATACCACTCTTCTCAAACAAATAGCATTAGGCTTTCCAAGTAAGCCTCAATTTTCAAATACCATAGGCTTCTCACTTAAAGGGAGGTAGTAAATCACTCTTTCAATAAATAATTCATTCAAAGGAGGTTAGGACCTCCTCATCTGCTTGGGACCAGGAGGATTCTGGGCTTGCGGTCCTCACAGCTAAAAACTGGAATCCTTCTGACTGATTCAGGAGGGAACAATTCAAACAATTAAAAGTGACAATTCAAAGGACTCCAAGTTCCAGGAACCACATGCATGGTCTTGGCTGCCACAAGTGCTTTCATTCTGGAATTGTTCTTATGGTTTCTGGATAACAGATGCAGGCAAGCAATGGGTCTCCACTCTTTCGGTAGCTGATGATCTTGAAGAATCTATATATTTCCTTTTTAACTGTTTTCTGACTTTGATGATTTGAGATGCAGTTCTATAAACTAGTTCAAATATATGCTAAACTTTGGCAAATTGATATTTAGTTCTGTATAGCTTTGATTCCTTAAGCATTAGGCTAGGCATCAATGAGCAGAGAAAAATTTTGTATATACTGCAGCAAAAAAATTCTAACTTTGTGTGTCGAAGAGAAAGAAAAGTTTGTCTGGCAGATTATTAGAGTATTTCATCTAACCAAAAAGTTAGTGTAGTTTTACTTCATGGACAACTTCCATTCTGAAGCTAGAATTCCCCCTCTACTCATTACACACATTGGACTCCATCATATGAAAGAATATGGGTACCAGGAGCCTTGAAATTCTATGCATTGAAATGTTTAGATCAACATCAGAAATATACGTTTGGTATTGTATAACTTTAAAAAATATCTTCATAAAATAAAAATTGGGGATTTATATCCTTGAACACCACAAAAATATTTAAATTATGTTCTTTTATTTTAAATTTTTTAAAATTTGGATGCCAAGGAACTCTCTACTGAGTGTCTATGACACCCTAAAATTAGGCATACTTATGCCTAGGTGAAATGGAAGGATCCACATACTGGTGTATATCATGATCCTGACAGGTATTTAATATGGAGAAGAGGTCATGTTTGTGTGTTTTCCTTAGGATGCTGAAGGAGCATGCTAGCTGTCAGAGTGACTGGTGTGACATGCTGATGCTAGGACAAAGAATGATGCTGTCCTGTGAGCTTCCTGACAATGGTGACTGGGAAGCTGTATTGGACATTTCTTCCTGGCCCACCTTTGCTTGCCTATATCCCAGATTGGACAAGCTGCCTTGCCTCAAGCTTTTAGATCTTATGGAACAGAGAACATGGAGACTGTGGAAACTGACTTAGAAAAAATAATCAAATAGAAACGTTATTTTAATGACTCTTCTCTATTCTTTAATGTGACCAGTTAGTCTGACTCAATCATGGACTGGTCTAGAAATCAGTCCACAAAAAGGAAATGGCAGTCTTCATGTGGAAGGCTAGTTCTGGACATTTTCAGAGATATATTTGGAAGTTAGCTGCAGTTCTTTATGAAGATGTTAGCAATAGGTAAAATTGGGACAGGATGTAGATTTCAAACAAGTGTTAGTGCATGTGTTAAGACTCCCAATCCTTTTACTAATTGGGCATGTTAAAATTACTTTTGTTTCTTCTACAATATTTAATGTAAGTTGTATTGATTGTACACCTTCCAATTGTGTTAGTGTATTGAAACCTGGCATGTCTGTTACGGTGGTCTATCACCCAGCTTTTGTTTCATTGTCTGTGAATATTCCTTGGTATTCTGAAAAAAAAGCTTGCAGGTACTAGAGGAAGTGAGTCAGGCTTTAAGTAGAAGCAAGAGAGTAGTCGGCCTGATTATTGCTGGTATAGCAGCTTTAATTACATTAATAGCTAGCACCACTGCCTCTGCAATTGCTTTGACACAAGAAATTAAGATAGCAACTTTTGTTAATCATTTAGGAAAAATATTAATAACATTTTGAGTATTCGAGAGGATTTAGATAGGGTTTGGAACAACAGATCTATGCTCTTTATGATACTATTCAAATTACTGGAGATCAGGTCCAGAGTATAAAAGTAAGAAGATATCTTGTATGCCAAGCTAAATGCCAATAGGTTTGTGTTACTTCTGAAGTTTACAGCAACAGTCATTATAATTAAGAAAAAGTTTAAAGACACTTGCAGGGTGTTTGGCATAATTCCAACACCTCTCTGGATATTATTAATTTAAAGAATGCTTCTCTGCTGAGTTCTAATGATGCAGGTATTGCTGAATTAAGCCTGCCTTCAGTCTCAGAATTGACCGGGGTCATGCAGCAGCATTGTCTACTAGTCTCTTTCTTTTCAATCTTTATCCCTGTGCTGGAAGACCTGTTGACTGAGCGTACTTGGTCAGGTAACAAACCAAAAACCTAGGCAAATTCTTTGATTACAAAGTTTGAGGGAAGTCTGTCCACGTGTGTAAATAGTCCATGGTTGCCACCTGAGGAGTCATGTCACCACCATGTGAGCTGCATGGGTAGAGTACCTAGAAAGGACTTCACAATGAGAGAAGGAGTTGTCAAGGGCCAAATGTGTCTACAGAGATTTCAAACCTATGAGTATGTCAAAACATTGCACCCATCCTCCTTACTTAGAAAAGTGTTTTATTAAGTATGCTATCATACCACAAGTATCAAATTACTAGGGTATATGTTAGAAGGAAACATCCTTGGTCTCCCTCTACTTTAATTCCTGATTAGGAGTTCATAGGGTGAAACCCATTGATGGTAGGGGCTAGCTGGAATGAAGGCCTTCCAGAGACTCTAGCACAAATCAAATTTCATCAATGATCATCTTGGTATATAGGGGAGATGCTTCTGCATAACTGTCTTAGTTACTTATTTCTATTGCTGTGAGGAGAAACCATAACCAGACCAACTTTATTAAAAAAAATAGGCATTTATTTCAAGGCTTACTTAAAGTTTCAGAGGGCAAGTCTATAATCATCCTGGTGGGAATCAGGCAGGTATGACCCTAAAACATTAGCTGCAAGGTACATCCAGATCTGCAGGCAGCAGACAGAGAGACTGGGCTTGCTAAGGGATTTTTTTTTCATATTCTTTATTTACATCTCAAGTGAGTTTCCCTTTCCTGGATCCCCCCTCCCCAAAAGTCCCATAAGTCCTCTTCCCTCTCCCTGTTCCCCAAGCCACCCCTTCCTATTTCCCTGTCCTGGTATTCCCTTACACTGCTGTACTGAGCTTTTCCAGGACCAGGGGCCACTCCTTTCTTCTTCTTGGGCATCATTTGATATGTGCATTGTGTCTTGGGTATTCCAAGCTTCTAGGCTAATATACATTTTTCAGTGAGTGCATACCATGAGTGTTCTTTTGAGACTGGGTTACCTCACTTAGGATGATGTTCTCCAGTTCCATCAATTTGTCTAAGAATTTCATGAATTCATTGTTTCTAATGGCTGAATAGTACTCCATTGTGTATATATACCACATTTTCTGTATCCATTTCTCCATTGAGGGACATCTGGGTTCTTTTCAGCTTCTGGCTATTATAAATAGGGCTGCTATGAACATAGTGGAGCATGTATCCTTATTACATGCTGGGGAATCCTCTGGGTATATGCCCAGGAGTGGTATAGTGGGATCCTCTGGAAGTATCATTCCTAGTTTTCTGACAAACCACCAGACTGACTTCCAGAGTGGTTGTACCAGCTTGCAACCCGACTAGCAGTGGAGGAGTGTTCCTCTTTCTCCACATTCATGCCAGAACCTGTTTTCTCCTGAGTTTTTGATCTTAGACATTCTGACTGGTGTTGAGGTGAAATCTCAGGGTTGTTTTGATTTGGATTTCCCTGATGACTAAGGATGTTGAACATTTCTTTTGGTGCTTCTCCAGCCATTCCATATTCCTCAGGTAAAAATTCTTTGTTTATCTCTGTACCCCATTTTTAAGGGGGATATTTGGCTCTCTGGAGTCTGCCTTCTTGAGTTCTTTGTATATCTTGGATATAAGACCTCTGTCGGATGTAGTGTTGGTAAAGATCTTTTTCCAATTTGTTGGTTGCCGTTTTTCTTTTAACAATGTCCTTTGCCTTACAGAAACTTTGTAGTTTTATGAGGTCCCATTTGTCAATTCTTGATCTTAGAGCATAAGCTATTGGTGTTCTGTTGAGGAAAATTTCTCCCAAAACTTTTCTCAACAGTAAAAGAACTTCTGGGGGAATAAGTATCCCCGGCCTCAAACAGTATTCTGGACCTCAAGCAGTACTACAGAGCAATTGTGTTAAAAACTGCATGGTATTGGTACAGTGACAAGCAAGTAGATCAATGGAATAGAATTGAAGATCCAGAAATGAACCCAGAGAACTATGGTCACTTGATCTTTGATAAAGGAGCTACAACCATCCAGTGGAAAAAAGATAGCCTCTTCAACAAATGGTGCTGGTTCATCTGGAGGTCAGCACGCAAAAGAATGCAAATTGATCCATTCTTATCTCCTGGTACTAAGCTCAAGTCCAAGTGGATCAAGAACCTCCACATAAAACCAGACACACTGAAACTAATAGGAAAGAAACTGTGGAAGACCCTTGAGGACATGGGCTAAGGGATTTCGAAGCCTCAAAGTCTACCCCTAGTGACATACCTCCTCCAACAAGGCCACACCTCCTCCAAGGCCACACCTCTTAATCCTTCCTAATCAGTTCACCAACCAGGGACTAGGCATTCAAATATACAAACCAATGGGAGCCATTCACACTGAAACTAACTCAGTAACCCAAATCCTTTGCAAGAGCTTTGAGAGCCTTTCAGAACCCACCAGAACCTCTCTTCACCATCCCTCTAGTGAGAAAGGAGCTGCTTTCAAAACCTGATAGGATTAGGGTGACATTTGTCTAGTTTCTCACTCTCCCTTAGAGTCTGAGAGCAAACTCTACATTGGCCGAAATACATTCATCCTACTGAATGGATTTTCTGGCAAACTAAGGGTTAAATAACAACAGCAAAGAGGGGACAAAAACAGAAACTAAGACAAAATACAAATTAGGTTTTAAACAGGCCTCAAACAAATGTGTTTGATTGTATTTGTTCCTTTAATGCCTCAGCCGGGGAAAGGGAACCTAAATGAACCTCTTTTGGATTAGCAGGTGCTGTTAGTACTCTCAGTATATTATTCCAAATATTACAAATTGTTTTATGGTAACAGAAAAACATTTCCTAAAAGGATTGTGTTTTAATAAATTCTGTTCTTGTTTTCCTCTTGTTTAAATCCAAGCACAGAAACAATACTCATTATCTCAATGTTCTATTTAAGATAAGTTACATTTTCTCAAACCATCTGGAAGCAAAATCATTCAGGTACTATTTCTTTGTATGACAATCGTTATTATTTTATGTGTGTAATCAGTCCTTTAGATCAGTAAAAATATACTGAAATTTATTACATTTTTATTTACCAGTAACTTGAGAGACTTTCTTAGATGTTGTTAAATGTCTCTTCTCTCTTCTCTCCCTCTCTTCTCTCCCCCATCATTTTTCTTTCCCTTTTATTTCTCTACTTCCTTACTTCCTTTTACTCCAGGACACTGAGATATTGTAATGTTCGGAGTATTCGCAATATGTATATTAGAATTTCAGGATCAGGTTACCTGTCATTTACCGCTTGAATTTTCTACTTCCTCAGTGTGATGCTTTGCAAGTTGCTTACTTTCTTGGAAAGCCTGGTTCTTCTTCTTAAACTCAGGATATCAAGGTTACCTTACAGAATTACTGTAGTAGTTGAAGAGAATTACAGAGCAACACTCTTCACATACAGTCTGGCATATGGTGAGGTTCTCATGAATGCTAGCAGTAACTCTTTTGAAAGACATTGCTTCCCTTTCCTTGAGTTGAAATCAATGGCCACTGAGACTGTCCACTTTCATTTGCAACATCGTATAATACAGAAAATGAGTACAAAGGAGAGAAGACAAATGCTAATTTGTCTCCAAATTTCTTCCACATTACTTTTCTTAATTATTTGCTAATGGTAGAATTTACAAAAGGTTTCTGGTCTTAACATACCATTGATCAACTTAACTTTACTTGCAAGAAATGAAGCACAGTGATGATATTTAGGGCTTCCAGAAATAGGCACTATGATTTTTCATGTTCTATGTTTATGATCATGAATCTAAGAAGTGCTTCATCATGGGGTGTAAATTTCTTTGCCTATGGTTAAAACTAAAGGACATTTGTGAAAATATTTTATGACTTCTTAACAGGAATGGTGGAAAACAGCAAACGTCTAGTAGTTACTTTAAACATGCCATTGTGCTGCAGAGTTGAGATTATATAATGACATTAGAATGCCTGGACTCAAAGGAAGCAGAAATAATGTCTAGGTCTTATCTGCTTAAGTTCTCAGCCAAAGCATTTTGTAGAGCAATGTCTAGATGCCCATTCTGGATGACAGTAGAAAGAAGTCAAACATAACATCTGTTTTATTGCCATCCAATGATGTTGTATAACATTGAGCTAAGCAGGAGACAAACCCCAACCCAGCTCTTTCTGCACTCAGAATTTCAGGTAGATGGATTGTAATTACTTTCCTTGGAGTTACGCCAAGGTGTCTGGGTTGAGCGTTTCATTTTGGACAATTTGTGCTATGGGATCATTAATAGCAAAACGTGCTCACAGCTCCAATTTTGAATGTTTCACAGCAGCAAGAAAGAGAGAAACTTAGGATTTCTTACTTTTCACTTCATTTCCAATCGGAACAGGATACAGCTCAGAGTGGTTTTGGTGGGCATTTATCTAATCTGTGCAACTTTAGAGGCACTTAGTGAGTATTCGCAGATGATATCATTGATATTCATAATTTCTCATACCTAGATTCAAAGGGAAGCATGACAGCCTATTGACATAAGTAGAGAAAATTAGACATTGAAGGATGAAATATTATTGGACGTATAGATAATTCTGGCCATTAGGTTTAAATAGACTACATTATCTTGAAAAGAGCAATAAATGCTTTCAATTACTAGGTCATCTCTTTAGCTCTCCAGCTCTAGGGATTTAGTCTTCTGTTCTGTAGCTGCTAAATCACACCAGAGTATGGGACTTACTTTGTCTACTTTGAACCCAGTACATAGAAAGTCCTCACTTTGAATAAAGAATAGGGAATATATGTATCCACAACGATTTTTCTAGCTATAGAAATCAAACCAGACCTACTGAGTGGTGCTATGTTTTGAAATCTTACCAGGAAATTTGTATAGCACCTTAGGTTGTGTTTCTTCATGAGAAGTTAAGGTATTTCATTCAGCTATTATAGCTTAACTGCTGAGTTCTTTACAAAGTCATTACTTTTTAAAAAATCAAAAATCAAGGGAGAGGGCTCACACAGCAAAGGTCCAGATGTGTGAGCTCAAGGTTCAAGGTATTCATGTACTCTTCCTGAGATTATTGCAGCTCTAGGGAAGTAAAGACATGAAGATGACCGGATCATGATTATCAGCCTATGCTAGGTTCAATGAGAGACCCTGTCTCAAAACATAAGAAGAGTGATTGAAGAAGAGAGTGAAGACACCTGATGTTAGCTTCTGACCTCCAAAGTCAAGAATCTACACACGCGCGCACACACACACATACACACACACACGCACACATGGATGCACACACACAAACACAGAATCATGCAATCAGTCACAGCTGTAGAAATTACTGTCAATAATGCAACAATTTTTTTAAAGACTGGTGTTCTAATGCTAAGTAAAACAGTTCTTATCATGAGAACTTACAATTACCCTATATACTAAAAGCCAAATCAAAGCAAACAAATGAAAAACATGCTCTTCAAGTATTAAGGAGGTCTTAAAATGTCTAAAGTGCTTTGTAAGGATGTAGGTAGTGTGGTGCAATGGGGAGAATTCATCTAGACAAGGTGATGGTTAGGACAGATGAACATAGGGCTTGGATTTCCTCTGTAAGAGGCAAGAAAAAGGTATCATTCTAAGCAGAATGAAAGATAAAGTTACACAGCAATTTTGGATACAAAACTTTGTTCATGTCTTCACGGAGGAGAAAAAGAACCTTATATGAGTGATTGTGATTTTTTTTTTTGGTAACATCTTTCAAAGAATGTATTTCTTATGATTAAAATTATTTTACTCATAAAAAGAGACAATGTTCTTATGATAGGATATATCCATCTCTCTCGTTCTGATTTATCTTCACCATTGCTATAGGTTGCAAGCCATTCTATGTATATGCTTATGATTTCTAGCATTAATAAACTTTTCAGTCAACAAGGTGGTATATTTGGTACAAGAGACATCAGTTTCATGAGCAATAAACCCATGAGATGAGTAGGAAAAAGGTTTACTTTAAGAACCCTGAGGAGTAATCATCCTAGTTTTCAGCAAAATCTTAAAAAGTACTCAAAATTTAAATTCACACTTCTTCAACTTTTACTCAGCTGTGGGCTGGGTGTTCTAGGGGTGGAAATTCCATGGTAAGCAATAAAATAGAAAAGATGGAATTAAGACACAAGCATATAGCCCTTAAAATGGCTGTATCTGAGACCATGGTTGCCACACTATGATGAAATGGGGGAATGGGTTTGGGAACCTGACATGCTTTAAAAATAGCCATGCCTATATGAAGCTACAGATTGGCAAAATATATTTTCATATTTTTATCTGTAACCCAAAACAAAGAGGATATTCTACCTGGGTGCATTATTTAATTGAAACAGTGTTATGTCAAGCTAGTTAGGAGTTATTTTATGCAAAGCAATGTTTTGGTAATTGGAGTACCCTGGAAAGGTGCTTACTGGGATAAAACCCTTATGGATGTCATTTCATGTCATCTTCTACAGAGTTTTAGGAGGTATTGTAAAAGTTTATTGGGATAGGCTGACAAGATAACTCAGTGGGTTATGGCACTTGCCACCAAACTTGGTGACTTGAGTTCAATCTCCAGGGCTCACATAGTAGAAGAGAGTTGACTAATTGTCACATGCGTGCCACATTAAACATTTTATTGAAAAACCTAAAGCCATTTGCACTCCTAGTTTTCAACAAAAGAAGTCTTTAATTAAATGAGTTGGTTCTTCCTATATGCCATGTTACCATATCATGATAAGTCATGAGCCATATCACAAAGTAGTTAGACATTACTTCAGGAAAGAGTCAGCACTACAGTTGAAGTCTGACTATGGCTGGCTGTGCTCATGACTTTGGGCTGTTACTCATATCTTCTTCCTCATCTTTTTGAGAAGTGTTATCAGGTTGACTTTACAGATGAAGAAATTAGTTCTATGAGGTTTAATTAACTTGCTAAAGATCATAGATTAAATCTCATCCCGGTGCAGGGTCTGGAAAAATGTATGAATAGAAGGCTTCATGCTAGACTGTGACATAGTTAGTAATTACAAATCCAGCTAGAGAAACAGCATGAAAGTATCTCATTCCTTTCTTTGGCACAAGTGCTTTCTCAAGAGGAAATTGAGCAGCTAATGCAATCTGTTTTTATAACATTAAAAACATTTTGACATACTAAGATAAATTTAAATGTTTTTTAATCATTGTCTATTCTCTCTAGAAGAAAATATTTAATGCACTAACATGGTAAAATGTTATCTATGCAAGACTTCCATTATTTAGTACTTATATATATATATATTCTTTTATACATTTCAGCATACTAATAATGATATTGTTATAAAAGTATTTTATATACTTTAGATTTTATAAATTATAATCATCCAAAAACTTAAAGCATAATTATCTTCTAAGTAAGCACATTTCAGTACATTCTATCAAAATTTGAGTATTATGCAGGAACTGCATTAGCGATAACAGAAATTACATAAGAAATCAAATTATTGTGCTTCAAAAATATTTCAAATTTCTTTCCCTCTAAAATACTCTAATTTATTAAAAATAATGATCCAAATGCAACGTATTTAAATATTATTAAGGTATTTTAAATAAGCATACAATTTCTTTTACTTTTAAAACTTTAATAAAATCTGTTCAATATTTTATGCAAAACCTTCTTACTTTGGGCTTTACTCACTGAAAGGCTGATGTTAGATGACACCATGCTTTCCAGATGGACACAAACTGAACATGATGTGGATTCTCTAGTGCTTACTACTGCAGAATGGTCCTCAGGCACCACATACAGCCGTTCCAGAAAATGCTGAAATTAGTAGATGCCTTTGGATCTGCTTGTTTCTGTGCAACTTGGAAATGACATTTCATTATGTGAGAATTTATTGCATTTATGTTATCTGAGAGGATAGTTTGACAAGTTAATTAATTTGTCTTTTATCTAGACTTCTATGCAAGAGGCTCCAGTCCTCCCTACTCCAACACAGTGCACCCCTCCCACTGCCACAGTCCCTAATAGCATTGGGCAAATATGCATGAGATGAAATGAAGGTGGCTCTCCTTTTGAAGATAGAGCAAGAGGTGCAGGGATGCTCTCTCTGCACATCTTTGTGAAGATGGATACTGAGTATTAAGTGCTGGTACTGACCATAGGACCCCAGGACACAGAGTCAGCAAATATAGCTTTCATTTATTTGCTTCTTATTTGTTTCTTCATTTGTTTCTTATTTACATATTCATTTGAGACAGAGTCTTACTCTGTAGACCAGTCTGGTTCAAAGATCACAGTGTACATACCTCCTGAGTGCTAGTAATAGAGATGCACCATCATGACAGTGAGCTTTTGTATCTCTGGACCATCCTAGGCTAAAAAGTCCAGGGCTTTAACCCTGTTTTCTGGGGACAGAATTATATTAGAGAAAAACTGACTTTCTAATGCAGACCAGGCTGTTTTCTAGTTCTCGTCTCCATCATATGAGTGTCCATTTTACTGTTTTCCAAATTAGGCACACAGCTTGAAAGTAAAAGAGGGAGTGTGAGGCAAGTGGAACTGTGTCACCAAACAGAAAGGTCAAGCAGATTAAAGAACCCCCAGCAATTCTCATAACTGAGAACGAATGGTAGGCATTTGAATCTGCTCTTGACCCAGTTCCTATCCTGGAACACACGACCACAACACCCCACTAAGAGGACCATGTCAACCAGTCACGTCAGAGCATAGAAACCAAAGTTTTCCATACTAATGAGGATTTAGCCAATAAGCTTCTTTTTCCAGATATTCCTTCCTGCAAAAAGTATTTAATCCCCAGTCTATGCTGAGTAAGTTGTATGCATCTATATTTCTATCATAAATAAACAGTTTGGACAAGCAAGGACTCTCTTGTTAAGAACCTCCATGGGGGAAGACTTGATTACCAAGCAGCATAGCCTAAGTCTCCCACAGAAGGCTCCTCTGGAAATTTCTGACACTCACCCTGAGCTATGCCTAACTCCTGACCTCCTACCTCCTGCCCCCTGCTCATCAGTACTCATCTCAGGACCCTAGCCTGTTCTCAACTCTTCATGGCTCTGGGTATCCAAGAATGAGAGAATTACAACCTCTTGCGCCCAGTCCCACCATTTCTCATGGAGGAACAATGGCTGGGATCTTAGACTGCATTCTTCCTCCCTTCAGGCATTGGGCAAGCCTGTCACCCCTACTGCCTTTCCCTTTCATCTGCTGGAGCAGCATTCATACACCACAGGATTGGAAACACACCCCCAAGGGAGGGAGAAGGAGAACACAATTGGCCATTAACACCCTAGCAACCTCTTTCTAAGACCCCTCAAGAAAAAAGGGCTAGCAAGTACAGACAAGATACATGTCTGCAAATACATTCCATTTCTTTTTATTTTAAATCACAAATTTCTTTTTAAGAAATGTATATACAAATAAAAATATTAACTACTTAAGACTTTAAGTTAGCCAAGAATGGATTCTTGTCTCCTTAATTAAGTAAAAGAAAAAGAGAGATGTCATGGGATTGCTTTCTGACATTTGGCAAGGGAAGCCTTACCTATTGGTGTGACATTCTGTCTGTGTAATGACGTGTACAGGAAATGAAGACAGGCTACAAAACATTCTCTTGTGGCTGGAGACACAAGTGAAGTTCAAGTACACACAAAGAGATGGACTCAAAGAAACTTGCTGTTATCTCAGAACAGAGTATCTTTTAGCTTTAGGAATTTTTACCTTTTATAACTGTCAAGTTGCTGGGGCTGATGTGTTTTGTGTGTGGTGGGGGGCGGGTAGTGACAGTGAAGATATCAATTAGATATGGCATTTCTTATCTTTTCTTATGCTCTTAATAATGATGTCCCTGTAGCATTTGGAACTGTCCCCAATCACATTCCTGCAATGTTAGAAATATTAAAAAACAAGCATGGTAGATAAATTTCCTAGGTGAGACCAGGCAGGGGTAGCAGCTGAGTTCATGGTGCATATTCTCTCTGGAGTTCTTTACTCATTTGGAACATCAAGAGTGTATTTATTTTCAGCTGATGTTCTTTATTTTCAATATCTTTTTATTTTATTCGATATATTTTTTATTTACATTTCAAATGATTTCCCCTTTCCTGGTTCCCCATTTCCCCAAAATCCCATAAGCCCTCTTCCCTGCTCCTGTTCCCCATCCACCCCTTCCCACTTCCCTGTTCTGGTATTGCCCTACACTGCTGCACTGAGCCTTTCCAGAACTAGGGGCCATTTCTCCATTCTTCTTGGACATCATTTGATATGTGGATTGTGTCTTGGGTATTCTGAGTTTCTAGGCTAATATACACTTATCAGTGAGTACATACCATGATTGATCTTTTGAGACTGGGTTACCTCACTTAGTATGATGTTCTCCAGCTCCATCCATTTGTCTAAGAATTTCATGAATTCATTGTTTCTAATGGTTGAATAGTACTCCATTGTGTATATATAGCACATTTTTTGGTATCCATTCCTCCATTGAGGGACATCTGGGTTCTTCCAAGCTTCTGGCTATTATAAATAGGGCTGCTATGAACATAGTGGAGCATGTATCCTTATTACATGCTGGGGAATCCTCTGGGTATATTCCCAGAAGTATAGCAGGGTCCTCTGGAAGTGACATGCCCAGTTTTCTGAAAAACCACCAGACTGATTTCCAGAGTGGTTGTACCAGCTTGCAACCCCCCCAGCAGTGGATGGGATGTTCCTTTTTCTCCACATCCTCGCCAATACCTGCTGTCTCCTGAATTTTTAATCTTAGCCATTCTGACTTGTGTGAGGTGAAATTAGGAAAGTGGCTGGTTATAAAATCAACTCAAGCAAATCAGTAGCCTTCCTATACTCAAAGGATAAGCAGGCTGAGAAAGAAATTAGGAAAATGACACCCTTCACAATATCCACAAACAATATAAAGTACCTTGGTATGACTCTGACCAAACAAGTGAAAGATCTGTATGACAAGAACTTCAGGTCTCTGAAGAAGGAAATGAAAGAAGACCTCAGAAAATGGAAAAATCTGTCATGCTCGTGGATTTGCAGGATTAATATAGTTAAAATGGCTATTTTGCCAAAAGCAATATACAGATTCAACGCAATACCCATCAAAATCCCAACTCAGTTCTTCATAGAGTTAGAAAGAGCCATTCTCAAATTCATCTGGAATAACAAAAAACCCAGGATAGCTAAAATTATTCTCAGCAGTAAAAGAACTTCTGGGGGAATCAGTATCCCGGACCTCAAGCAATAGTACAGAGCAATAGTATTAAAAACTGCATGGTATTGGTACAGTGACAGGCAGGCAGATCAATGGAACAGGATTGAAGATCCAGAAATGAAACCACACACCTATGGCCACTTGATCTTCGACGAGGGAGCTGAAAACATCCAGTGGAAAAAAAGATAGCCTTTTCAACAAATGGTGCTGGTTCAATTGGAGGTCAACATGCAAAATAATGCAAATTGATCCATCCTTATTTCCTTGTACTAAGCTCAACTCCAAGTGGATCAAAGACTTCCATGCAAAGCCAGACACACTGAAACTAATAGAAAAGAAACTATGGAAGACCCTTGAGGACATTGGTACAGGGGGAAAGTTCCTGAACAAAATACCAATAGCTTATGCGCTAAGATCAAGAATTGACAAATGGAACCTCATAAAATTACAAAGTTTCTGTAAGGCAAAGGACACCATCAAAAGGACAAATCGGCAACCAACAAACTGGGAAAAGATCTTCACTAACCCTACATCTGACAGAGGGCTAATATCCGAAATATACAAAGAACTCAATAAGTTAGACCCCAGAAAACCAAATAACCCTATTAAAAATGGGGTACAGAGCTAAAAAAAGAATTTTCACCTGAAGAAGTTCAGATGGCTAAGAAGCAAGCATCTTAAAAAATGTTCAACATCATTAGTCATTAGGGAAATGCAAATCAAAACAACCCTGAGATTTCACCTCAGCTGATGTTCTAATGCAGTCAGTGTTCCTCAACCTTCCTAATGCTGAATGCCTTGATACAGTTCCTCATGTTGTGGTGACCCTTCCAATGATAAAATTATTTTCATTGCTATTTTATAACTATAATTTTGCTCATTATGAATATCTGTGTTTTCCAATGTTCTTAGACAATCTCTGTGAAAGGGTTGTTTGGCCCCTGAAAGGGGTAAAGACTCGCAGGTTGAGAACCATTGCTCTAATGCATTCAACTGAGGAATCTCAGGTCTGAAAACATCCTGATTATAACAAACATACTATTTACATGCACCTCTTTGAATACCTCTGGAAACTTCTCAATTTAATAGAAACGATGCTTAAAAATAGTGATATCCATAAATAGTCTCAACACTTTGTGGATATACTTTAGTTTCTATGAAATTTGCTTAAAGTTTGTTGCGGGTACATTTCCTTGCTCCTATGCATCTGGACATAAACAGCAAGTGTTCTTAGGGGACTTTTGCTTGCAGAAACAGTTGCCTTCACCTCCATCTTCTTCTGTTGAGTATGTGACAGAAGGCAACTTTTTACGTAGCCCAGCACTGTCATATGGCATTGATGAGCTAGAGACAAGAGGTGTTAAGTGCCCTTCTGAGTATGTACTGAGCTAGGTTATTTAGAGAAAAAAATGTTAAATCAAAGGCACTGACACACATGTGAAGGCTTCCACCTCCCATAAACCTTTTAAAGTTTTCTCTTTTACTCCAGGATAGTCCTTTTCTTCCTAAGTCTTTATGCATCTCAGAAATTGCAAATATCATATTATTTACCTGCTCAAATCTCAGCAACATGTTTGTAATATAGACATGAGAGCTAATAGCTGCCAGAAAGTTTTAAAAATCCTATTAGGTATTTGCATTTTAATAAAACACCAGAGGGGATTCTAGGATGCACTCTTAAAATATAACACCACAGCCCTAGTGACATATACTTTTGAATTTATATATAACTGACCATCAAATTTTATGCAGTCACTTTGGGTCTAATGATTTAATAATTCCTGATAAGAGCTTTTTGTCCTATTTAAAAAAAAAAAACAAAAACCTTTCATAGGTAGGATATATTAACCAGGTAGACAGGTGTAATTTTCACATAAAATTGTATTGATTAGGAAAACCAGGCAAGGTAAACAACACTGAGTATGTAGTTTTGACAGCCTTCGTTCCCAAGTCACAGTGGGGAATTCCAACATGGAAAGCATGCTTTAGATAAGGTGAGGACTGGCAGGTGTCACTGTTCTTGCAATGCTAGGGATACTGAGATCATATGCATTTGTGAAGATAGAAGTGATATGACTTATTTATGCTATTTTAGGATTAAATTCCATTTAATGCCTCTAACAATAATTCTAGTGTCTCACTTTCCCTGGGAAAATGACAAAATTGCTAATTATTGTCATAGGTAGTTCAATCATATTTCAAAGTAGATTTCAGTATAAGGATGAGAAACTCATATTGTGTCAAAACACATAGTATGTAATAAATGTTGAGAGCCAATGTGAGAACTAGCCTCTTGCAAACACAAGAAGCAATAGAGAAAAAAACGTAGGAAGCTTAGTCCTGCCATTTCTGCACTGCTCAATTTATATTGATGAACCTTCTACCATAATGAAAAGATAAAATTAGTAGACTATTACTTATGTTATTTTCTTTCTGTCCATCTTTTATTTGGGAGGGAGGGTGTTGAGATATTTACTTCTGCCTGTTAGTGAATTGGAATTCACTACACAGACTAAAGGTTAGACTCAAAATCATAGAGATCTGCCTGCCTCTGTCTCAGGCTACTAGACCCTAAAAGGTTGTACACACATACTGAGATCTCCAACGGCAGACACTGACAGGCACTTGAGGTACATTATCTTATTTAGCTGATGTCATCTTAGGAGAAAGAATTGACACTCCAACACCCAGCCTTTAATGAATGGCTGAGTAAAAGATATGGCTGATGCAGAAGAATGGGAATTGATCCATTCTTATCTCCATGTACTAAACTTCACTCCAAGTAGATCAAGGACCTCCATGTAAAACCAGACACACTGAAACTAATAGAAAAGAAACCAGGGAAGACTCTTGAGGACATGGGCACAGGGGAAAAGTTCCTGAACCAATAGCTTATGCTCATAGATCAAGAATTGACAAATGGGACCTCATAAAATTACAAAGTTTCTGTAAGGCAAAGGACACTTTTAAAAGGACAAAGTGGCAACCATCAAATTGGGAAAGGATATTCACCAACCTTACATCTGATAGAGGGCTAATATCCAATATATACAAAGAACTCAAAAAGTTAGACCCCAGGAAACCAAATAACCCTATTAAAAAATGGGTACAGATCTAAACAAAGAATTTTCACCTGAAGAAATTCGGATGACCGAGAGGCACCTTAAGAAGTGCTCAACATCATTAGTCATTAGGGAAATGCAAATCAAAGCAACCCTGAGATTTTACCTTACACCAGTCAGAATGGCTAAGGTCAAAAACTCAGGAGACAGCAGGTGTTGGCTAGGATGTGGAGAAAGAGGAACACTCCTCCACTGCTGGTGAGGCTGTAAGACGGTACAACCACTTTGGAAATCAGTCTGGCGGTTCCTCAGAAAACTGGACATGACACTTCCAGAGGACCCTGCTATACCTCTCCTGGGCATATACTCACAGGATTCCCCGGCATGCAATAAATACACATGCTTCATTATGTCCATAGCAGCCTTATTTATAATAGCCAGAAGCTGGAAAGAACCCAGATGCCCCTCAAAGGAGGAATGGATACAGAAAATGTGGTATATTTACACAATGGAATACTACTCAGCAATTAGAAACAATGAATTCACAAAATTTTTAGGCAAATGGTTTGATCTGGAAAATTTCATGCTAAGTGAGGTAACCCAATCACAAAAGAATACACATGGAATGCAATCTCTGATAAGTGGATATTAATTAGCCCAGAAGCCCCGAATACCCAAGGCACAAATTGTATAACAAATGACTCCCATGAAGAAGTATGGAGAGGGTCCTGATCCTGGAAAGGATTGATCTAGCATTGGAGGGGAATATAAAGACAGAGAAAAAGGAGGGAAGTGATTGGAGAATGGATGGAGAGAAGAAGGCTTATGGGACATATGGGGAGGGGGGATCTGGGAAAGGGGAAATCATTTGGAATGTAAACAAAGGATATAGAAAATAAAAATATTTTAAAAAAAAGAAATGGCTGAGATGAAAATAAGAGTTAATTCCTATTCTGACATGTTTTTCAATAGAGCACATTCCTTTCTTTGTGTCATTTTTTACCATTTAAGTCGGGAACAATGAATATTTGGGACATAAATGTGCAAAAGATGATTGTATTCAATTATCTTAATGCAGGTAAAGGCTTGTGAAGTCAGGCTAGGGCAAGTAAAAGTATTGCTTACAACTCTGACTGGTGAGAAAGATTAACTCAGGGTAAACAGGATACAGGAACTATTTATCTGTGACTCTAGCACACTGGCATAAGTACTTTCCTATGGGTACCTAATTTATCCTATGCCTATTAGCCTCCAAGTCTCCTCTCCTCTCCTCTCCTCTCCTCTCCTCTCCTCTCCTCTCCTCTCCTCTCCTCTCCTCCCCCTCATCTCCTTCTCTCCTCCCCCTCCTCCCCTCCTCCCCTCCTCCCCCTCCCCCTCCTTCCCTCCTCTCCTTCCTCCCCTCTCCTCTCCTCCCCTCCCCCTCTTCTCATCCCCCTCCTCCCCTCCTCCCCCTCCTCCTCCTCCCCTCCTCTCCCTTCCCCTCCCTTCTCCTCTCCTCCCCCTCCTCCCCTCCCCTCCATTCCCCTCCTCCTCCTCCCCTCCTCTCCCTTTCCCTCCCTTCTCCTCTCCTCCCCCTCCTCCCCTCCCCCTCCTCCCCTCTCCTCTCCTCCCCTCCCCTCTTCTTCCCTCTCCTCCCCTCCTCTCCTCTTCCCTTCCCTTCTCTTTTCTTTTGTGTAATATCATTTTGTTAGAGATAGTAAGAATGTAAGATGTACAGCTCCATAGGACTGCAGTCTATCCTGGAAGTGAAGGTAGAGTAGAAGCTGTCAAAACTTCCTCTCCCTCATACAGCACCCAGTGACTAATGCTGTTGCTTTCCATTACACATTTCCCAATCCCCAATCGCTATAGAAACCAGAAGGACCAGTTAAGTTGTGGCCTCTATTACCCTATAATCTCATACGCCCTTACCTGTTATGCCCACGCTCTCTAGACTCATCAGTCCCTTTGTATTTAATCAAATTCAATGACTTTTACACACACACACACACACACACACACACACACAAATACACACATACCACACACACACACACACATACACACATACACATGTATATGAACATGCACGTACCACTTCTTTCATGACTGGCCCATCTATGTGACTAGCTCCTAAACAACTCTTATGCTTTGAATTTAAAAATTTTCTCAGACAGAGCTGTGACTGTCTTAGATCACTAAAAACATTCATCCTCAAACTTAGTTCCCTATCCTCGTACATCATGTGATTCTATGGCAGACATTATAATTTGTAATTCTTTTTTCTTAGTCCTATGGGCTCACTAAGGGATGAAGATATATCTCTCTGACCTACTAATATATACTTATTGTTGTAGTCACAGCGCAGAACACATTAAGTGGCCACTGCATTTTTGTTATTGATTGAATGGGAGTTTTCTGTCCACAATTCAGTTCACCCTCCTCTGCTCCAGTCAGCCTACATGTCCTCATTCTTTGCTCCTGTCTTCTTCAGCTGGTCACTTTTTTCACTATTGTCTACTAAATTCTCTACTACAGTTCCTTTGTGGACACTGAATTATTAGATAAATAGATTTTTTTTCATGATTTACAAGTTTAGAATTGGTTATGACTAATTCAATAATAAAACTGAAATAAAACCAAGAAACATTTACTGTAAAATATTAATGGAGTTGTACAATCCATATATTTATCAAGACATTTCACCCGTCTGTTACAAATGAAACATAAACATAAAACATAAATGGGTGGCTTGGTTTTGTGCAATTTAATCTGTACAACCCATTTCCCCCACATTACACGACATGGGGGAATAAATATCTAAAACACATGAGCATAAACTATATTCACAGTACTATTGGAGGCTTGAAACCTATGAGGGACAGGAGAAATGTGTTAACAGGTAAGTACTGGGTCAGCAAGTATGGGGAATGGAATCCAGTTCCCCAGCACTCACACTAATTTTGAGCAGACACAGTGATTTGCCTGGAATCTTAGAACACAGGAAGGAGAGACAAGGGAATCTCTGGAGCAAGCTGACTAGCTGGACTAGCAAAACTGGTGGGCTCTGAGAGACCTTGTCTCAATATAGAGAGTAGCCAAGACAACATAAACCACCACTCATGTGTGTACATATCTTACATGTGACCACTCACACACACACACACACACACACACACACACACACACACACTCACACACACACAGTTTCACACACATTTATGCAAGGCAAACACATCTATGCATACAGAAATGAGTAAAAGTAAAATAAAAGTAAAAGCAAACAAACAAATAAAAAACAAAAGAGAAAGTAAACACCTGAGTGTAGTGACTCATATAGAATTTTAGCTCTTGTGATACTGGGTCAAGAACATCATAATCAATTCTAGGCTAGCATCAGCTGTAGAATAAAATCTTATCTTGAAAAAACAACACACATACCACCATTATTGCCACCTCTACCACCTCTGCTACCATCACTACTACCACCATCTCTACCACTGGCGCTGCTTCCATTGCAGTTGATACCTCCTCCTCCTCCTCCTCCTCCTCCACCACCACTACCACCACCACCAGCAGCAGCAGCAGCAGCAGCAGCAGCAGCAACAGCATTACCACCTCCTCTTCCTACACCATCAGAACTATCATCACCTCCTCCTCCTCCACAATCACATTGCTACCACCACCATCACCACCAAACAAGAAAAAATCTCTGAGCTGCATATGATACTGTGCTCAAGAAAGTACCATAGATACTCTCCCGCAGGGCTGGAGAGTTGGGGAAGCTAGCTTGGAGGCTGCTTTTTTCTTTAGGTCTCTCCATTCAGACTGAGAGACACTGGGTACAGAGAAATCAAACCTGCACTTGGCTAGAGGCAAGCACAGCAGGAGTACTGCTAGGTTCACTAAAGAATAGATTTCCTTCGATGCCTTTATCACTGAGCTCTGCAGCAGCTGGAAGAATCTATGATGAAGAGAATCTATTTGATCTTCATGGAATAGTTATACTGTATATCCAGGACCTTGTATTAATATAAAGGAATTCTTGAGTTTTGCCATTGTAATTGTTCACCATCCAGACTAATGGATTATAAAGCTCCAGTCAGGTAGGGATTATGCTAAATAGGAAGAAAGGGAGGAAATCCTAACCCTTTCAAGAAGTTGTTTTCCCCCAGTAAATTTGGCTCAAGTTTTGTACCTTTTCGTGGAAGGACTGTAGGTTAACAATAGACCATGGCTGTGATTTGTAATACTATTTATTAGATATTGAAACCCATTCTATGGTGTGTGGGGAAAACACTTTTGAGAATGAACCATTTCTAAACTTTAGAAAACTCTTGTCATTGAATCTGAGAATATAAAGATATTCACTTGTATAGATAGGGCTATGTAGCATTTTACCAAATGATGCCAGCTGGAAAATAATTTAAAAAGTAAAAATAAATTCTTAATAATAAACTTGGGTTGGAGAAAAATTTTTCTTAGCATGATATTAAACTCAAAACCAAAAAGGGGTCGGGGGAGGAATGACATACTAGATGAGGATTGTTTTGCAATGTAAAAGACTAGATACTAAAGTTAAAATAACTTCATTAGAAATCAAGAAAATTAGGTAAATACATTATTTTTCTTGTTGGTATGACAAAAATAACATAAGGAAGGAGCTTGTTTGACTCCCAGGTCACACAATTTGGTTCTCAGGGCGGGGAAGGCATGATAGCACAAGTATGAGGCAGCTATGCAGACTGCAGAGTGTTGTGAATGGTGGTGTTCATCTTCCTTTCTTCCTTTTATTCTTTCCTTGCCTATAGCCCCTTGAACAGTGCCACCCACATCAGAATGAATTTTCCCACTTTAATTAATTCAATCTAAGACCTATGCCATAGACATTCTTAGAGGTTTGTCTCGTAGGTGATTTTGGACGAGGTCAAATTAGCAATTAGTGTTGGCCACCACAGTATTATATGCAGAGTACTTAAGGTTCATTCTTAGTATTAATAGCAACTGCCACCATAATAACTAAGTGGTTACTATGTGCTGGTCACTATAATAGCATGTGGTAATTCATTTACCTAATAATCTTCTGAGGAACATACTAACCTTTGTTTCATTTTGTAAGTGAGAAGAGTCAGATGTTGAGAAGTTGAAAATTATATTCAAGCATGCATTTGTAGGTGACATACATGAGAACTAAATAAGCTTACAAATAAAAAAGATGGCCAAGCACCCAACTTGAAAAACAGGGATTCTAAGATTAGACTGTCCCCTCCAATTCTCAGGTTGAACTTAAATTGTTGTTGTGTTACTGAGGTGATCTTCCTTGCCCCTGACTGCTTCATCCTCTATTCCATTTGACAGCTTCCCCCATGGGACAACTTTTTCTAGATACCAACACAATGCTCTTGGATTGTCTGGCTTCTAAAATGTATAGCCACAAACTTCTTTCTGAGCTACCCTAGCAGTGGTATTCTGTTATCAGAGCAGAATGAAAATTAAATGGGAGAAGTTTTTTTTTGTTTGTTTGTTTTTTTTTTTTTTGTAATGAGAGAATAACAAAAGTAAATAAAAGAGTACAATACTTTTATCTTCACTTAGAGGAGAATGGCTTTTCTCTTAAGGAAACTCCTTGATGTACCTTATTGCTTGAGAAAAATCCCTCTGGTTTGAGCCTCATTGAAAAGTTTAGGTGTATGATCAAGAACGCCTTATATCCAAGCTAACAGAAACTGAAAGGGGAAAATTTGGAACTGTGAGCAAAGCTAGCTAAAGGAATGAGATGCTGAAGGATGATCTATCCAGGTATAGGATGCTGAGCCAGCATTCTGATGTTGGCCTGGGTAGGGAGCTTGGAACAGCAAAGTCTAACAGGGTTCAAATCTGATGTAGTAAGCCTATGCCATCTCCAAGTTGGCTTAGATGTTAAAACTGTTGGACAAGAAAATGTGGCATCTAATACAGCAGCAAATGGTATTGAACAAAGATATCAGCCATAAGAAATGAGTCAGAAACCATAACCAAGCTCAGGATGTTAGAGGTCTCATACGCTGTAAGCTGCAAAGAGAGAATGGGCAGGATATAGGTCAAAAACTTGGAAATCAGAAAATTTGCAAAAGTGTCATCCTTGGGAAAATACATGAGAGTTTAGTACAAAAAGCACATTAAAAGCTCCTTATTAGGACAAATGTAGACAGCTATCCACACAGATCAGTTAAAAAACACAAGTATAGCCCTTCCAGCCTGAGCTGGTGCCCTGATCAGACCTTGGGTGCTAGCTCCTCACCAAGTCCCATAACACCCCGAGGAAGCTCAACTCCCAGGTGCTCTAACATGCCCAGAATTATGGGTGAGAAGGGCACATTTGCCTCTGAACCTGGAGTAACTGGGACCAGTGGAATCCAGGGATGCAGGAACCCCTTGCCTGGCCAGTGGCACAGGTTCCTTCCTATCTGAGTTGGTGTGCTGAGCAGACCTTGGGTACTAGCTTTGCACTCAGGCCAACAACACCCAGAAGAAGCTCGACTCTCAGGTGCTCTAAAATGCCCAGGATAATAGGATCACATGATATCAGGAGCTTGATCACACCAGGATTTCAGGATCCTAGAGGCAACTTGACTCCCAGGAGCTCTGACACACCCAGGATCTCAGGATTACAGGATTCCAGAATCATAGGATCACAGAGACAGCTAGAATCTGAGGAGTTCTGACACAACCAGGATAGGGCACTAGAGAAAACTAGATGGTGACAGGCAAGCATAAAATCATAAGCAAACAAAACCAAGATTACTTGGTATCATCAGAACACATTTTTTTCCATCATAGCAAGTCCTGGATACACCATTACACCAGAAAATCAAGGCTCAGATCTAAAATCACTTCTCATGATGATAGAGTACGTTAAGAAGGACATAAATAACTCACTTAAAGAATTACAGAAGAACACAGGTAAAGAGGTAGAGGCTCTTAAAGAGGAAGCACAAAAATCCTTTAAAGAATTACAGAAAACCACAACCAAACAGGTAAAGGAACTGAACAAAACCATCTAGGATCTAAAAATGAAAATAGAAACAATAAAGAAATCACAAAGGAAGTCGACCCCAGAGATAGAAAACCTAGGAAAAAGATCATGAGTCACAGACACAAGCATCACCAACAAAATACAATATAAGAGAGAATCTCAGGTACAGAAGATACCATAAAAAATATTGACACAATAGTCAAAGAAAATGCAAAAAGCAAAAAGCTCCTGTCACAAAACAACCAGGAAATCCAGGACATAATAAGATGCCAAACCTAAAGATAATAGGTATAGAATAGAGCAAAGATTCCCACATTAAAGGGCCAGTAAATAGCTTCAACAAAATTATAGCAGAAAACTTCCCTAACCTAAAGAAAGAGGTGCCCATGAACATGCAAGACGCCTACAGAACTCCAAATAGACTGGACCAGAAAAGAAATTCCTCCTATCACATAATAATCAAAACAAAACAAAGAAAGAATATTAAAAGCAGTAGAGGAAAAAAGATCAAGTAATATATAAAGGCAGACCTATCAGAATTATATCAGACTTCTCAACAGAAACTATAAAAGCCTGAAGATCCTGGTCAGATTTCATACAGAGCCTAAGAGAACACAAATGCCAGCCTAGACTACTAAACCCAACAAAACTCTCAATCACCATAGATGGAGAATCTAAGATACTCCATGACAAAACCAAATTTAGACAATATTTTTTTACAAATTCAGCCCTACAAAGGATAATGGATGTAAAACTTCAGCACAAGAAGGGAAACTACACCATATAAAAAGCAAGAAAGTAATCTTTTTTCGACAAACACAAAAGAAGATAGACACACAAACATAATTCTACCTCCAACAACAAAAATAAGAGGAAGCAACAATCCCTTTTCCTTAATATCTCTTAATATCAATGGATACAATTCCCTAATAAAAAGACATAGACTAACAGAATGAAGAGGCAAATAGTACCCAGCATTTTGCTGCATACAGGAAAAGCACCTCAGCGACAAAGACAGACTCTACCTCAGAGTAAAGGCTGGAAAAAAAATTCCCAAGCAAACAGTTCCAAGAAACAAGCTGGAGTAGTGATTCTAATACTGAATAAAAATGACTTTCAAACAAAAGTTATCAAAAAAGATGAGGAAGGGCATTTCACACTCGACAAAGGAAAAGTCTACCGAGATGAAGTCTCAGTTCTAAACATCAATGCTCTAAATGCAAGGGCAACTACATTCATAAAAGAAACTTTACTGAAGCTCAAAGCACACATTGCATCTCACACAATAATAGTGGGAGACTTCAACATCTCACTCTCAGCAATGGACAAATCATTGAAATAGAAACTAAAGAGAGACACACTGAAACTAATATTTCAGTTAATGTTTTAGTTATGAACTAAATGGTTTTAACTGATATTTATACAAAATTTCATCCTAAAGCAAAAGAATATACCTTCTTCTCAGCACCTCATGGTACCTTCACCAAAAATGACCATATACTTTGTCATAAAACAAGCCTCAATAGATGTAAGAAGAGTGAAATATTCCAATGCTTCCTATCAGATCACCAAGGACTAAGGCTGGTGTTCAATAACAACAAAAACAACAGAAATCCCACAAACACATGGAAGTGGATCAACATTCTACTCAATGATAACTTGGTCAAGGAAGAAAGAAAGAAAGAAATTAAAGACTTTTTAAAGTTTAATGAAAATGAAAGTACCTCATACCAAACCTTATGGGACACAATGAAAGCAGTGCTAAGAAGAAAACTCATAGCTCTGAGTGCCTCCAAAAAAGAAACTCCAAAGAGTGTACAACTAGCAGCTTGATAGCACACCTGAAAGCTCTAGAACAAAAAGAAGCAAATATACCTAAGAGGAGTAGACAGCAGGAAATAATCAAACTTAAGGCTGAAATCAACCAAAGTAGAAACCAGAAGAACTATACAAAGAATCAACAAAACCAGGAGTTGGTTTTTTGAGAAAATCAACAAGATAGATAAACCCTTAGCCAGACTAAACAGAGGCCACAGAGATAGTATCCAAATTAATAAAATCAGAAATGAAAAGGGAGATATAGTAATGGAAACTGAGGAAATTCAGAAGATCATCAGATCCTACTACAAAACCCTCTACTCAATCAAATTGTAAATTCTGGATGAAATGGATAATTTTCTAACAGATATCAGGTGCCAAAGCAGGATCAGATAACCCATGCAAACAGTACCATAACCCCTAAAGAAATAGAAGCAGTCATTCAAAGTCACCCAACCAAAAAAAGCCCAGGACTAGATAGTTTTAGTGCAGAATTCTATCAGACCTTCAAAGAAGACCGAATACCAATACTCTTCAAACTTTTCCACAAAATAGAAGCAGAAGGAACATTACCCAATTCGTTTTATGAAGCCACAATTATGCTGATACCAAAACCACACAAAGACCCAACAAAAACTCAGAACCTGAGATTAATTTCCCTTATGAATATCAATGCAAAAATAATGAAATTCTTGCCAATTCAAGCCAAGAGCACATCAAAACGATCATACACCATGATCAAGTAGGCTTCATCCCAGGGATGCAGGGATAGTTAAATATATAGACATTCATCAATGTAATCCACTACGTAAAGAAACTCAAAGATAAAAACCACATGATCATCTCATTAGATACTGAGAAAGAATTTGACAAAATTTAACACCCTTTCATGGTAAAAGTCTTGGAAAGATCAGGAATTTAGTGCCTGTACCTAAACATAGTAAAAGCAACATACAGCCAACCAGTAGCCAACATTAAACTAAATGGAGAGAAACTTGAAACAATCCCACCAAAATCACAAACTAGAAAAGGCTACCACCTTTACCCCTATCTATTCAATATTGTACTCAAAGTTCTAGCTAGAGCAATTAGGCAAAAAACAGAGGTCAAAGGGATACAAATTGGAAAGGAAGAAGTCTAAATAAAACTATTTGCAGATGATATGATAGTATACTTAAATGACCGCAAAAATTCTACCAGAGAACTCAAGATAAGGAACTTCAGCAAAGTGGGTGGGTATAAAATTAACTCAAACAAATCAGTAGCCTCCCTCTACTCAAAAGATTAAAAAGGCTGAGAAAGAAATTAGAGAAATAACTCCATTCACAATAGTCACAAATAATATAAAATACCTTGGTATGACTCTAACCAAGCAAGTGAATGATCTGTATAACAAGAACTTCAAGTCTCTGAAGAAAGAAAGAAAAACTAAAGAAGACCTCCGAGGATGGAAAGATCTCACTCGCTCATGGATTGGCAGGATTAATATAGTAAAAATGGCCATCTTGTTGAAAGCAATATACAGATTCAATGCAATCCCCCTCAAAATTACAACTCAATTCTTCATACAGTTAGAAAGAACAATTTCTTAGTCCTCTGAAGGCTTGATGTCTCAGTGTAGAGGAATGCAAAGGCACAGAGGTGCAAGTGTGTGGATAGGTGGGGGAACACCTTCATATAAACAGGGGGAGGAAGGGATGGGATAGGTGCTTTCTGGGGGAAGGAAACTGAGAAAAGGGATAGCATATGAAATATAAATAATGAAAATATCCCATAAAAAAACCACAAGCATAAAAATTAGTAAATCTTAGTAAGACTGAATGTTTGTGAGTGTGTGTGTGTGTGTGTGTGTGTGTGTGTGTGTGTGCAAGAGTGTGTTCGTGTGGGCACTTTTTAAAAATAGTAGCATTTGTTTTTACCCCTACGTCTCTGAGCTATCTAGTGTCATGTTTTTGATCATCCAAGTACTGATGGGTATGGCTTCTATCTTGTGGCTGAGCCTCAAGTCAAATCAGATACTGTTTGGTTGCTCCCACAAGCATTGTGCCACCATTTTCCTGGCATATCTTGAAGGCTAAACACCATAGTAGATCAAATGGATTTTGGCTGGGTTGGTTTTTATATTTCTTCTTTGGTAGTATGGAGAGTAGTTTCTTGTACCAAAGGTTCTAGCATTTAGGGGTCATGGCTCTATGTAGGCATTTCTTTGAGGGAAATTCCAAGATAGCCAAGATTATGTGTAGGAACCTTTTCTCTAAATACCAAAAATAAAATAAATAAAACAAAATGAAAAGACTACATGAACAAAGGAAAATGTGTTCATTTCCTATTTAAGGGCCTCTATTAAATTTATAAAGGTAATTTTAAGGTCTACTCCTCCAGCTGTGTTGCATACTTGGGACCTAAAGTTGCTGGGCTCTACTGGAGACCTATTGTCTTAGCTGTCAATAATTGTATCTTTTGTGTTTTAGCAATTATGTTTGGGAAGATTGTAGTTCTAGGTGGTAATATATAGTTTTGATTCTGTTCAGTGGGCATTGTATCTTCTGTTCTGTTGCCCTCTCTGGTTCTTCAGAGAGTATGGTGTCTGTATGTTGCCTGGTAGAACATTCTTCTGGAATCCTGATAGATGTGGCCACTGATGGTTCCAGGTAAAATGTGAATTTTAGGAATTGAGAGCTGAAATCTAAGAATGGGGTTGGGCTAAGAAGAGGGCACCAAGAGGGTTCACAGGAAGAAGAAAAACAGGATAGCCCACCAGGATTTGTTTTGTCCCATAGAAATGTGGGCAGAACATGTGAGTTAAGAGAGGCCACAGTCTGTAACTTTGTACAGAGCTGGGTTGAGAATGGGGGTTGGATTTGGAGGAAAGGAGAAGGTGTGAAGATTAGAAACTTTTATAAGGATCTATCATTCACATGTAAATGCAAAGAGTGTTTTATTCTGAAGAAGTGCATTATGCATCATCTACCAAGGGTGGAGAACTTAAAGTGACCTCAAAGGCCCGATTTAAAGCACACTAGGGGAATTCCACAGAGGGGTGGGTGACTTCTATCTTAATCTGTTGGTTCTATCTCTAGGGACATTCCAGAATCAAGGTTGGGGTATGAAGGGGTGGAAGTGGTTTCTGAGGAAGTCTGGAAACTGCTGTTGACTCTGCCCTTGCCTCAGGCCAGGTGGTGGGGAAGCTTTTAAGGCCTGAACTTGCCTGGACTTGCTCAGCCCTTGGAAACATTTTTAGGCCTAGTCTCCTGAACTGTCAATTTGAAGCCTGTCATAGAGTTAGCCTGGCCTGTCTCATTTTCTAATACTGCTTTGCTGGCCTTTTTGCTGCTCTGTCAGTCTTGACTGAATGGTTTCCTGAAAATATCTGCTGGAGTTTCAGGGTCAGGATATCAGGATGGAGAGGAAGGTTGGGGGAAGATCTACAAGATCTATTGGAGATAGCAACTAAGGAGGGGTTGGGGGCAGAGGAAGGGAGGAGAAGCAGAGGTAAGGGGAAGAGCAGAGGAGAGGGAAAGGTCACTACAGTTGTCCTGCTACAGAGGTATAGATGAGACTAGGGATTAGATTTGAAGGAAAGAAGAGAGAGGATAAAATTCACAATTAGGCTAACTACTTCCATGACTGGAGTGGACTGAGGATGCCTAGGAACTATTTGCTGGATTTGAGTCTTGGGTAGCAATGAATTGTGGATAGGGAGTTTAAAGGCATAGACTTGTGTATACACTGGAGATTGGGGTGAGGGCAGATGAGGAGGCCACAACAGGTGGTCTGTTACAGAGCTGGAGATGAGACTTGGGATTGGATTTGGAATAGTGGAGGAAGAGGTGAACCTACAGTTAGCCTACCTACCTGCTCCCCTGGTCAGCCTGGCCTGCACTCTCATATGCTTCCAGTCACCTCTAGGTTACTTTAAATATTTGATACAATACAAATGCTCTATAAATAATTGCTTAATATGTGTTTAGGTAATGCAAAGAAAGTGCATATTTAGTACAGATGCAATTATTTTGAATCTATGGCTAATGGGTTGAATCACTGGAGAACCCACAGATAGAGAAGGTCAACTATATCTATGAATCAATGGGCTTAATCTGTACAATTGTTGGAAGAGAACAATCTGACCTCATAAGCTGGATGGTAGTGGTATACCTTAAATCTCAGCACATGGGAGGCAGAGGCAGGCAGATCTCTGTGAGTTCAAGGTTAGCTTGGTCTGTGGAATGAATTCTAGGAAAGATAATAATACTAGACAGAGAAACTCTGACTCAAAAAAACAAAAAAATAAAAAAAAAGTGGAACACAGGCCAAAGGAAAATTAAATTGACAAGGCTACTTTGCTGTGCATAAAGAATGCACCAGAGTCAAAATGGGGCTAGCAAGCAGCATACTGGCCAAATGGCCTCTGTTTTTTCATTCTCTGATGGAAGTAGAAATGACATCTCATCCCATTGGTGGGAGGTTGACTTCACAATTTTATGTGATTGATTAACCACTGTCAAGGGGAAGGTGAATGGTTCCAAAAATGTGCTAACTACCTTTGATAGAAAAAGAAAAATGCTTCCCATACATCTATCCCTGGAGGGTCTGCCATGAGCCTTGTTTTTAATATTCCTTCTTCTGCTAATTTATAAAACTTGATGCCAGGTACATTTTGACCTATAGACTTCTTGCCAGCTTGGAATTGCACATAGTTCTTCTAGATGCCTGCCATAGCTATTTTTGGTGATCCTGATACAATCTCCTAATTTAGCTCAGTTTATCTACTTAGATATCTGTGATAAGATCCCAGGATAGAAGCTGCTTCCTCAGAGCTCAACCATCACAGTCACAATAATCAGCTACTAGAAGAGTTAATGAGAAAGTGTACTTCATTATCTGCCTGTACGACCAACATCCTTACAACCATTGCTGTTTGACTCTAGGAAAAGGGTTGACAAAATAAAGTACTTAATTCCATCAAAGCAAACAGCAAGTAAGATTTTGTCTTAGTTAGGGTTTAACTGCTGCGAACAGACACCATATCCAGTGCAAGTCGTATAAAGGATAGCATTTCATTGATTCAGTCCATTATCATCAAGGCAGGAGCATGGTGGCATCCAGGACGGCATGGTGCAGGCAGAGCTGAGAGTCCTACATCTTCATCTCAAGGCTTCTAGCAGAATACTGGCTTCCAGGCAGCTAGGAGTAGGGTCCTAAAGCTTATGCCCACAGTGATGCACCTCCTGCAACAAGGCCGCACCTACTCTAACAAAGCCACACTTCCAAATAGTGCCACTTCCTGGGCCAAGCATATAGAAACAATCACGGATTTGTAGGAGAAAAAAAATCTACCCTAAATAAATCTTGATTTAATCAAAGGCCTTAGTCAGGCCTTAGAATCAGGTTTATTCAGAATAGTCAAGTGAAATAGGGGGAAAATCCTAACTTCACATATTCCTGACTGATAACTCAATATATAACTATATGACTTATTTAGGAATGATGAAGGTTTGGTTACATTTTAAGACCACCCCCCCCCCCACCCCGACCCTGGGCCAGTGGTACTTACTTCAAGTTGCCTCCCCTCCCCCACAGAGTGAGACACCATGATGCAGATCGATGCAAAAGCAAGAGGTTTATTTTCCCTCAAGGTGAGTTACTAAGAAGGCAACCCCTAATGGCTATTGCAATCAGGTTTTATACTTTTTAGGGACATAGGTTACATCAGTAAGGTTACAATTCCAACTTATTGGCTAAGCATATTGACCTTTAAATCTATTGGCTAGAAAGCATGGCACACATCTGAACACCACCTGGGACTTTCCAGAGGGTGGTAACTATCAGTCAGTACATTCTGAGAATTTTTTTACTCAAGAATGTTTCTGTGGGTGGAGAATGGAGCTTGGCCTAGTGTCCGGGTAGGAGGGCCAAGCTGTAAGAAGGATGTAAGGAGGGGACTGGGAAACCTTTCAGGGTCCCTCAACATGAGGATTATTGCTCAGTGATTAAAACATGAGAGGTTTACCAAGTTGCTTTACTAATTATCATATGGCAAGACATCCAGGACACATGTTTTAGTTTCTTTTTCATAAACAATTGAAAGGAAAACAGGCTGTTGGCTTAGAGGTCCAGAGGTATAGAGCACCGCAAGCCTGGAAAGACATGGATAACAGGAAGCAAAGGCATGGTGACAAGAAATACTGGAGAGGAAGTGGGACTTCCTGTCTCAAGGCTGGAACCCAGTAATTCACTTCCTTATGTGAGGCTCCACCTCCTAAAACTTTCAAAACCTTCCCAAATGGTGCCAGTAGCTGAGGGCCAAGTGTCTAATCAAATGAGCCTACGGGGCACACTTCACATTCCATTCAGAACATGCTTCCCTACCCCCATAGGCTCACAGCCATTTGTTGATAGAAAATGCATTCCAACTTAAGGAGTCCCCACAGGTTTTAATAGTCCTAGCATTACTCAAAAGTTCAACATCCCAAGTCTCTTCTGAGATTCCCAGAATCCGGTTAACTGTGACCCTTGTTTACAAAAAAAACAACAAATTCTTGCAATATATAGTACCATAGAGTATGTTTTAATTTCCATATGAAAAGGGAGAAATGGGGCATAAATAACAAGGAAAGAAAAGAACAACGCTAAACTGAAAATGCCTAGCATAGTATAAAAATTATAGATATTTTTGGTACCCTGCCACTCCAGCTCTGCAGATTTAACACACATAGCCTCTCTCATAGACTGACTCCACTCTACATATGCAGCTTTGCTCAATGGAAATTCAATAGGTCTCACCTTTTCAACATCCTGGAGTCTCCATTTCAGTGTAGGCATCACCTTCCTAGTTTCTCTGCAACCTTCCCAGGGCTTCTTTGTATGGATTCCTACTTTGCTTGCTTTTATCTGGGATCACAGTATAAGACTCCCTGACCCAGAACCCCTGTCCATCTGAAATCTTTCATGTCTGTAAAACCAGTGCTAATGGATGATATCTGCTTTTTAGACAGTCCTGGTTCCCATCTGGGAATTGGTTCCCCTCACCATAGGCAGGTCTTCCCATCCTATCCTTCCCTTCCCATCCATTCCCTTCCTATCCTATTTGCAATAAAGGTAAGTCCTTATAGGCATGCATAGAGGCTCCTCTCCTGGGTGAATCTAGATTCTGTCAAGTTCATAATACTATCAAACACCTTTCTCTCTTAAATATTTATTTTAATATAATTTTCACTTATTTGTATCACTGTTGCTTTGGTTATACTGTCAAGGGATTTGTATATTTTTATGTATTTATTGTCATGTGCTTTCTTGGAAAATATTTGAAGATTTCATCATATTTCCTAAAGCTTCTGAGACAAACAGAAATCAAACAAAATATGCATACAAGCAAAAAGTTTCCACCTAAAACACAATTAGAAACATCCTAAAAGAATTTTAACTACTTATCCATTTAGGGATCTTTATACTTTTTAACATGTCTCTTTTGTTAGATAACTAATGCCTAATATATGATAGATGGATAGATAGATAATAAACAGATGAATGGAAGTGCATATAGGAATTAAATAAAAATTATATATGGCACATGAAACACATAATATATACTATATGTTACATAATTATATTTTAAAAAACATGTATATTACATATAATCTCATGATTTTTATAAGACAGTTGATTAAGTGTCTTTGCTCCTGAGAGGTCATCAGTGTTTGGGGAAAAAGTCAGAAAACAAATGAACTTCTCCTGTAAAAATTTAACCTGTGTTAGAAGCCCCAGGGGCTACACTGAAGTAATATATAACACAAAGTTATAATACACAGAGACACATTGCCTCTGCCTCATCTGTTATTGCAGTCACATAATTTACAACCTTTTTCTGCTTTCTCGAGGGAAACACATACAACCATTTAAGGTGCACTTAATTTGCATAGAGAAATGAGAATTTTAAGTTGTTTCTGTGAGCAGCTAAAGATAGAGTTCAGGCTCTTTTCTCCACTACAGTGAGAGTAAAAATGACAAAGTGAATATATTCATTCTCTTTTCTACATTATCCCTTCCTCAGGTATTGAGAAAAATTACAGCAACATTTTTTAATAAACAGAATAATTTAGATTATTTTTGATTAAGGAAGCAATGACAATTTATAGCATCAGAACAATGGACAACCATTACTCAGTGCGATTATCTTTTTATCTTTTTAATTAAAAAGATTTATTTTTTCCTCATTGAAACCAATTCATTTCCTTGGTGTGTTCTCAGATCCATCTATACCTTATCAAGCCTAAGGACTTGATAAGGCCGCCATCAAATCCTCAGTGACACCTTCCTCCTTGTCTACCATTACTGCTAAAGTGTCTGTTGGAATTAGCCTTCACTACCACATAGTTTCAGCCTCCATAATATAATGTATATATTATTATATTATTTTAATTATATTATCTTTGGTCCTGTCCCATCCTTGTAGTTATTTTTCCAGATTTCAGTATAAATAATATTCACAAGGCCTAGAAACAGTCATAGCCCTACTTTATATATATATTTCCTTATTCTTTTGTTTTTTTCAAAACAGAGTCTCACTATATAGCTCTGGCTATCCTGGACCTCACTCTGTAAACCAGACTGGCCAGAAATCTGCCTGTCTCTGCCTCCTGAGTGTTAGGATTAAAGGTGTGTGCCACTACACCTGTCCTACTTACATTTATTATAGTTTCTTCATGAAAGAATGCAATTCACTGGGTTTGGCATTCGATGTTTCCCATATGACTTCTATGGCCTTGGGGTTTTACATCTGTCTCTATATTCAAAGTTGTCAGAATGTCTGCAGTACATATCTCTGGTCAATCCAGGGGGAAAATAACCAATCCCCTTTGTCCTTTAACTCCTATAGTCGACCTCCCACTAAGGATTATTGTCTTTTGTGCTTTATGGTACAAAGAAAGCTTTGATCAGACTTTCTCATGTCCATGGTGAGATGCTAGCCTTTATGACTGGACAACATGGCTAGGAAACACAGTTTATCTAAATTTCAAAAATTTCTTTGGCATGTCAAGAAACAAACCTAAATTGGAGCACATGGAGAGAGAAGAGAGAGAGAGAGAGAGAGAGAGAGAGAGAGAGAGAGAGAGAGAGAGAGAGAGAGAGAGAGAGAGGAGAAACAGAATAACAGAGAGGAGAGACTCAGAGAATAACAGAGCAAAAGAGAGACAGAGACAGAATTTTATCAATATTGAAAATTATGTTTCAAAGTCTTCACCAAGAAAGTTAAACTTTTAAAAGTTTATGGAGAATATATTTTATTTTATTTTAGTTTTAGTTTTTAAAAAATTGTTATTAGACATATTCTTTATTTACATTTCAAATGTTGTCCCCTTTGCTGGTCCCCCCCCTCTGCCACCCTGCTGGCTGAAAATCTCATAACCCATCTCCCCTTCCCCTATTCCCCAGTCAACCCACTCCCACTTCCCAGTCCTGGTATTCCCCTACACTGCAGCATTAAGCCTTCCCAGGACCAAGGGCCTCTCTTCCCTTTGATGTCCAACAAGCACATCTTCTGCTGCCCATACATTTGGATCCATGGGACTTCATGTGTACTCTTTGGTTGATGGTCTAGTTCCTGGAAGCTCTGGGGATACTGGGTGACTCCTATTGTTGTTGTTCCCATGGGGCTGCAAACTTCTTCGGCTCCTTGGGTTCTTTCTCTAGCTCCTCCCTTGGGGAACCTCAATTCAATGGTTGGCTGAGAGTGTCCCCCTCTGTATTTGTCATGTACCAGTAGAGCCTCCCAGATGACAGCTATATCTGGCTCAGGTCAGCAAGCACTTGAGGGTATCCACAATAGTGTCTGAATTTTGTAAATGTATATGGGATGGATCCCTAGGTAGGGTCGTCTCTGAATGGTCTTTCCCTCAGACTCTGCTTCACACTTTGTCTCTGTATCTCCTTCTGTGGGTATTTTGTTCCCCCTTCTAAGAAGGACAAGACTATCCATATTTTGTTTTTCCTTCTTCTTGAGTTTTGTTTGATCTGTGAATTGTGCCTTGGGTATTCCAAGTTTCTGGGCTAATATGCACTTATCAGTGAGTGCATACCATGTGTGTTCTTTTGTGATTGTGGTATCTCACTCAGGATGATTTTTTTCTAGTTCCATCCAATTGCCTAAGAATTTCATGAATTCATTATTTTTAATGGCTGAATAGTACTCCATTGTGTATATATACCACATTTTCTGTCTCTATTACTCCTTTAAGGAACATCTGGGTTCTTTCCAACTTCTGGCTATTATAAATAAGACTGCTATGAACATAGTGGAGCGTGTGTCCTTATTATATGCAGGAGAATCATCTGGGTATATGCCCAGGAGTGGTATCCAGGGTCCTCCAGTAGTATTATGGTCAATTTTCTGAGGAACCGCCAAACTGATTTCCATACCAACTTGCAATCCCACCAGCAGTTGAGGAGTGTTCCTCTTTCTCCACATCCTTGCCAGTACCTGCTGTCTCCTGAGTGTTTGATCTTAGCCATTCAGATTGGTGTGAGGTGAAATCTCAGGGTTGTTTTGATTTGCATTTCCCTGATGACTAAATTTGTTGAACATTTCTTTAGGTACTTCTCAGCCACCTAAAGGAATTATTCCTCAGGTGAAAATTCTTTGTTTAGCTCTGTACCCCATTTGTTAATAGGGTTATTTGGTTCTCTGGAGTCTAACTTCTTGAGTTCGTTGTATATATTAGATATTAGCCCTCTGCTGGATATAGGGTTGGTAAAGACCCTTTCCCAATCTGTTGGTTGCTGTTTTGTCTTTTGCCTAACAGAAATTTTGTAATTTTATGAGGTTCCATTTGTCAATTCTTGATCTTAAAGCATAAGCTATTGGTGTTCTGTTCAGGAAATTTTCCCCTGTGCCCATGTGCTCAAGGCTCTTTCCCAGTTTTTTTTTTTTTTTCTATTTGTTTCAGTGTGTCTGGTTTTATGTGGAGGCCCTTGATCCACTTGGACTTGAGCTTTCTACAAAAAGATAAGAATGGATCGATTTGCATTGTTCTGCATGCTAACCACCAGTTGAACCAGCATAATTTTTTGAAAAGGCTACCCTTTTTCCACTCGATGGTTTTATCTTCTTTATCAAAGATCAAGTGACCATAGGTGTGTAGGTTCATTTCTGGTCTTCAATTCTATTCCATTGATCTACCTGTCTGTCACTATACCAATAGCGTGTAGTGTAGTGTTTAACACTATAACTCTGTAGTACTGCTTGAGGTCCTGGATACTGATTCCCCCAGAAGTTCTTTTACTGTTGAGAATAGTTTTAGCTATCCTAGGTTTTTATTTTTCCAGATGATTTTGAGAAATGCACTTTCTAACTCTATGAGGAATTGATTTGGAATTTCGAGGGGGATTGCATTGAATCTGTAGATTGCTTTTGACAAGATGGCCATTTTTCCTATTCTAGTCCTGCCAATCCATGAGCATGGAAGATCTTGCCATCTTCTGAGGTCTTCTTAGATTTCTTTCTTCAGAGACTTGAAATTCTTTTCATACAAATCTTTGACTTGTTTGGTTAGAGTCACAACAAGATACTTTATATTGTTTGTGACTATTGAGAAGAGTGTTGTTTCCCTAATTTCTTTCTCAGCCTGTTTATCCTTTGAATATAGGAAGGTTACTAATTTATTTGAGTTAATTTTATGTCCAGCCACTTTGCGGAAGTTGTTTATCAGCTATAGGAGTTATCTAGAGGAATTTTTGGGGTCAGTTACGTATACTATCATATCATCTGCTAAAAGTGATAATTTAACTTCTTCCTTTCCAATTTGTATCCCTTTGACCTCATTTTGTTGTCTAATTGCTCTACCTAGAACTTCAAATACTATATTGAATAGATAGGGAGAGAGAGGGTAGCCTGTCTAGTCCCTGATTTTAGTGGGATTGCTTCAAATTTCTCTCCATTTAGTTTAATGTTGGCTACTGGTTTGCTGTATATTGCTTTTACTATGTTTAGGTATGGGCCTTGAATTCCTTATCTTTCTGAGACTTAACATGAAAGGATTCTGAATTTTGCCAACTGCTCTTTCAGCATCTAATGAAATAATCATGTTTTTTTCTTTGAGTTTATTTATGTAGTGGATTACATTGCTGGATTTCCACATATTGAACCAACCCTGCATCCCTGGAATGAAGCCTACTTGATCCTGGTGAATGATCGTTTTGATGTGTTCTTGAATTTGGTTGGCAAGAATTTTATTAAGAATTTTTGCATTGATATTCATAAGGGAAATTGTTCTGAGGTTCTCTTTCTTTGTTGGATCTTTGTGTGGTTTTGGTATCAGAGAAATTGTGGCTTCATAGAACGAGTTGGTTAATGTTCCTTTTGTTTCTATTTTGTGCAATAGTTTGAAGAGTATTGGTGTTAGGTCTTGTTTAAAGGTCTGATAGAATTCTGCATTAAAGCCATCTGGTCTTGGGCTTGTTTTGGTTGGGAGATTTTCAATGACCATTTCTATTTCTTTAGGGGTTATGGTACTGTTTAAATGGGCTATCTGATCCTGGTTTAACTTTGGTATTTGGTATCTGTCTAGAAAATTGTCCATTTCATATAGATTTTCCTGTTGTGTTGAATATATTTGTAGTAGGATCTCATGATTTTTTTAATTTCCTCAGTTTATGTTGTTATGTCTCCCCTTTCATTTCTGATTTTGTTAATTTGGATACTGTCTCTGTGATCTCTGTTTAGTCTGGGGTTTATCCATCTTGCTGATTTTCTCAAAGAACCAGTTCCTGGATTTGTTGATTCTTTTTAGTTCTTTTTGTTTCTACTTGGTTGATTTCATCCCTGAGTTTGATGATTTCCTGCCATCTACTCCTCTTGGTTGTATTAGCTTCTTTCTGTTCTAGAGCTTTCAGGCATGCTGTTAAGCTGCTTGTGTATGCTCTATCCAGCTGCTTTTTGGAGGCACTCAGAGCTGTGAGTTTTCCTCTTAGCACTGCTTTCATTGTGTCCCATAATTTAGGTATATTGTGCCTTCATTTTCACTAAATTCTAAAATGTTCTTGATTTCTTTCTTTTCTTTTCTTTCCTTCTCTTTCTCTTTCTTTTCTTTTCTTTCCTTTTATCTCTCTCTTTCCTTCCTTCCTTCCTTCTTTTTTCCTTCTTTTTTCCTTCCTCTTTGTTTCTTTGTTTCTTTGTTTGTTTCTTTGTTTCTTTGTTTGTTTCTTTGTTTCTTTGTTTGTTTCTTTGTTTCTTTGTTTGTTTCTTTGTTTCTTTGTTTGTTTGTTTGTTTGTTTGTTTGTTTGTTTGTTTCTTTCTTTCTTTCTTTCTTTCTTTCTTTCTTTCTTTTTTCCTTCCTTCCTTCCTTCCTTCCTTCCTTCCTTCCTTCCTTCCTTTCTTGACCAAGTTATCATTGAGTAGAGCATTGCTCAACTTCCATGTGTATGTGGGCTTTCTGTTGGTTTTGTTGATATTGAAGACCACCTCTACTCCATAGTGATCTGATAGGAGGCATGGAAGTAGTTTGATCTTCTTATATCTGTTGAGGTCTATTTTGTGACCAATTATATCGTCAAATTTGGAGATGATACCATGAGATGCTGAGAAGAAGGTATATTCTTTTTGATTTAGGATGAAATGTTCTATAGATATCTATTAAATCCATTTGGTCCAAAACTTCTGTTAGTTTCACCATGTCTCTGTTTAGTTTGTGTTTCCCTTATCTGTCCATTGAGGAGAGTGGGGTGCTGAAGGCACCCACAATTATTGTGAGGTGTGTGATGTGTACTTTAAGCTTTAGTAAAGTTTCCTTTATGAATGAGGGTGCCCTTATATTTGGAGCATAGATGTTCAGAATTGAGAGTTCTTCTTGGTAGATTTTTCCTTTGATGATTATAAAGTGTCCTGTGTCTTTTTTTTTTTTTTTGATGACTTTTGGTTGAAAGTCTATTTTATATGGATATTAGAATGGCTACCCCAGCTTGTTTCCTGGAACCATTTGCTTGGAAAACTGTTTTCCAGTCTTTTACTCTGAGGTAGTGTTTGTCTTTGACACTGAGATGTGTTTCCTGTATGCAGCAAAATGTTGGATCTTGTTTATGTATCCAGTATGTTAGCCTATGTCTTTTTATTGGGGAACTGAGTCCATTTATGTTAAGAGATTTTAAGGAATAGTGATGATTGCTTCCTGCTATTTTTGATGTAATTTTTATGTATGTGTGGTTATCTTCTTTTGGGTTTGTTGAAAGAAGATTACTTTCTTGCTTTTTCTAGGGTGTAATTGCCCTCCCTATATTGTCGTTTTCCATCTTTTATCCTTTGTAGGGCTGGATTTGTGGAAAGATATTGTGTAAATTTGGTTTTATCATAGAATATCTTGGTTTCCCCATCTATGGTGATTGAGATTTTTGCTGGGTACAGTAGTCTGAGCTGGCATTTGTGTTTTCTGAGGGTTTGCATGAGATCTGCCCAGTATCTTCTTGCTTTCATGGTCTCTGGTGAGAATTCTGGTGTAATACTGATAGGCCTTTTCCCTTATTGCTTTTTCTTTTTAATTTTTTTTATTCGATATAATTTATTTACATTTCAAATGATTTCCCCTTTTCTAGCCCCCCACTCCCCGAAAGTCCCGGAAGCCCCCTTCTCTTCCCCTGTCCTCCCACCCACCCCTTCACACTTCCCCGTTCTGGTTTTGCCAAATACTGCTTCACTGAGTCTTTCCAGAACTTGTTTAGTGCATTTGGTGTTTTGATTGTTATGTGACAGGAGGAATTTCTGTTCTTGTCCAGTCTGTTTGAAGTTTTGTAAGCTTCTTGTATATTGATGAGCATCTCTTTCTTTAGGTTAGGGAAGTTTTCTTCTATAATTTTGTTGAAGATATTTACTGGCTCTTTAAGTTGCAAATCTTTGCTCTCTTTTATACCTGTAGTCATTAGGTTTGGTCTTCTGAATATATCCTGGATTTCCTGGAGGTTTTAGGTTACAAGCTTTTTGCATTTTGCATTGTTTTTGACTGTTGAGTCAATGCTTTCTATGGTATCTTCAGCATCTGAGATTTTTTTCTTCTATCTCTTGTATTCTCTTGTTAATGATTGTGTCTATGACTCCTGATTTCTTTTCAAGGTTTTTCTATCTCCAAGGTTCTCCCTTTGTGATTTCTTTGTTGTTTGTACTTCTTTTTTAAAATCCTAAGTGGTTTTATTCAGTTCCTCCAAGTGTTTGTTTATGTTTTCCTGTAATTCTTTAAGGGATATTTTTATGTTTCTACTGTAAGGGCTTCTACCTGTTGACCCCTGTTCTCCTCTATTTCTTTAAGGGAGTTATTTTTGTCCTTCTTGAAATCCTCTATCAGCATCATGAGATATGATTTTAAATCCAGATCTTGCTTTTCCAGAATGTTTGGGTATCCAGGACTTGCCGTTGGGGGAGAACTTTGTTGAGATAGTGCCATGTTGCCGTAGTTTCTGTTGGTAATGCTCTTGCATTTGCCTTTTGCTATCTGTTATCTCTGGTATTAGCTGGTGTTGTTGTCTCTGACTATGGCTTATCTGTCATGCAAGACTCTGTATCTGTGCTTCTGGGAGACCTGTTCTCTCTGTGTACACATATATGTAGGTGCTCCTGGGAGACCAGCTCTCTTGTGGTTGTATTTGGGTATGTAGCTCTGTGGCCCTGATCAGCTCTGCCTGCTGGCAGGAATCAGAAGCCTCCTGTCCCAGGCTCCTCCTAAGCTCTTGTGTCCTCAGGGTTTCAGGCTGTTTCCTCTGAGCAGCAGGGGAGGTTCTACCTGTGCTGACTGGCCTTTCCACATTCCTGGGTGGTCAGCTATCTCTCTGTACCACCTGTATATGAAGCTCTGTGGTAGAAGAAGATCCTAAGCTGGAGACAGAAACCAGAAGGCTCCCACTTGAGGGTTCTGAACATGATCCTCTGAGCAGCAGGGGTGGGTATACCTGTGCTCTCTCTCCTCTCTGCACTCCTGGGTGTTTAGCTACCTCCCTGTGCCACTTAGATATGTCACGCTATTGCAGAGGATCGAGAATACATTTTAAATTACATATCTGAGGATGAGAAATATATGCATCCTACAACTCAACAGCAAAAGACAACCCAATTAAGAGATGAACAAAGTTTTGAAAATATTTCTCCAGAGAAGATACACAAATGACACTAAGCATGTGCCATCATTAGTCAACAGGAAAATGAAAATTAAAAGTACAACGAGGTACTACTTTATGCACAAAGGAGAGCTAAGAGCAAAAAGTTGTATCATATCAGCTGTTGATAAGGGTAGAGAGAACTAAAATCTCATGTACTGCTGATTAAAATGTAAACCAGTTCAGTCCACTTGGAATGCAATTTAACAGCTGCTGAAGACATTACACATGCAAATACCGTATAAGTCCAGCAATTCTACACCTAGGAATTCATGTAGGTGAACTGAAATCTATAACTACACAAAACTCTATTCACAGTAGCAATGTTCACACCACTTGTTTTTATAATAGCCAGAAATTATGAATAACACAAATTTCCATCAGTTTAGGAAAGGCAAACAAAATATGGTATATCCATATATGATAATATCATTTAGTAATAAAAGGAAATTCATTATCTGTGTATATTATAATGTGGATGTGTTTTGAAATACATTAAGTGAAAGAGACTCAAAAGACTTTATGTTGTATGGTAACATTTATATAAAATGTCAGGCAGAGTTAAATACAGGAAGAAAGAAAAGTGAGTCATGGCTGACAGTGTTGAGGGAAAGGAGTATAATGGAGAATTGCTAATATGTATGGGTTATTTTTTAGAAGAATGACAGACTTTAACGTTAGATCATGGTTATAGTTGTTGAAGTCGATAAATATATTTATACTCATTGAATCTTTAGCTTTCTAACATTGAACTATATGGCATATGAATTTTGTCTTCGTGAGACTATTAAAATTTTTTAAGAGAAAACAGTGAGATTTTTTTTAAAAGTCATTTGTGGGAGACTCAGGCCATGGATTTTTACTTTACTTGTTATAAGCCAGAACAAGTAAAGGAAATGCCAGAAAAATCTTTGTAGCAATTTGAGGAAAAATAGTTGTAAGCAATGAGAATCCAAGAGAGGAGGAGTCTCCACAGCAAATATGTTTAAACAAAATGATGGAAATACTGAATCAAAATCAAAAGGTAGCTGAGTATCGGCTGTACTCCTACAGTTCTAACATGCAGGGGTAAAGGGCATTAGAATCGCTCACAAGTTCAAGGCCAGCCTGGGCTTTAGAATGAGCTTAGCCATTCTTGGGCCACATGTAAAACTCTGTGGGAGGAGGAAAAACCCACTTGGCACTGACAACAATTTATTAAGTGTTGCCCTCACACAAGGTAATCCTTCTTCTTCAAATGTTTTGAGCTATTCCCTGTAAGGACTGAATTCTCAGATTCCCTAGTTAACTTGTCCCAGCTTCCTTGATTTCCATAATAATCCACTCTTCAGAAATTCCTTATTTCTAATCTGTGTGAATTGTTCAGCATTTGTTCACTTCCCCCCTTGCTACCATAAAGAAGTCAAACACATAGAAGAAAGCTAGAATGTGAAATGGAAAATTACAGTACCCAGAAGGGCTCTCGCATGGGACAGTCACATTTTATAAGCTATCATGTTTGCATATTAAACATTCTGATATGTTCTTTGATCCTCAGCCAGGGACTAAGGGAGAGTATTTGAAAGGACATTAGACAAAGAACATCAAGGAGGAAGATTTGGGATACTCTGGGGACAGTCAGCAGACACAGATGCAGTCTCTCCTTGCTCTCACAAACTAGAGACAAAATGAACTGCCCCCTGGAGTCTAAAGATGAGAAGACAAATAGGGTTATTGAGTCCAAGGTCAGAAGGGTTCCACTTTTCCTTTCAGGCTAATGTAACCAGAATCAGAAATATATGAAGATTTCTATTATATGAAGAAATTTCTGTAGATATTTAAGTAATTGATTGAGCAGTTATATCATCTCTTTTGTACTGATCTCTTCTAATTGCAAATAGAAGACAGTAGTGATAGGTAAGAAGATAAATAGATGATGCATGATAGACTATGGATGGATAAATAAATGATATTTAGATATAAAAAACTTAGAAAGATATTAATAAATATTGATAAGATTCTGAATATTATTGAAATATAAGAAGGTATTGCCATGAGACCAAAGCTTTGGAAGAATTAAAAGTGTCTTTGTGTACCTCTCTGTCTCTTTCCCCACATGAAAGAGAAAAGCTCCTATTATTCCATAAATGAAAGTTCTACATGACTATTTTGTTCCCCTTTCTAAGTGAGACTGAAGCATCCTTGCTAGGACCTTTATTTTTATTTAATTTCTTCGTATATTTGAAGTTTATCTTGGGTATCCTGTATTTTATAGCTAACATCCACTTATCAATGAGTACATACCATGTATGTCCTTTTGGGTCTGGCTTACCTCACTCAAGATTATTTTTTTCTAGTTCCATCCAAATGAGGGACCTGGGTGGGATAGGGGAGGGGAAGGGAATGGGAGACAGGATCCGGGTGTTGGGAGAGGCCCAGAGGGACAGGATAATGAATGGAAATCTGCAGCTGTTGGAGGTAGGGGGAATCTCTAGGAAGTCCTAGAGATGTGGGATGGCGGAGGCTACTTGAAATCAATGCTGGTAATCTTAGCTAAGATGCCTAACTGTGGGGGTATGGAACCTGAAGAGGCCACTTTCTATAGCCATGCGGGACCCTCAATGGAGGCATAAGGACACCAACCTACTCACAAAACTTTCAACCCCATATTTGTCCTGTCTTAAAAAAAAATGTTGGGACAAGGATGAAACCAAGACTAAAGGAATGGTTGACCAATAACTGGCCCATCTTGAGACCCATCTCATGCAGAAGCAACAATCCCTGACACTATTAAGCATACTGTTATGCTTGCAGGCAGCAACCTAGCATAATTGTCCTCATAAAAGCCTACACAGCAGCTAACCAAATCAGATGCACAGATACCCACAGCCAAACAGTGGATGGAAGCAAAGGTCAGGGATTCTTATGGAAGAGTTGGAAAGATTGAAGACCCTGAAGGGATAGGAACCCCCTAAGAATACCAACAGAGTCAACTTACCTGGAACCCTGGGAGCTCTCAGAGACCAAGCCATTAACCAAAGAGTATATATAGGCTGGACTGAGGCCCCAGGACATATGTAGCAGACAATCAGCTCATTCTCCATGGCAGTGTCTGGCCTCAGGGGGAAAGGATACTCCATGGTGTAGGGATATCCAGGGGCCTCCACTCTCTCAGAGGAGAAGGGGCTGGGGGATGGAAGGACGGACTCTACAAGGGGGAACCAGGAGGAGGACAGTGTTTTGGATGTAAATAAATAAATAAAATAAACAAACAGAAAGTTACCATAGGTAGGACAACCTTGATGACAGCAATAATGACTGGTACTAAAAAGTGACCCAGTTAACAAAGCAAGCAGGTTGGGTTGAGACCCTGAGGTAACATAAATCAAAGGTAATCATTCAGGGAAGTTGGGTTTACTGGAGAAATAGCTGGGGGTAAGATAGGGAATGTCTTCTGATAATAGACCTCCCCAAGAAGGATGAGAGGTTTCTTCTATCTTATTTACTGCTATTCTACAAAGTAGCCTTACATTCTAGTAAGCTCTTGGCCATTTCCCAGATGAGTGCTCTACCTCTAAGGCACCATGTTTGAACATGTTGATCCTGTCATTTATAATGCCATCCATTCAAGCTACCTGGCAAAGTATCACTTAGTAAGTAAATGAATGCATGTAATATGTGTGCAATTTGTGCTTGGTATATAGAAAGTGCTCAAGAAATCTTTTATATATTTAGTATTACTATTATTTTATTATTATATTAATTATTATTAAGGTTATTGCTCAAAAATAAACTTAGCAGAATATACACATACACACAACATATGTGCATATACCACCTTTCTCACATATGTACATAACTAATAGAATCAAACTTAAGCTATCAACTTAAGCATGGAAGAGCACGAGCAGAGTTTGAAGGATGCTAATGGGAGGTGCTAAAAGGAAGGAAGGGATCAGGGAGTGATATACTCCTGTTTCACTTAAAAACAAAGTTAAATTTATAACTGCTATCATAACATCATTTTAGCCTCAGTATAGAAGTCACCTCATTCTTTTACATGACCTTTCCAAAATAGAATTGAGATCTTCCAAAAGTAGCTTATCATTTTCTTGTCTGAATTGTAGTAAACCATCTTTCTCTTATCCCTATGGCAGAAGGACTATCAACTTTTCAAACTCTCTATATGTCACAGTCATCTCGTATGTAAACATAGTACTCATTAAACATTGTTTTTAAATGAGTGAACAAATAAATTCAATTAGAAAAGTAAGCAGCACCTTAGTATGTCCCAGAAGGCATTGGCCCCACCAGAAGATGACTGAATGACCTTTCATTATTATACCCCTAAAACTTGAATTTGGCATCTGTGTAAACTAAATTTCCTTTGATATGAGTATATTGTATTTGTTAAAGATGTGACTTGCTGATATCCTTCATATATAAGACATAACCACTCTTATGGTAACCCTCCATTGCGTGTCATATTCCTGTGACCATAGATTTGATGAAGGTTGTTTAAATTTTTTTTTCATTCAGAAAGCTGTTTCATATGGAGAAAGACAGAACTGAAAGATAAGGGCCTAAGACCATGGGTTTGTTATCCACTGTGACTACAGTGGATGTAATGGTAAGCTTTATGTGCCAACTTGGCCTGGCTACCAATCCTAGTTACCGGGTCCAAAATGGTTTTAGATATTTGGGGAAATATGTCTTCAAATTAAATCATCATTTAAATAAGTAGACATTGAATGAGGCAGATTATCCTTCACAAAATTTAAGATTTATGCAAATAGTTGATGATCTTACTCTTTTTAAAGACTGACTTCCTGGAGGAAGAACGAGTTCTGCCAAAAGCTGTTAATTTGAAGACCCTCACATGAGTCTCCAGCTTTGTCTGCAAACCTTGAACAGTTTTATAGGTCAATTTATTAAAATATATCCATATTTCTCTTTGTTCTCTTTATGTCCTTTCTCCTTTCCCAATTCATCTCTTTGTTCTTTCTCTTCTTTTCTCATCTTTGTTTTCTGCCTGTCTGTCTGTCTCTCTGTCTTTGTCTTTATGTCTCTGTGTCTGTTTGTCTGTCTGTCTGTCTCTGTCTCTTTGTCTCTCTGTCCCTATCTGTCTGTCTGTCTGTCTGCTTGTCTCTTTTCTCTCTTTTCTACTCACAATACCATACATATATACTTCTATTGTTTCCTTCTTATAGAACCATAACTGTATTAATTAATTTTCATTGCTATGATCAAATACTTAACGATTAATAAAAGTAAAGTTTCCTTGGCTTGTGATTTCACAGATTTCAGCCCATGGTCTCTTGGGCAGATATATTTGGGCAGAACATCATGATGTCAAGGGCTATGGTGGGGGAGAGCTGTTTACTTCATAGCCAAATACTAAGTGCTTGTGACTTTCATTTTTCTTTTTTTATTCTTTGCTTGGTGCAACTCACATTCAGGTTGAATGTTTCCATTAAAGTTAATCTCAGAAAAACCCTACACAGAAACACCTAGAGGTATATCTCTCCATCAGGATTCTAAATCCATTGAACAATGAAAATCAACCATCATACTGACTAAAAATGAAGTTGAAGAATATAGAGAAACTACCCAAAGTGATATTAACTTTGAATTTTTTTCACCTCCTGGGAAATGAGAAGGAGACTCCCATGGAGAAGCTATAGAAGTTGTTCATGATGAGGTCATGTCCTGGTAAGCCTATAACAGAATGACAGAGCCCTAACCTGCTGAACATCTTAGCATGGCAAGACCCAGCGTGCTTGTTTGAGGAGCTGTGGATCATTGTACCTGATGAAGCATTTCAAGGGAATATCTTACCATATATTATTATCCTATAAATGATCATGTGTGTAAATCACAAGTGAAGCTTCTACTGAATGTGAGTCAATCTTTAAGCATTATAGAGTTAAAAAAAAGAAGAAAGAAAGAAAGAGAGAAAGAAAACAAGAAAACAACAACAAAAACAATAAAACACCACAAGCTGCGATACAATAAGTCAGGAAGCATCTGTAGTGAAATGAGCAGTTCATCTTTAGTTCCATCTTCTTTTCCTTCCATTCGCTTTTTAAACTTGTATTGCCATTTGCACTTATTCACACAGAGAGCTGCATACTCTGATGCTCTCATGGCACCCCATTATGTAACTGTGTAGAAATGTAAAATGCCAGGGGTTCCTTCTTTACTATAGCACACATAATTGAGAAAGAAGTGAGTGTAGTCTTTCCCTAGGCATTGATATGTGTTAAAAACCTCATTCTGAGATGTTTGCTTTGTGTGGTAGTTCCCCTTATTGCTATCACAGAGGACCAGCCCCACAGCATCCCTTTTATGTAATTATAGGTAAGGGGCATTTTGGGCAGTGGGAATTGCTTAAACAATAGACTCATGTTAAAGATGAATCAAAGATGTTAAGTCTGAGAATGTGCAGCTACATACACAGGAAGCTGTTCTAAGAAGCTGTATGAGGGACTGAAGACATGGTTCTATAGTTAAAAAAAAAAAAACCATAAAAACCAAAAAACCAAAAAACAAAACAAAACACTTGATAGTCTTCCATACAGGCAGAGTTCAGTCTCTGGCACCCACATCTGGGGCTCACTCACATATCCATATTTGTAAATAAAAGTAAAAATTGTAATGGTCACAAATGTAGTCTTTTACCAGCAAAACTTTGTAGTTTCTTTTTACGTTTTTTTTTTTTTTTTTTGCTTTTATTGAAAATGGGTTTTTTCGTTACATAATATATTTTGGTTAGTGTCTCACCTTTCTCTATTCTTCCAAGTTCATTCCTGCCTCTCCTCCCATCCAGTTCACCCCTTTTCTGTCTATCATTAGAAAATAAACAGGGTTCCAAGATTCTAAGATAAAATAATATAAAGCAAAATTAACACATCACACATCAGAATAGAAAATGAAGAGAAAAAGAGAGAAAAAAAGAGAAAAAAGAGAGAAAAAAGAAAAAAAAAACAAAGAGAAAAAGAAGAAAAAAGAGGGAAAAGAGCCCTACCCCCAAGGCACAAGAATCAGATATAGACAAAGAAAGTCTTCTGCACACTTAAAAATTTCATAAAATACTACACTGGAAGCCATAATATGTATGCAATGGAATAATAGGTAAAAAGAAAACAAAAACTACATAAATAAAATGAAATACAAAATATAACAAGAAAGAGAGAAAGAGAAAGAGGGAGAGAGAGAGAAAGAGAGAGAGAGAGAGAGAGAAAGAAAGAAAGAAAGAAAGAAAGAAAGAAAGAAAGAAAGAAAGAAAGAAAGAAAGAAAGAAAGAAAGAAAGAAAGAACGTCTTGACATGGCATTATGATCAAGGCACCCCCAAAAATGCTGTTGTTTTCTGTTGGCCCTCTATTGCTGGGCATGCAGCCAGTTTTATAGAGTTGTTTGTTTTCCCAGTGAGACTTCCTTGGAGAAAATTAAAATTTCATTTGCAAGTAGGTATTAATTGAAAATTGCTTCTGGGTTAGACACAGGGAATATGTCCCCTTTTCCTTTCAGCTCTCAAACCCCATCTTGTGTGGATCCATGCAGGTCCAATGCATGTTATGTCAGTCTCAGTCTCAAGTGCCTGTGTGTGTCCATCATTTAGATTCAGAGCACTGTGGGTTTTGGTATCCTCCATTTTATTGATGTGCTTTTTTTTTTTTTTTTTTTTTTTTTTTTTTTTTGATTTTACATTAGGTTCCTGTGCTATCTAGTCTCACGTTCTTGATCACAATCGGTATCAGATATGGGTTCCATCTCATAAAGTAAGCCATAAGTCAAATAAGATATTGGTTGGTTGCTCCCAGAAGCATTATGCCACCATTGCCCTATTATATCTTGTAGGTAGCATTATAGATCAAAGGGTAAGTGTCAGGACTGATGCTTATGATTTTCCTTTGGTAGCATGCAGAGAATGGCCTTATATTAAAAATACAAGCAGGTAGAGATGAAGGCTCATTTTAGGTACAAGCTTGACTTTTCCATGCTCAATTAGTTATTTAAATGTTATCATTTGCAACAGTGCTTTGATGTCAGTTTGTGGAGAGCAACCTGTAGTCTTGGCAACAGCCTGGATTGTTCAGGGGAGTGAGGGGGTGGGGAAAGATGTTCCCTTTGGCCAAGAACTCAATTATAAGTAACCCAATTCGGGCACTGAGAACTTCATTTAGTGACAAGAGATGTCCAGTAAGGACTTTTTCTCCCATGTTATTTGATATTTTCATTTAGATAACACGTATAATTATATATTATTAATATTTATTAATATAGTATGTACTCATTATACATAATATATATTAGGAAGCTTCTGCTGTATTATATTTCCATAATATCCCTCAAATGGCCCCTAATGTTAGCTGTCTCTCCCTATGTTTTCACTTCCTGAGCTCTCCCCACTTGATCTTCCCATCCCAGTCCTCTCCTATCCATCCATAACTGTCTATTCTATTTCCCTTCCCTAGAGAGATTTATCTGTCATCTCTAGTCCCTTACTCTATACCTAATCTTTGTGGTTCAACAGATTATAGCTTGGTTATCATAGACTTAATAGATAATATATACATATAAGTGAATACATTCATATTTATCTTTCTGATTCTGATTTTTAACCTCATTCAGGATGGTTTTTACTGATTCTATCCTGTGAATATCATGATTTCAAATTTTTAACAGTTGAATAATATTCCACTTTTAAAACTTACCACATTTTTTTATGGTTTTTTTAAAATTTTTTTTATTCGATATAATTTATTTACTATTCATATGTTGATGGACATATAGGTTGTCTCCAGTTTCTCACGATTATGAAGAGAACAGCCTATGAACATGGTTTTGCAAGCATCTTTGTAGTAAGATAAAGAATCCTTTGGGTCTATTCCCATGAGTGGTATACTGAGGAATCCATTTCTTCTTTCATGTTTTCAATTTCTGAGATTCTCTTTTCCATCTTTTGTGTTTTGTTGACAAGACTTGCTTTTGAGATTCCTTTTCGAGTTTTTGTTCCTTGGTTTCTGTTGCCCCCTCTGGTTCTAAATTCTTCTGAGATCCTGAGAGATGTGGACACTGGGGGTTCCAGGTAAAATATATTTCTCTATTGGGAACTGACACTTAGAAGTGGGGATGGGCTGAGGGCAGACTGAGGAGGTCCACAGTAGGATTTTCCATCAGGATCACCTCAGTCCTTTAGGAATGGGGGCAAAGAACAAGGGGGGGGCATAACAGATAGTTTGTTATAGAACTGGGGATGATTAGATTTGGAGATTAGATTTGGAGGAGAGGAGATAGGGATGAATCTCTGCAGTTAGCCTACTTGGGACGGGGCATTGCAGTGGCCTATGGGTATTCAGGGAATGCTTGCTGGTGTTGGGGACTGGAGTAATGGAGTAATGGAATGAGTGTGGGAAGGAGGCTTGGTGAAGAACTTTATGATTCACTTGAGCTGGAAAAGGGAGAGGCTGCAGCAGGAGGTCTGCTACAGAGTTGGGATGGGGAGACAGAGGGCTTGGATTTGGAGAAATGTTTGGGAGGGTGAAGATCAGTAGTTAGCCTACCTGTTTCCCTGGCTGTGTTGGTCTATGGGGTCCCAGGGAAAGCCTGCTAGAAGTTGAGGACTGGGATAAAGTGACGAATAAGAGGAATTAAGTGGTCCACCAGCCCATGAGGACAATGGAGCAGAGTCTAAAGACAGGGCTTGGACGGGCTAATAAGAATAACAGAAATGACTGATTTCCAGAGTCAGCTTGGCATTTGTTTTTAGGGAAAGGTTAGGGATTTCCAGGGGAGATATCACTGGCTAGAGTTTAGGGTATCAAAGAATGCCTCATTTGCATCTAAAGGCATTCCAGGAATTCCAGGTACTCCTTCGATTCTTCTGGATGAAAGGAAGGTAACCCTGTAATCTCACCAAGGCTAAGTGATATTCAGCAGGTAAAAGATATGAGGTAGGGCTCCCCAGATCAGGCAGAGAAGAGAAAACCCTGCTAAGAAAAGGGAGTTCTCTATCTTGCAGGACTTCTTGGAGGACTGTGACCTTTCAATAGCATGAGCCAACAGAGGGGAAGACCTGTGTGACCCACTGGAGACAGGGGCACGGAGAGGGGGCTAGGTTGCCATAGGTGGTCTGATTTAGGACCTGGGGATGAGACTAGGTGAATGATTTGGAGGCGTGGTGAAGATTTGCACTTAGCTTATTTGCTTCCCTTGCTAGAATGAATAATAATAAATATTTGAAGGTAGGGGGCATTATAGGAGTCAGAGGAGTCAAGAACATCACAAGAAACTCCATAAAAATCAACTAATCTGAGCTCATAGGGGCTCACCGAGACTGAACCAACAACCAGGGATCCTGCATGCAGCTGACCTAAAGCACTCAGCATGTATGTTACAGTTGTGTAGTTGGGTCTTCTTGTGGGATTCCTAACAGCGGGAGCAGGGACTGTCTCTGACACTTTTGCATATGTTTCTTAGACCCTATTCCTCCTACTGGGTTGCCTCTTCCAGCTTCACTCAAAGAGGACATCCTAGTCTTATTATAAATTGATATGACTTGTTTGATTGATATCCATGGGAGACCTCCATCTTTCTGAAGAGAAAAGGAGGTATGGATGGGGGCAGGAGAGGGGGATGACTAAGAGGAGAGGAGGGAAGAGAATTGTGATTGGGATGTAATATAAGAGAGCAGAATATACACATTTTCTTTTTAAATGCAGCAGCCATGTGAACCAATGTGACTGATTGTGAATGATGCAGATGGTTAGGTCCCACCAGGAAGTTTTTACTCAGGCTTGGTGTTGTTTACACGGGCACTGTTTGTTGTTGTTGTTGTGAAAGAGGATTTGAGGAGCACCAATGCAGCTCTGTGTTTTACTATAATCCTCATTTTTGGTTGTTTGTATGTTTGTGGGATGCTGTAAGGGTTTGAATATGAATGCTGACTCCTCTCCCAAGTAGGTGCCTAGATTTCAATGCTTGGTCACCATGGAGCTGCTCTATTAGAGAAGGGCTGGAGAGATGGCTCAGCAGTTAAGAACACTGACTGCTCTTCTGCAGGTCCTGAGTTCAAATCCCATCAACCACATGGTGGCTCACAACCATTTGTAAAGAGTTCTGATGCCCTCTTCTGGTACATCTGAAGACAGCTACAATGTACTTAGATATAATAATAAATAAGTCTTTAAATATATATATATATAGCTTTGGTAGAGAACTTGTATCACTTCAAGTGGGCACTGAGGTTTACAAAATCCGAAACCAGGCCCAGTAGTGCTTTCTTTCTGCTGCAGATATATCTGGATGTAGAACTTTCAGCTGTTTCTCCAGCATCGTGCCTATCGGGATGTCCACCATGCTCTCTGTGGTGGCAATGGACTAAACTTTTGAAACTGTACTCGGACACAATTCAATGCTGTCTTTTCTAAGGGTTGACATGAGCCATGATGCTTCTTCACAGTGACAGAGCACAGATTAAGACATATGCTTCACAAGTGTGCTTTCCCAACTGTCATTCAGGTAAACTAAAGCACAAATGGCAGTTTGGAAAGATCTAGGAAATGTGACTGTCGAGAATTCTCTGCTGCAGAGAACCACTTTTTTGGATAGCGAACGGTTAATAGGGTCTCATATTTATGAATGTTGGGAAAATTGTGTCCTTCTACAAATTGTATAAATATAAGGAAATATATGCTGCAGAAGACAAATACTGTATTTTCCATTTAAAAATTTGTGTTGTAGCAGAGTATCTATCTGTATGTATGTGTAGTATATGCATACATGTACATGTAGACATGTGACATTTATATGCCTGCTGAGGCCAGAAGAGGACATCAGGCAGTCTCTTATTATTCTTTGCCCTATTCCTTTGAGGCAGAGCATCTCACTAAATCCAAAGCTCATGTTTTTCAGCTAAATGGGCAGCCAATTAACTCAAAAATCCCATTTTATGCTTGCAGAGGATGCTTTTAGCCACTGAGCCGGCATTCCAGCCTCTGTATGTTCACTATTTCTTTTTTAAGTGGGAAGAAGTTAATGTACCTATGATGATATTTGGCACAAAGTTTTAAGTTTTATTTATGTAATTTTAGTATACAGTTGCTGGGGTGAAGGTCTCCAGACATAGTTCCTTTTTAACATTCAGTCTTGCTTTTATCATTTTGTGTATTCTAGTATCTTGTACTTGAATCTGATTCCTGCCTATGAGCATCATTGTTAACTCTGAGCACAGAGTGCATGGTGATGCATGATGCTGTGGTTGAAACTTCCTACAAGCTTAGATACACTGATGTGTATCTAAGCATGAGAATCACATAGTAACCATTGCTTGTTTGCTTCATTTATACCAACTCCAACTTCACTCTTCACTACAATCACCCCTTTCTTCTTTGAAACGGTCTGCTTTTCCATTCTAAATTTAAGTGGCCTGTGTCAGTGTTCATGCAGTCCTAAGGATGAGCAAATCAGTATTGACAAATGACTGAAAGTTGTCACCAAAGCTGGCACTATCTGAAAGGCTACAAGGAGAGCCTCTCTGAGATTAAATCAGTAAAACAAAAGATGAAACTGGAAATGAAGAAAGAGAACTCATTACTTGAGTAATAGCTCATTATTTCCACGATACTATTTGATCTTCTTTTCTTTCTTTTTCTTCCTTTTTCCCCCTAAGCTACAGAGAAGTTTTCTTTCACTTAGGCTCTTTTGACCTGGTTCACTAGTTTTAGGAAACATCAAATCCCTAACAGGACACACAATTGGTCTTATGAGAGGCCCTAGCGTGGTAGATCTGAAGTCTTACCACCGTTATATTACCTTACCAGCCTTTTGAGTGAGGGATGTTGAGAGCAGAGCATGCACACACATGCACACACACATGTACACATATACTTACTTCTTCATGACCCAAAGATCAATTTCTGAATGATTGCTAAACATTTCAATAAGATGAACAAATGGGCAATTCATGGGAGAAAATGATCAGTTAACTAACAGATATGAGGAAAGATTGCCCTCAATAACCAACAGAAAGAAACTCAAGAGGAATCAACAATAGAGATCTACCTTTCAAATTGACTTTAAAAAATAGACAGAGTTCAGCATCAGAGTGTTTGAAGAACTGGACATTCCTGGAGAAATGAGGATAATGGATTCATGAATTATCTTTTTTTATTTACTCCTTTAAAACTGAAGTGAGTTTGCTTCCTGTCCTTTGATATAAGATGGATTCGAAATTTTCTACATCAGGTTTTTTTTCATTTCTTATCAGTTCTTGAAATAGTTTTCTTTACCAAAATGAAAATGTATTATCCTTGTATGTGTAAAAATTTCAATCAAAATATTTTAAATCTACTCAAAAGAGAAATTGTGAAAGGACTTAGTTTCACTTTCACATCTCTATAGTTTTCAGTTAACTAGTATCTAGCTCCTGTTCTCACTAGCTTTGGAGAAGTTTGATAGCTCAATGTTATCTGATTTGTGATGAATTTCACAAAAAAAGGGAACTTTAGATATATTTTGCTTAACAAGACTCCAAAATTAAAACAAAAAACAAAACAAAGTAACCCAAAGTTTAAACATAAACATCAAACCTGAAAACATTTTTTTTTTATCAAATAAATGTCTTTCTCTTAAAAGGGATTTCTCCAGAGAGCCACATAAACCTATTTAAAAATAGGGTACAGAGCTAAACAAAGAATTTTTACCTGAAGAATTTCGAATGGCAGAGAAGCACCTTAAGAAATGTTCAATATCATCAATCATTAGGGAAATGCAAATCAAAACAACCCTGAGATTTCATGCCACACCAGTTAGAATGGCTAATATTAAAAACTCAGGAGACAGCAGGTGTTGGTGAGGATGTGGAGAAAGAGGAACACTCCTCCACTGCTGGTGGGAATGCAAGCTGGTACAATCACTCTGGAAATCATTCTGGAGGTTCCTCAGAAAACTGGGCATGACACTTCCGGAGGACCCTGTTATACCATTCCTGGGCATATATATATACCCAGAGGATTCCCCAGCGTGCAATAAGGACTCATGTTCCACTATTTTCATAGCAGCCATATTATAATATCCAAAAGCTGGAAAGAACCCAGATGTCCCTCAATGGAGGAATGGATACAGAAAATGTGGTATATTTACACAATGGAATACTACTCATCAATTAAAAATAATGAATTCATGCAATTTTTAGGCAAATGGTTGGAACTGGAAAATATTATCCTAAATGAGGTAACCCAATCACAAAATAATACACATGGAATGCAGTCACTGATAAGTGAATATTAATTGGCCCAGAAGCTCTGAATACTTGAGACACAACTTACATATCAAATAATTCCCAAGAAGAAGGAAGAAGTCCCTGGTTCTGGAAAGGCTTGATGCAGCATTGTAGGGGAGTACCAGGACAGAGAAATGGGAGGGGGGTGATTGGGGAATGGGTGGGGGAACAGGGCTTATGGGACTTCTGGGGAAAGGGAAATGGGGAAAGGGGAAAGCATTTGGAATGTAAACAAAGAATATAGAAAGTAAAAAAAAAAAGAAAAGAAAAAAAAGGGATTTCTATACGATCCATTTATGTAACATTTCCCATTAGAGGGGCTCTGATATAATTCAATTTACAGATAACTCCAGAAATACTCCCATGTATCTAGCTAGGTACTTTTATCATGTCATACATACAGGTGCTCAACCTTTCACTGTTGAATTAACATGCAGAAAACATCAGCAGGCCATAGAGTCAAATAGGGTACAAAAAATTTCAAGTATCTTCTGATCATCATTTCATTAACACTCAAGAGATATTCCTGACTTTAAATAATTTATTTATCTTTGAGTTGGTATGATTTCTGTCTTATGGGAGACATTGTTTTATGATTATGTGTTGCTGTAATTAGAAAAAAAATAACTACAGAATGCAATGTTAAAGAAAACAATCTGAGTTATAGCCTGGTTATCCGACAACCCAAGCCTTGTCTGAATTGCTTCTATATATGGTTGTAAGTACAGAGAACTCAAGGGCTAGAAAAGTTTCAGTTTATGAACTTCATAAAATTGAGGAGAATTTTGAATATCTTCTTGAATGATATAAACACTATAATCACTGTTAGGCATAAGGTTACCTGTTTTCCAAGACCACTAGCTGATTGTGTTTATAATGAATTGTTTTGCTATGAGAGCACAACTACAGATAATATAAAAATCCAGAAAGAGTATACATAACTGTCATACTGTAGTTGAGAAAACCAACCTTCTTAGAAATGCAAAAATTAATACTTAAAGCTTGTTACTCCCTCTTGTATAAAAGAACTACTGCTGGCTCTGTTCATTAATGAAGACACACATGTGCACAGGTTTCTGTATACTTGTCGAAGGTCTGAAGATGGTGGCAGGTGGAGAACGTCATCCCAATAATGGTATTAATTATGAGTCACTCTCACCAGGACCCATGGGAGTAGCTCTAGGAAACTCATGGAAATGAAGTCATCATGTTTAAAAGAATAGGAAGAGGAAGCTAAGAGTACAGAAAGGAAAGTCCAAATACTTTATAGAAGGCTGAGAGTCATGAAGATAATGCGGAAAACAATGGAGATCTGGGCGACAAAAAGCAATTGCGCTGAATAAGAGAACACTTTAGACATCAGAGCAACTCTGAGATCTTGAACATATTTCATAACCAAAGCCTTGCAAAGGAAAGTGCATTTTCTATAGGATGCTTAATTTCAGATGCTAACTTGTTCTAGCATTGGGAAACCAGATATTTGATAAACGTTCCAAAGGCTGTCTGTGAGGCCATTTTGAAGATCAATCTTTCATTGGTAGACTAAATTTCTTAAAATTCCTTTAAAAGATTTCCTAAATAATGTAGATGGACTTCCTCTAATAATGTGGAGACTTGTTTAGAAGGAACAAAATGGCCAACCCTTCCAAAAAGAAAAGGAACTATCTCTTCTGACTCTAAGCTGGAGCATCTATTTCTTGCCTTTGTGTTTAGTTGAAAAAGTCTGATTTTGGTCCTTGAGCATGCATTACATGCATTTTTTTTTTCTACCATGGTAGAGAACTTCTACCATTGGTTATTTCTTTTACAATAGTGTAAACTGAAGCTACACTATTGACTCTCTTACTACTGTGGGACACCTACTCTATAATTCTCTTCTTTCTCTTTCCCTTTCCCTCTCCCTGTCCTCCCTCCCCCTTCTCCCTCCATCTCTCTCTCTCTCTCTCTCTCTCTCTCTCTCTCTCTCTCTCTCTCTCTCTGTGTGTGTGTGTGTGTGTGTGTGTGAGAGAGAGAGAGAGAGAGAGAGAGAGAGAGAACATCCATCCATTCTATTCTATTGAATCGATTTCTTCGAGAATTTTAATATACATTCCATTTCTGTTTTTTCTATATTCCAGTCCCTTCATCTTTGGTTTATTCCTTATTTGATTCGAAAACAAACAAGCAAACTAACTAGCTAACTTATGGTCATCTGATCATGAAGTAAGAATTCATACTTTCAGGGTTAAATTCAAAAGTCAAAGACAAAACAAAACAAACGAACGAATGAACAAAAACAAACAAGGAATGAATGAGACCCAATAAGTAAGCCTCTTCTCCTGAAATAAGAGAGAAATTCAAATTGTACTTTAACTTATTTTTACTGTCCTGACCCAGTACTGTGGAAAGACAATGGAATCTTTTAATGGAATGGGTCTGGAACACATAGTCATCCTGTGAAGAAGTTATGAAATTAGATCCACTCAAAATACCAAGGATAGTAGTGGTATGGATTGAAATGTACCCTGAAAAGAAAAAAAATACTAGAGTCTAGCATATAATTTAAAGATATATGACTTTATTTGGAAACAATGTCATTGAGGGTATAATTAATTGAGATGAAATTATATTGACAAAGAAGAAATTTCTGGTCTGTATTTTTTTCCTAATAAACATAGAGTGTGGAAGAAAAAATGGGGGATAACCCCATGTAAAAATGAAGACAGGTTAGAAACAAGTATCCCCTTGGATATGGATTTATCTTATGGAGAGTCTAAGATTGCAGAAAACAGCTAGGATCCTTCACCAGGTTTTCATAGATCATAGCTTTGCTGATTCTGTCATGTCATTTTGAGTTTCTAGCTTTCCAAACCCCCAAAAAGTAAATTCTATTGTAAGCTGTCCAATTTGTGGTATCTTGTTACAGAAACACCAGGAAACTAGTCAGTATTGAAGAAAATCATTATAAAGGAATTGTAAGTTAATGTTAAGAGTGCCAGAAGGGGCATGCAAGTAAATCAGATAGGCTTTACAAATAATTTTCATAATTTTAACAAGAAAACAAAAATTGTATATTGATCTTGGGAAATGTCAGCTGCATAATTAAAACTCAATTGCTTTATATTTGGCTTCAATCTTCTCTATTTAGCTGTTATTGTTCCCTGGGTAGGAACCCTGCTTGTCAATTTTGTCTGGTTTTCTTATTAAGTCAGAAGGAAATTGCTACTTGAAACTAAACGTATCTAATCATGGAGTGTTGGAGGTGTCAAAAATAATACCAGAATCTTTTGTGTGAAGAAATTTAACTTTTGGCATTGCGTAGACAAAGCCAGAGTATCATTGGAATCTAACAGTCTGAAGCAGTAGTGTGAATAACCCATGATCAGAACCCACTCACTACTCTAAAAGAATTGCTTATCTTGAACATTCCTCATTGTATGCTTATGATTGGAGCTAAGCACACATAACAGTACAAATTCATGTACTTAAGTGAGCAAAAGAATGAATGATGTGAAAATACTATTGATGTGATAGAATGGATGTGAGATCCATTTGTCAAATACTCAATAAAGTAAGCACTTGGCGGGCTATTTAACAATTTATTTGGATGATTGCATGAATTTTCTAATTTAATGGATGCTTGCTTCTTTCATGAAGGTAAATTATGTGCTATTAATCTTTCCAGGATGCTGTTGTCTTAAAGTTAATTTAGTGATGCTTCCTTCCCCAACCCCTGATTTTGTTTTGTTTTTGCATAAACTACCTGCTATGACAGTATATACAATCGATATTAGGCAGCAATTGGGTGAGGAATAGAATACACTTGTTTCTGTTTTTGCAATTATAGAAAAAGCAGAGATTGAACACAAACTTAAATAGCAGAGTGTCTGATTCTAAGTTTATTCTTGTTTTTTTCTGAGATGTTATTGAATGTAGTTGTCTTCCCTCTTTATATTATAACCAGGCCTCATCCCAAACTCTGTATTTTTGATATTTTGCTATACTGAGAAATTTTTGTTCTTTGCTTGTTAAAATACCTTTTATCCCACTGGGTCCTGGGATTAACATTTATATAAACAAACAGACCATTAAGTGGTTTCCCAAGTGTTTTTTCTTTGTATGAAATCCTGTCTTCTTATCAACATGTTCTAATTATAAACATATTTTATTTTTAATAATTAAGTTTATTCTTTAACAATTTCACACACATACATATATAGTGTACTGTGATCCCTATCCTCTCTTGTCTTCTTCCTACCCATGACAACCTCCTCTGTTTTTTCAAAAAAAAAAAAAATAGTCCTTTCTGATGCACTTGTCTTTTGGTTTTGTTTGGAGACCCACTGATGTTTACTAGAGTCTTCTATTGAGCATGGATTTGGAGCTAGTCTTTGGAGCCTGATAAGATCACAACTAAAGACAATGACTTTTCCTCTTCCCAAAATCTGTATGGAGCTAAAAGGTCAGCTGAGAGGAAAAGGGGACTGTGGGCCTCAGCTGACTGACTGTTGAAGAGGTCAACCTTTACAAGCCTAGGACAAGCAGTCACCTTTGCTGTGAGGTCTGGATTACAATGGTTCTGCCATACTCTAAAGGTAGCATTTCTTAGATTGTCTTTTTTCCATCTCTTACATTCTTTCTACTTTCTTTTCTATGATGTTCCCTGAATTTGGAGAGTAGGGATACTAGAAATTCTTAGGGCTATTTTCAGTTGTAATTTATTCCCAGCACCTTATGTAACCATGAGACTGCATTTGCTATTGTTCTTCAAGGCAAAGAGAGGCTTCTCTTGTTAAGATTAAAAGTAGAATCTGCCTATAGGTAACAATATAGATTTGTGTAAGGAAGTTTGAAACTGTTACTTTAGCTAAATAAAAATACATTCCCCTTTGGAGACATGGCCTCCCAAAGTATATTTAGCACCATTTGTATAGTACCAAGTATAGATTCCCAGCAGTCAGGCCACTATTGCACATGTAGACATATCTTGCCTATTAGGCAGCTAGGTAAGTCTATGGATGTCTTTTTTCCCCAAGCAGCCAACATAGCACCTTGTTGTACTATGTTGAGTACTAGAAAAGCTAGCCAACAGGGAGAGTTTCCAAGTGAGTTCCCATTGATTTCACTATGTCATACAACTAAGGCATATGGTGTCTTCAGCAATAGGGTCTTATCATCTAGCTCTAAACAGTAATCAAAAGGGACAGTAAGCACTATGTCATTATGGGGGCTCTGAGGCTCCATGACCAACAATTTATTAGGAGAAGTACTATACCTGGCACTGGGAAATTTGTTTGGTTTGGTAACCTGCTTCTTCTAGAAGCAGCGTTGCCTAAGCAGACAGGATATGACCCCCAACTCCTTTTAAATATTGTATTTTTAATTTGGTATATAAGACAGGGGTTCCTTTTTCCATGCACCCTTTATACTGGTTAGCCCATGCCCAATGCCTCCTTATCTTGGCCAACCCATCTATCCTTTGCCTGATTAAAACTCTCATCTCCTAATATTCTCCCTGTCAATCCTTTCACTTTAACTATGCTCTGTTATCTCCTCCCTGCACCCTACACACGTACACCAAGACACCCCCGTAGCTCATTCCTAGCATATTAGCTTCCAATATAACCACACAAAACTAAAGATTCCATACTAGGAACCATGTATGAGAGAGTATGCAACATTTATCTTTCTGGGCCTAGGTTACCTCACTCTGCATAGTTATTTTTCCCATTTAATTCATTAATCTACAAATTTCATTATTTTGTTATTCTTCACATGATAAGAAATCTTCATTGTTTATATGCAGTAGATTTTCATCAGCTAATGGACACCTTGATGTCCATTTTTAAGGTATTGTGACTATAGTAGCAAGAGAAATAGACATTTAAGTTTATCTGTGATAGGACATAGAGCCTTTTATATATAAAGGCTGGGGGATATAACCAGAAATGGAAAAGATGGGTCATATGGTACTTCTATTACTAATTCTCTTTCTAGTTGTGAAATCTCAGACAGATTTCCAAACTGGCTGGACTAACTTCCACTACTATCAACAATGTTAAAGTATTCCCCTTTCCCTACATCTATGCCAGCATTTGTTGGCATTTGAAGTTTTGGTGATGGCCATTTTGACTAGGTTAAGACAGAATCTTAAAATAGCTTCAGTCTACATCTCTGATGTCTAGCAATGTTGAAAACTACTTGTGTTTCCTAGCCATTTGCATTTCTTTTTTTTCTTTTTTCTTTTTTTATTCGATATAATTTATTTACATTTCAAATGATTTCCCCTTTTCTAGCCCCCCACTCCCCGAAAGTCCCTTAAGTCCCCTTCTCTTTTCCTGTCCTCCCACCCACCCCTTCCCACTTCCCTGTTCTGGTTTTGCCGAATACTGTTTCACTGAGTCTCTCCAGAACCAGGGGCCAGTCCTCCTTTCTCCTTGTACCTCATTTGATGTGTGGATTATGTTTTGGGTATTCCAGTTTTCTAGGTTAATAACCACATATTAGTGAGTGCATACCATGATTCACCTTTTGAGTCTGGGTTACCTCACTTAGTATGATGTTCTCTAGCTCCATCCATTTGCCTAAGAATTTCATGAATTCATTGTTTCTAATGGCTGAATAGTACTCCATTGTGTAGATATACCACATTTTTTGTATCCACTCTTCTGTTGAGGGATACCTGGGTTCTTTCCAGCATCTGGCAATTATAAATAGGGCTGCTATGAACATAGTAGAGCATGTATCCTTATTATATGGTGGGGAATCCTCTGGGTATATGCCCAGGAGTGGTATAGCAGGATCTTCTGGAAGTGAGGTGCCCAGTTTTCGGAGGAACCGCCAGACTGATTTCCAGAGTGGTTGTACCAATTTGCAGCCCCACCAGCAGTGGAGGAGTGTTCCTCTTTCTCCACACCCTCTCCAACACCTGCTGTCTCCTGAATTTTTAATCTTAGCCATTCTGACTGGTGTAAGATGAAATCTCAGGGTTGTTTTGATTTGCATTTCCCTAATGACTAATGAAGTTGAGCATTTTTTAAGATGCTTTTCCGCCATCCGAAGTTCTTCAGGTGTGAATTCTTTGTTTAACTCTGTACCCCATTTTTTAATAGGATTGTTCGGTTTTCTGGAGTCTAACTTCTTGAGTTCTTTATATATATTGGATATTAGCCCTCTATCTGATGTAGGATTGGTGAAGATCTTTTCCCAATTTGTTGGTTGCCGATTTGTCCTCTTGATGGTGTCCTTTGCCTTACAGAAACTTTGTAATTTTATGAGGTCCCATTTGTCAATTCTTGCTCTTAGAGCATACGCTATTGGTGTTCTGTTCAGAAACTTTCTCCCTGTACCGATGTCCTCAAGGGTCTTCCCCAGTTTCTTTTCTATTAGCTTCAGAGTGTCTGGCTTTATGTGGAGGTCCTTGATCCATTTGGATTTGAGCTTAGTACAAGGAGACAAGGATGGATCAATTCGCATTCTTCTGCATGCTGACCTCCAGTTGAACCAGCACCATTTGTTGAAAAGGCTATCTTTTTTCCATTGGATGTTTTCAGCCTCTTTGTCGAGGATCAAATGGCCATAGGTGTGTGGGTTCATTTCTGGATCTTCAATCCTGATCCATTGATCCTCCTGCCTGTCACTGTACCAGTACCATGCAGTTTTTAACACTATTGCTCTGTAGTATTGCTTGAGGTCAGGGATACTGATTCCCCCAGATTTTCTTTTGTTGCTGAGAATAGTTTTAGCTATCCTGTTTTTTTTTTTTTGTTGTTGTTGTTCCAGATGAATTTGATAATTGCTCTTTCTAACTCTGTGAAGAATTGAGTTGGGATTTTGATGGGTATTGCATTGAATCTGTATATTGCTTTTGGCAAAATGGCCATTTTAACTATATTGATTCTACCGATCCATGAGCATGGGAGGTTTTCCCATTTTTTGAGGTCTTCTTCCATTTCCTTCTTCAGAGTCTTGAAGTTCTTGTCATATAGATCTTTCACATGTTTGGTAAGAGTCACCCCAAGATACTTTATATTGTTTGTGGCTATTGTGAAGGGGGTCATTTCCCTAATTTCTTTCTCAGCCTGCTTATCCTTTGAGTATAGGAAGGCCACTGATTTGCTTGTGTTGATTTTATAACCTGCCACTTTGCTGAAGTTGTTTATCAGCTGTAGGAGCTCTCTAGTGGAGTTTTTTGGGTCACTTAGGTAGACTATCATGTCGTCTGCAAATAATGAAAGTTTGACTTCTTCCTTTCCAATTTGTATCCCTTTGACCTCCTTATGTTGTCGAATTGCCCGAGCTAGTACCTCAAGTACAATATTGAAAAGATAAGGAGAAAGGGGGCAGCCTTGTCTGGTCCCTGATTTCAGTGGGATTGCTTCAAGTTTCTCTCCATTTAGTTTGATGCTGGCTACCGGTTTGCTGTATATTGCTTTTACTATGTTTAGGTAAGGGCCTTGAATTCCTGTTCTCTCCAAGACTTTAAGCATGAAAGGAGGCTGAATTTTGTCAAATGCTTTTTCAGCATCCAATGAAATGACCATGTGGTTTTGTTCTTTGAGTTTGTTTATGTAGTGGATTGCATTGATGGATTTCCGTATATTGAACCAACCCTGCATTCCCGGGATAAAGCCTACTTGATCATGGTGGATGATCGTTTTGATGTGTTCTTGGATTCGGTTGGCAAGAATTTTATTGAGTATTTTTGCATCGATGTTCATAAGGGAAATTGGTCTGAAGTTCTCTTTCTTTGTTGGATCTTTGTGTGGCTTTGGTATCAGCGTAATTGTGGCTTCGTAGAAGGAATTGGGTAGTGTTCCTTCTGTTTCTATTTTGTGGAACAGTTTGGAGAGTATTGGTGTTAACTCTTCTTTGAAGGTCTGATAGAATTCTGCACTGAAACCATCTGGTCCTGTGCTTTTTTTGGTTGGAAGACTTTCTATGACTCCTTCTATTTCTTTAGACATTATGGGACTGTTTAGATGGTCTAGTTGGTCCTGATTTAATTTTGGTATTTGGTATCTGTCAAGGAAATTGTCCATTTCCTCCAGATTCTCCAGTTGTGTTGAGTACAGGCTCTTGTAGTAAGATCTGATGATTTTTTGGATTTCCTCAGTTTCCGTTGTTATATCTCCCTTTTCATTTCTAAGTTTGTTAATTTGGATACTTTCTCTGTGCCCTTTGGTCAGTCTGGCTAAGGGTTTATCTATCTTGTTGATTTTCTCAAAGTACCAGCTCCTGGTTTTGTTGATTTTTTGTATGGTTCTCTTTGTTTCTACTTGGTTGATTTCGGCCCTGAGTTTGATGATTTCCTGCCTTCTACTCCTCCTGGGTGAAATAGCTTCTTTTTGTTCCAGGGCTTTCAGGTGTGTCATTAAGCTGGTAATGTGTGCTCTCTCCATTTTGTTTTTGGAGGCACTCAGGGCTATGAGTTTTCCTCTTAGCACTGCTTTCATTGTGTCCCATAGATTTGGGTATGTTGTGTTTTCATTTTCATTGTGTTCTAAAAAGTCTTTAATTTCTTTCTTTATTTCTTCCTTGACCAAGGTATCATTGAGTAGAATATTGTTCAGTTTCCACGAGTATGTGGGTTTTCTGTTGTTTTTTTTTGCTATTGAAGATCACTTTTACTCCATAGTGATCTGATAGGAGGCATGGGATTAGTTCGATCGTCTTATATTTGTTGAGGTCTGCCTTGTGTCCAATTATATGGTCGATTTTGGAGAAGGTACCATGAGGTGCTGAGAAAAAGGTATATTCTTTTGCTTTAGGGTGAAATGTTCTATAAATATCAGTCAAATCCAATTGATCCAAAGCTTCAATTAGTTTTACTGTGTCCCTGTTTAGTTTCTGTTTTCCCGATCCGTCCATTGAGGAAAGTGGAGTGTTGAAGTCCCCCACAATTATTGTGTTAGGTGCAATGTGTGCTTTGAGCTTTAGTAAGGTTTCTTTTACGCATAAGGGTGCCCTTGCATTTGGCGCATAGATGTTCAGAATTTGAAGTTCTTCTTGGTGGATTTTTCCTTTGACCAGCAAAATGTCCTTCTGTGTCTCTTTTGATGACTTTAGGTTGAAAGTCAATTTTATCTGATATTAGAATGGCTACTCCTGCTCGTTTCCTGTGACCATTGGCTTGTAAGATTGTCTTCCAGCCTTTTACTCTGAGGTAGTTTTTATCTTTGACACTGAGGTATGTCTCCTGTATACAGCAAATTGTAGGGTCCTGTTGCCTTATCCAGTCTGTTAGTCTATGCCTTTTTATTGGGGAATTGAGACCATTGATGTTAAGAGATATTAGGGAATATTGATTATTACTTCCTGTCATTTTTGATGTTCTTTTTATATTTGAGTGGTTATCTTCTTTTGGGTTTGATGAAGGAAGGTAACTATCTTGCTTTTTCCAGTGTGTAGTTTCCCTCCTTGTATTGGAGTTTTCCTCCTATTATTCTTTGCAGAGCTGGGTTTGTGGAAAGATATTGTGTGAATTTGGTTTTGTCATGGAATATCTTGGTTTCTCCATCTATGGTGAATGAGAGTTTTGCTGGGTATAGTAGTCTTGGCTGACATTTGTGTTCTCTTAGAGTCTGCATGAGATCTGCCCAGGATCTTCTAGCTTTCATGGTCTCTGGTGAGAAGTCTGGTGTGATTCTGATAGGTCTTCCTTTATATGTTACTTGGCCTTTCTCTCTTACTGCCTTTAATATTCTTTCTTTGTTTAGAGCATTTGGGGTTTTGATTATTATGTGAAGGGAGGTATTTCTGCTCAGGTCCAGTCTGTTTGGAGTTCTGTAGGCTTCTTGTATATTCATAGGCATCTCTCTCTTTAAGTTAGGAAAGTTTTCTTCCATAATTTTGTTGAAGATATTTGCTGGCCCTTTCTGTTGTAAATCTTCACTCTCATCTATACCTATAATCCTTAGGTTTGGTCTTCTCATTGTATCCTGGATTTCCTGGATGTTCTGGGATACAAGCTTTTTGCATTTTGCATTTTCTTTGACAGTTGAGTCAATGGTTTCTATAGTATCTTCGGCATCTGAGATTCTTTCTTCCATCTCTTGTATTCTGTTGTTTATATTTGCATCTATGGCCCCTGATTTTTTCTCAAGGTTTTCTATCTCCAAAGTTGTCTCCCTTTGTGATTTCTTAGTTGTTTCTACTTCTGTTTTTAGGTCCAGGATGGTTTTGCTCATTTCCATCATTTGTTTGTCTGTTTTCCTGTAATTCTTTAAGAGATTTTTGTGTTTCCTCTTTCATGACTTCTGCCTGTTGACTCAAGTTCTCCTGCATTTCTTTAAGTTTTTTTTGCCTTTCTTCTTTATTGGCTTCTATCTCTTGGGCCTTATTCTCCTGCATTTCTTTAAGTTTTTTTTGTGTTTCCATTAAACGGGTTTCTAGCTTATTCATGTTCCCCTGTATTGCTTTAAGAGATTCATTCATGTCCTTTTTGTGTTCTTCTAGCAGCATCATGAACAGTGATTTTAAATCCAAATCTTGTTTCTCTGGTGTGTTGGCATAACCAGGACTTGCTGATGTTGGAGAGTTTGGTTCAGATGCTGCCATATTGCCTAGATTTCTGTTAGTAGCGTTCCTGCGTTTGCCCTTTGCCATCTTGTTCTCTGGAGCTAATTGGTCTTGTCTCCGGCTAGTGTTACAGCCTCCTGAGAGGCTCTAGGGCTATTTCTGCAACACTGGAGGGCAGGGTTTTCCCTTTTGCAGATTGCTGATGTGCTTTCCTCCTCTTGGTTGCCCTTGCAGCCCTAGTGTTCTTTGCCCCAGATTGTGTCTGTGAGCCAGAAGGTGCCCGTTTGCTCCTTCAGGGAGCGCTGAGGCTGTATGCTGCAGGGACCTTTTCTGTGTGCTGATCTCTCTGCTGGGCAGCAGGACTCCCAACCGGGTTGGTGCACACAAGGCTAGCCTAGCTGCTCAGGCCCTGAGTCTAGGCAAAAGCCTGGCAGGCCAATGTCGGAGCAAAGTTCCCCTCAGCTGTGAGTGTTAATTGGGTCTGTCAGGTGGCTAGGATGGTGGCGTGGGCGTGCTCCCTGAGAGTGCTGGGAGAGTCTGCTGGGCTAACGACCTCCTGGCAGGGTCAGCACACAGGTGGCCCACCGAGCAGCCCAGGGCCTGGGGGCAGTCCAGGGCCTGACCGTCTGAGACCCCTGCTATGTCCGCCTCGGGCTATGCCTGTTAGCCGGTTTGGTTTTGCCTGCTAGGTCTCTCTGGCTTCCCGTAGGCAAAATGGCGGTGGTGCGCAAACCGGCCCAGATAAACAACCTCCTGGCCGGGTCAGCACACAGATGGCCCACCGAGTAGCCCAGGGCCTGGGGGCAGTCCAGGGCCTGACCGTCTGAGACCCCTGCTATGTCCGCCTCGGGCTATGCCTGTTAGCTGGTTTGGTTTTGTCTGCTAGTCTCTCTGGCTTCCCGTAGGCAAAATGGCAGCGGAGTGCGCCGGCCCGGGGCAAACAAGCTCCTGGCTGGGTCGGCACACAGATGGCCCACCAAGCAGCCCAGGACCTGGGGGCAGTCCAGGGCCTGACCGTCTGAGACCCCTGCTATGTCCGCCTCGGGCTATGCCTGTTAGCCGGTTTGGTTTTGCCTGCTAGGTCTCTCTGGCTTCCCTTAGGCAAAATGGCGGTGGTGCGCGCACTGGCCCGGGAGGAAAAAAACCTCCTGGCTGGGTTTGCACCTTGGTGGACCCCTGATCAGCCCAGGGCCTCGGTGCAGGCCAACGCCCGTCGGGCTCAGACCCCTGCGATGTTGGTCTCGGGTTATATTTGCGTACCTCAGTCTGATTTCTCTGGCGACCGAGAACCAATATGGAGGTCTCGTAACTGACTGGCGGGAGGCAGAGTTCTGATGTGGCTTCTGTGTGGTGAAAGGCGCCTTAAATCCTCCGCTGCTCGCAGCCTGGCTGGCCAGCGATGGCCAGTAGTCGTGGGCGCAGGGTCTGCCTGGACCCTGTCCGCTTGGTTCCACTACTGATGGCCCTTCCTCTGGACCAGCCGCTGCTGCTGCTGCTGCTGCTGCTGCTGCTGCTGCTGCTGCTGCTGCTGCTGCTGCTGCTGCTGCTGCTCAGCAGGCTCCCTTTTTAGTAGGGCCATTTGCATTTCTTATTTTGAGAACTTTCTGCCTATTGTTTAATTGGATTACTCATTTCCTTAAAGATTATCCTTTTAGCTTCTTTGTGTATTAGAGATGTGATTCTTCTGTTAGATGGCTAACTGGCAAAGATTTTTCTCCCATCCTATGGGATGCTTCTTCACTTACTTAACAGTTGATTTGATGTACAAGGTCTTTTTAGTTTCATAAGATCCCATTGGTCAATAGTTAGTCTTATTTTTCTGAACAATCCAAGCAGTCCTTACCTACACCTCTATGAAGCATACTCACTACTTTTTCTTTTAATAAGTTCATAATATTAACTCTTATGTAGAGATCTTTGATCCATGTTAGGCTGAAACATAAGCGTATAACTTCATTCTCCTGTGTGTTGACACCTATGCTTCTCAATACCATTTGTGGAAGATGTTAGTTTTCTTTCCAATGTATATTTTGGCATCTTTGTCAAAAATCTGGTAGCTGTCTTTGCATCTGGAAACTCTATTCTTGTGCATTGATTTTTATGGTAATTTTTGTTGCAGAACCATGCTGTATTTATTTCTATTGTTTTATAATATAACCTGATATCAGATATATTGTGATACCTCCTATAGTATTATTTTTGTTCAGGATTTTTTTGGTTTCCCCTTGCTCTTTTGTACTTCCATACTGACATACTTAAAAGCTAAGAGACTTTATCAAAATGACTATATATAATTATGAATTAGCTATGTAATTACAGTGCTTGTCAAAATGAACACTGAAAACAAGTACACAAAATAGCTGATTACTAATTGTGTATTGAAATCGGTAAAAAAGTTCCACTACACCAAATAAACCAGTTATATTGTTTCCCCAAGGTAAACGGATAGCTCCAATTTCTTCAGTGTTTATTAAAATACAAAGAAAAAAGTACATGCTCTCATTTGACGGCAAACTGAACCCTTGCAGGCTGATGGAGAAAGCTACTTCACATATGGAGATGTGAGTATTCTGAGACATGGATCCGGACTGGATAGACCCTCTCAACTTGAACCTATTGCTATTCATGAGACTCTGGATTTTGCTAATGTGTTCAATAGGCCCAAAGGAAAAAATTGAGGGCCAGCCCGGGGCGAGGGTTCTTTTTGAGGCAGTGGAGGGGGAAGAATGTCGACATCTGCAGAGAATAAGACTTGGTCTTAGGAAATTCAGGGGTATGACTTTGTCTTGCAAGATATTTAGGGTTTCTGTATACTAAAAAGTACTTATCTAAGTCTTAAGCTACTGTGCTATTGAAGCTGACCTGCCTCTGTGTTCCTCTGAGGCTTGAGACTGCAGTCTCAGACACTCAGCAACTCATCCTAAACCAGCAGGAGATTAACTACAGGATTCATTGCGATAGCCCTTTCCCCTATTGTCCAGATGCCTCTTGCTTCTCAGGCTAGGGGGAAGTTTGGAGCAATAAACTTCTATGAACCAGGAAAAGAGAATAACTTTTACATAAGCAAATATGCATAATCTCAAATAAGTTCATACACAACTTCATGCATTTTCATTTATACATTTCTGTTCAAACCTTGTTGGGCCCAGGTTTTATGCATTCTCACAATTGCATACTTACAAACACACAAGCATACATTCTCATAATTATATACTTACACACACATCCATAGTTACATATTCAAAATGAAGCAAAAGTCCAAGCACCAGTGCAGAAAGAACTCACTCATTCTGGATGACAAATGAGTTTCAATCTTTATCAAATAGAGAGAGAGAAAAAGCTTCTGCCTTTTTAATGCTAAATCAATTAAACCCACCTTTGTAAGAAAAAAAAAACTTTGTTCCTTTTAATAAGACTAAGCCTGCCTTGTTATTAATAAAGGACCTATTCTGTCTCATGGTACGGAGAAGCCTGCCTGCTCCTTCTGCTCTCTGAAGCATCTTCCTCTTCCCTCTTTCCTTCTGCTTTCTGCATATTGATCTCTTCATATTTTATGTTACCTGTAGTTTCTAAGTTATTCCACTCTGCATTCTCCTTCTAATCTTGCTCTCTCCTCCTGCTCTGACATCACAGTAATGCTCTAACTCTCAATGCCCTTTCTCGCAATGCTGTGCCTGTACTTTTAAGTTTTTCTTGAGTTCAGTTCTGTCTAAAAACATCTCCGCTCAGTTCCTCTCTCAGCTCAGCTCTTCTAACCTCCATTCCTCTCACCTCCATTCCTCAGTTCTAAACTTCTCACCTCCATTCCTCTCATCTCAGTTCCTCAGTTCTGACTCCTTGTTCTCGGTCCTTAAACATCTTTCAGGATAAATGATCACATGCTAAAAAGTTCATCAAAAGTTCACACACAAAATCAAATCATAAACTGAAATAGAAGTTTACAACAGAGAATGTTTACATGCACATCCATTAGGAGTAATTATCTGGTTAAACATCCATCACCTGTCTCAGCTCCACAGTTTCACTGAAGGTTTAAAAACCATAACCAAGTTATTAGTAACCAGTTTTGTATAGATAAACCCAGTCAATATTTTTATCTTCTGTGCTAGCACCAATAATAAGTCATTAGTTCCCTTTTTATGACTTTTGGTTAATTGTGTTACAACCTCTTGGAATGTGCTCTGAGTAGGAGAAAGTCTGTTTACTATCTAAGAGCAATGAACTGGTGACATTTGAGAGACTGTCAGAGTTGCAGTTTTGACTATCAGAAAATGACCTAAGAGTGGTCCCACTATAAAAGAACTTAATAATAACAGATATAATTTTAGGAATTCTTATAGAATCTTCATTAAAACTTAAGTAATCTATTTGTCTATATAGCATCACTACAAGACAGTACATCTTTGTGGATCAGCAGAGACATTCTCCAAAGGGATGTGCTATTACTTAGTGATTGTTTTTTTTTTTTTTTATCTTGGAATGATATTTTTTTATTCGATATAATTTTTTATTTACATTTCAAATGATTTCCCCTTTTCTAGCCCCCCACTCCCCGAAAGTTCCATAAGCCCCTTTCTCTTCCCCTGTCCTCCCACCCACCCCTTCCCACTTCCCTGTTCTGGTTTTGCCGAATACTGCTTCACTGAGTCTTTCCAGAACAAGGGGCCACTCCTCCTTTCTTCTTGTACCTCATTTGATGTGTGGATTATGTTTTGGATATGTTCAATAATAACAGGAACAGCATATTAATAGCAGGAATCTTTCCTAAAATGAATCCCTTACACCATTACTTAATAAGGTCACATCTGTGGCAAATTATATAATAATACAAAGCAGGCCATTTCAGGATGATCACCTGCTAGTTATTAGCTTGTTCAATATGGCTTCTGACACAAACTGAGTATTCAGACTGTCATCTTAGCTTGCTACATACCAACAAAGTACAAGTCTGTGCCTTGTTATTTATTATGGCCCCCTTAGTAACCATGTGAGCAAACATGCAGGCACAGTCTATCGAATGCAGATTATCCAAAGTCAGGCAAGCCACAGTGGCTCTCCTGTGACCATGCAATGCATGGTGGTTTGTCTTTCACTGTCCTGCTTTTCCTAGAGAACAGCTAAGCTGATGGCATTCAGGTCCTGACTGCAATAGGAGTAGTTTCTATTCTGTGTTTAAGTGTGCTTGCCTTATGTTTTTAATTACAGTTTCATGTTTTTTTTTTTTATGTACAGTTTCAATTAAAGCCAACCACCAAATGGATCCCAACAGTAGTCTATATAACCCAATGATTCCTGGAGGCCAGGATCTCTGCAAATCATCAAATCCATTGTCAGCATTGAGCCAGTTGATTTGATTTTTATAATAATAATTTGAAAATAAGTAATACTGCATAGGAGTGCCAGAAACTGTCACTGAGGAAATAGACTATTTACATTAAAAAATAATAACCTGGCTTCAGTGGGTATCTATACATGTAAAGAATATTGTGATACACACTGTGACCAATCCATGGAGAAAGTTTCCTGGCACTTAGGGTCACAGAGCTGCCTGTAACTGCTGGAAAGGAAAGCAGAGAAGAGAAAGTGAGGTTTAGGGAGGAGTCTGGTTCCCTTCTGATTTTGGAGCTGGCTGGCCAGCCAGTCTAGTCTTTTATAGAACTGGTCCCCTGATGTCATAGAAGGCCTGAAAAATAGCACTTCCTATGGTACAGAGAGGACAACCACTGGTCTCAGTTGTATTCATGGCATTGCTGAGGTCCTGTGTGGACCAGGAGGAGAGCATCACAGAGTTCATCTCCAGCAAGCATTCTCATGAGCTTTTCACCAGCCTTGTTCACATAGTCTCTCATTGCTGTCCACTTTGAAGATCAAACCCAGACTGTTCTGGTGATAGTGACACCCTAGTGGCTGCTCTTGTCCATGCTCCACATGGTGAAGCTGATGTTCTTTTATTCAGTAGTCATCCTGTTGAGATCAGTAGTAGGTCAAGGTTTTCCACAGCTTCAGTTTGTATAGAATTATTTATTATCTTCCGTGCAACATCTAGGCCCACAGTAAGCCTGCACATTTCTTTTTAACAACAATTTTAAAAATTCACTTGACAATGTTTACAAACATACTGCCAATGCATGTGGACACATGGAGCCAATACAGGCCAGAGTCCTCAATGGCGGTCTTCTCAGGGTTGCCGCCCAACAAGTGTTGTTCTTCCATAGGAGTTTTAAGAAAGAAAATTCTGTCTTTGGAGAGTAGAGTTGGAACTCCGATTTTGGAAGTGCATTGAATCTGTACATTAATTTTGGTGGGATGGCCATCTTCGCAATATTGATCTTTCTATTGACATCAACGAGTGTGGGAGGTCTTTCCATCTTCTCCCTTATAAGCATATTTTAAATGTTCTGTTTCTCCCTGCTTCTTTTGAGGCCAGGTAAGCTCCTACCTAATTTGTTCTCCCCTAGATAATAGTTACAAACTCTGGCACAGCATAACAAAGCTCCTAAATAAAATAGCACACACTTAACATTAAAATATTAGAGAGGGAGGCTGACTCTTGTGAGGAGCAAAAGGCACTGCCTGGTTTTCTGGAACTCCTCTTTTCATTCTTATTCTTTCGGCATGTCTCCCAGAGCTCTGTTCATATCCTTGATGTGCAGTCTATGCTGCAGTGATGTGGAACATGGTGAAATCTTTCAGAGTTGGGGGCTAGTGGCAAGGAATTAAATCAGTAGGGGGAGCTAGCCTTTTAAGCAATGAATGTAGTTCTCTTAGGGCCCTAATTAGTTTCATAAGCAATTCCCAGCTGCTCCCTGGCTTCTTATCTTACCACTTGATGTTCTCACATATGTCCTTCCATGATATCATCTGCCACTATGATCTTATAAAGGACAAATGTTCATGAAAACTTTTAATCTTGGACTTTCATTCTTTAGACCTATACTCTAATAGCCCTTTTTCTTTATAAATTAACCAGCTCTAGACATTTAGCTATTGCAATTAAAAATAAAGTAATATATTCCTGTAGAAATTTCTTTTAATTCTTCTGATATAATTGTCATTTTGGAGGTGTGTTGTCTCTATCTACTAACCTAGACCTTATCCTGGAAGCTTCTAGCCTTTGTACAGTCTAATCTAGGTGTAGAATGTTTTCAGCTTCCGAGACTTGCTGCTGAGTAAGCTCACCCCTTCCCAGTACTTTCTGAGCTCTGGCTGACTGATTCAACTCAGGTTTTATGGATCAAAACTCCTCTCAAAGCTGACTGATTGAATCTGGCTTCTCTCAGTTTCTCACTAAATTTCTCTTCTTGGCCTCATATTAATTTTGGCAATGTATTCTAATCTTCTGGATCCTTCTCATTCTCTGGCCTATTCTGTCTTCACCTGTCTCCAGCTTGTTCTCTCTGCAACTTGTGTCTGAACAACTCTCCTGATAAAACTACTTCCTTCTCCTTCCTTCTCTCTTCACTTCCCCTCAAACAGCTTCCCTTTCCTCTCTCTTCTAGTGAGAGCTGGGCATAGCCTATTCTGCCAAATCTTTCTCTGATTCATCACTTTGACTACTACTGAATTAGCTTCACTTTCAGACAGGGTACTTGCAAACTAACTTTACTTTCATTGTTTGGGATTAAAGGTGTGTACTAAAATCGCATCTACTTTCCATCCTGAGGGATTAAAGGTACGTGCCAAGAGTGAGCCACACCAAAGCTAGAAAGCTTTTTCTCCCCAGTAAATAACACAATCTTAGGGTTCACAGTATGATCAAATATCCTGCAACATATTCTAGTAGGTTGATATCAGAACAGATCACAGAAGGAAATAGTCTAGTAGAACTCTAAGTCTTTCAGGCCTAAACTACAGAGGTCAGAGGTTAGAGTATGGGACCCCATAGAGAAAAGCATCTAAACTTCACCTCCACCTCTAAATGTTAGAAAATGAACTTAGGAGCCAGACTCAAAGGAGATTTGAAAATAAACACCTGAACTGAAATTTGAATTGCCCTTACGAAAAGATTGCCTCTGTGGGTTCACTGAGACCAAATCTGCTCTCTATAAAAACAAAGCTGTTAAATTTCTAAGAAGGATACAAAAATGCAAATCCTCTGCAATATAACTTGAATGTTGTTCAGGAAAAAATCCAAATCTATTGGCTTAAAGACTGGATGGCTCCAAGAAGAATGAACCAGATATTACCAAGCGTTGGCAAGTACTGGAAGCCATGCCTTTATGGTCTCAGTAAAGGGAAATATACTCATAGTCAGTGAAAATAAAAATGAAATTCAAACCTAGGAGAGAAAACCATAGAAGTTTTAGAATAGAAAAATGCAGTATTAGAAATTACAAAGTCAGGTGCTAGAGAGATGTCTCAAGGGGAATGAACACTCACTATTACTAAAGCAGGGGTGAGTTCAAGTGTTAGGTGCCACATGGAAACTCACAACTCTCCATTACTCTAGTTATCTGGCATTTAATGCCTTCATGTGATATATTATGCATTCATGTGGTGCACAGGCAAACATGCAGGCAAAACGCTTGTACATGTAAAGTAAAAAAAATTAAATAAATCATGAAATAGCATGCACCGCAGAATGGAAATGCATGTTGTTTAGAGGTGCTTTCTTCCCACTTACCTATAGATTCAATAAAATTCCAATAAAAATTTAAGACCCTCTTTTCTCTTTTGAGAAACTGGTAATCACACCCTAACAATTGTTCAGAAAGACAGAAGGTTTAGAAAAGTAGAATGCTCATTCTGAAAAGAAGAATGGTGCGAGATTTATTACATAGCTAGGGTGATCAAGACAGTGTGGTCTTGGAGTAGACATCTAGTCAATGTAACAGAATAAAAAGCCCATGAAGAAATGCATGAATATATGGTCAATTAATTTTCAATACGGTGCCAGAAAAATTCAATGAAGGGGAAAGGAGGAATCATTCTTTCAATAACCAGTTGTGAAAAACTAGATATATTTTTATGGAAAATTAACTTTTGTTCTTACTTTGCAACATAACAAAACTGACTCAAAAGAGACCAAAGACATAAACATACAAGCATAGATTGATCATGATGAATGAGATTATAAGTGTACAAGATGATTTGTGTATGCTGCTCCTGGTAGTTTTAATTTTAATGCCCCCCAAATAGAAGCGGATGTGGACTGGTAAGTTTGCTCACTGGGCAAAGCACTTACGGCAAGCATGATCCTTACTTCTTTCTGTGGTAACCACATGGTAGGAAAAGAGAACTATCTCTTGCAAATTCTTTGCCTCCCCATGTACACAGTGGCAAGTCAATGTTTTAGCACACATGTATGTTCCCTGACACAAAAGAAGTAAATATAACTTTAAAATATGCTACCATGTCCATAAATAGCATAGTGGCTTAGTATCGTGTGGTATTTTCATATGAAGTCATGAGCTAGAATAGTGCCCAGGCAAGAGGACGGCTAATACATGAAACTACATGTGAAAGCCTCAACACTATTGGGCTCAGTTGAAAATTTATAAAACTGTATATAAAAAATATATGATTTTTCCTTTATGATAAACTGATTTCCAGTAGAAAAGCCAGAACTGGTGGAGAAAGTCTCTGTGTCTGGATGGACCCATGATCATCATCATCTATCTCGGTACTACTGGAACAGAAAAGCATGCTAACCTATAATTTTATTGGGAGAAAATTGGATCCGTTTGTACCACAGTACAGAAGGTATGCAGTAAACACATTCTGATTAAATGAATAAGTATACTTTATATGTCATTCTTGAAGGAAAGCAAGACAACAAGTGCACCAGCAGGGGGAATTTTAAGTGATATAATTATAATAAGGAATAATACATTGCATCTCATATTGTCTTTAAAGAAGGTCAACATTTCAGTGGAAAAAAATCATTAGGACAAAAAGAGCCCTGGGATGGGGGAGTATTTAAAAGAAGGGAATTCCCTTGTGATTTAGATTAATTTTAATTTCTAGGCTGAGGTGAAGTATCCTTTCTTAATTGATTTACATTTCAGAATGCAAAATGACATCCAGATATGATTATAGGTCCAACAATTTAACATTATATAAAATAGACTGTGAAGTTTGTATTAGGCAGGGTTTTCTAAAAGAATAGAACTGTGTGTATGTGTGTGTGTGTGTATTTGTGTGCATGAAATGGGGGTTATTAGATTGCATTTATGCTGGCTTATAGGCTATAATTCAGGTAGTTCAACAGTAGCAGTCTCATTCTGAAAAGAGAGAATCTAGTACTTGTTTTGTCTATGAAGCTGGATGTCCTATCAGTACCAAAATGACACTGGATTTCTAGAGGATTCCAGGAGAGCTGATGAGGTTCAGTCTATGTTGGAATCCTGAAAACTTTAGTTCAGTGCAAGCAAAGGAATGATACAACAACAGGATAGATTAAACTAGCCATCAAAAGTAAGAGCAAGCAGATAAAAAGCAAAATTCCTTTCCTCTATATCGTTTTAATTTGGATAGCAATATTTAACTAACATTTATATAGTGCTTTTAAGCCAAGCACCTTCCTAACCAATCTGCATTGATTAACTATTTTAATCCTCATAGGAACCCTTTCAAAATGTGCTGTTACTACCAGTATATATTTTTGTACAAGACAAAATAAAAATGAAACTTGCTTGGGATGATATAGCTGAAAGTAATAGACATTGATGATGAAATCCAGATATGTTGACTTCAGAGACTGTCTTGTCAATCAGAATTACCGTTTCTATCAGCTGGGAGTATGCTGTAATCATCAGTAGAGTTGTTTAAAATAGGTTTCTAACTCCATTACCAGATTCTGTGGATTTGGGGTAGGGTCTGAGAATGTGTATCCATAATAAGTTCTCAAGTGTTATTAGTGTGGTTGGACCTGGTACCACATTTAGAACCATAATACAATGCCATACAAACTATCAGCAGTAATTCAGCATAAAACCACCCATTTAAGATTATCTAAATGTACCCATTTAAACTTATCCCCATTGCTTGCAAATGCATTAAGTCAGATGCAGAAAGAAAAAGAGGAGATGACATGATTCTTGGTTAAAAATATCAAAGAATATAATTGATACATCAAGCTAGAGATGGTATCTAAGAATAGTCACAGAGTACTCTTTTTGTAATGGTAAATATGTATATTTATATTTTTAAAATCTAAAATGTGTTCACTAAGCTGAGTGTAGTGGAATATATCTGTTATCCAATGTCTTGGATGCTGAGGCAGGAGAATCAAGGATTTAAGTACAGCCTCACTTATGTAATAAGTTAAAGGCAAGCCTAACCTCCCTCCAGTATTTTCTCATTAAAACATTAAAAGGGGAAGAAGAAGGAGAAAGAAGAAGAAAAAGAAGAAGAAGAACAAAAGAGGAGGAGGAGGAGGAGGAGGAGGAGGAGGAGGAGGAGGAGGAGGAGGAGGAGGAGGAGGAGGAGGAGGAGGAGAACCCATTGCCAAGTATGGTACAGCACTCCTTTAGTCCTGGCACTTGGCAAGGAAGGGCAGGAAGATCTCTTGAGTTCACGGCCAGCCTGATTTACAGAGTTCCAAATAGTTCAGAGTTCAGACAGAGCTAAACAGAGAAACCCTGTTTTGAAAACCCTAAATAAGTAGACATGCAAATAAATTAATAAATAAATAAGTAAAATAAAACGGAGAGCCAGTATAGTGGCCTGAATACCAGCTGCTTAAATATCATATCCATATCATAGCCACAGAATGTGACTGTATTTAAAAATGGCATCTTAGAAAATGTAATTACTTAAGATGAAGTCATTCCAGACAAAAACAGGCTCTGCATTCAATGACTAGTATCTTTTTAATGAGAGAAGATATAGAAATACATTGAGACATCAGGAGGAACAGGAAAATCCTTCTCAACGGGTAAAGGCTTGGGTTTCCAGCCTTCAGTATAATGACAGACAAGCAGCTATCTTTGAAGTTAATCAGATTAAAGAACTTTGTTCTGGTAGCCCTGGGTAGTTATTCTGTGCTCTGTTGAAGAAATGGAACATTGGTTATCCCCAGGAAATTCCCAGTATTGTCATTGTGCCCCCAAAGATACAGGAGGAGCAAGGAAGGTTTTCTCACAGAGTAAAATGATGGCCACTCAAGTTTCTTTGTAAAATATCTTTCCAATTATTTTTGAAAACATTTTCTTTATAACTTACTTACTTTGTATTTATATGTAGTGTTTTTCCAAGCATGTATGTCTGTGTACCATGAGCCTGCTTAGTGCCAGCCAATACCAGAAGAGTGTGTCATATCTTCTGGTTTTGTTTTGTTTAATTTTTTTCTTTTTTCTTTTAAATCTTTTTTATCAATAATTTTATTTGTATACATTTCAAATGATATCCCCTTTCCTGGTTACCCCTCCACAAACTCCCTTTCCCATCCCACCTCTCTCCCCTCCCCTTTGCCTCTATGAGAATGTTCCTCTAGACACCCACTCCTGCCTCACTACTCTAGCATCCACCTACATTGAGGCATCAAGCCTTCACATGACCAAGGGTCTCCCCTTCCACTGATGTCACATAAGGCCATCCTCTGCTACATGTGTATCTGGAGCCATGGTTCCTTCCATCTATATGTTTTGGTTGGCGCTTTAGTCCCTGGGAGCTTGGGTTTGGTGCAATTAGTTGATAATGTTTTGCCTATGGAGTTGCAATCCTCTTCAACTCCTCCAGTCTTTCCCCTAGCTCTTCCAGTGGGGTCCTGGGCTCAGTCTGAAGGTTGGCTATGAGTATCTGCATCTGTATTGGTCAGGTGCTGGTAGAAACTCTCAGGGAACAGCCATACCAGGATTCTGACAGCAAGTGCTGCTTGGGGTTTGGGAGTTTGGTGTCTGCAGATGGGGTGGATCCCTAGGCAGGGAGGTCTCTGAATGGCCTTTCTTTAAGTCTCAGTTCCATGTTTTTGCCCCTGTCTTTCCACTGGACAGGAATATTTCTGGGTTAAAATTTTTGAGATGTGTGAGTGACCCCATCCCTCTACTGGGGGCAGTGCCTACCTACTGGAGGTGGCCTCTAAAGGTTGTATCTCTCCTTTGTTGGGTATTTTGGCTAAAGTCATCACCATTGGGTTCTGAAAGCCTCTCACTTTCCTGGAGTCTGGGACTTCTTAGTTGCTAATCCCAGTTCCCCATCCCCCACTGCTACCTTTCTGTTCAATTTCCTGACCCTCCATATTTCTCTTCTGTCCCTTCTAATACCTGCTCCTGCTCCCCCTTTTTCCCTAACCCTCCTCTCTCCCTCCCATCTTCCCCCATCCCTCTACCTCCTGTGATTGTTTTTGTTCAGCATTCTATGTAGGATTGAAGAAACTACAGTTTGATCTTCCCTCTTCTTAAGCTCCCTGTGGTTTGTAGGTTGTATCTTGGGTATTCTGGGCTTTTGGAATAACACCCAGTCATCAATGAATAGATACCACCTGTGTTTAGTGTCTAGATTACCTCACTCAGGATGATTATTTTCTAGTTCTATGCATTTGTCTTAAGAATTTTTTCTTTTTTTCTTTTCTATATTCTTTATTTACATTCCAAATGATTTTCCCTTTCCCAGTTCCCCACTCCCCATAAGTCCCATAAGCCCTCTTCCCCCTGTCCCTTCCCCAATCAACCCCCTCCCACTTCTCTATCCTGGTAATCCCCTATAATGTTGCATCAAGCCTTTTCATGACCAGGGCCCTCTCCTTCCTTCTTCTTGGGAATCATTTGATTTGTGAGTTGTGACTTGGGTATGCAGAGCTTCTGGGCTAATATTCACTTATCAGTGACTGCATTCCATGTGTGTTCTTTTGTGAATGAGTTACCTCACTTAGGATGATATTTTCCAGTTCCAACCATTTGCCTAAGAAATTCATGAATTCATTGTTTTTAATTGCTGAGTAGTATTCCATTGTGTAAACATACCACATTTTCTGTATCCATTCCTCCATTGAAGGACATCTAGGTTCTTTCCAGCTTCTGGCTATTATAAATATGGGTGCTATGAACATAGTGGAGCATGTGTGCATGCCAGGAATCCTCTGGGTATATTTCCAGGAGTGGTATAAGAGGGTCCTTCAGAAGTATCATGCCCAGTTTTCTGAGGAACCGCCAGACTGATTTGCAGAGTGGTTGTACCAACTTGCATTCGCACTTGCAGTGGAGGAGTGTTCTCTTTCCATATCCTTGACAACACCTGTTGTCTCCTGAGTTTTTAGTCTTAGCCATTCTGACTGATATGAAGTAAAATCTCAGGGTTGTTTTGATTTGCATTTCCCTAATGACTAATGAAGTTGAACATTTCTTAAGGTGCTTCTCCGCCATCTGAAGTTCTTCAGGTGAAAATTCTTTGTTTATCTCTGTACCCCATTTTTAATAGGGTTATTTGGTTCTCTGGAGTCTAACTTCTTGAGTTCTTTGTATATATTGGATATTAGCCCTCTGTCGAATGTAAGGTTGCTGAAGATCTTTTCCCAATTTGTTCATTGCCCTTTTGTCCTTTTGACAGTGTCCTTTGCCTTACAGAAACTGCAATTTTATGATGTCCCATTTGTTGACTCTTGATCTTACAGCATAAGCTATTGGTGTTCCATTCAGGAACTTTTCCCCTGTGCCCATGTCTTCAAGGGTCTTCCCCAGGTTCTTTTCTATTAGTTTCAGTGTCTTTGGTTTTATGTGGAGGTCCTTGATCCACTTGTAGTTGAGCTTAGTACAAGAAGATAAGAATGGATCAATTCTCATTCTTCTGCATGCTGACCTCCAGTTGAACCAGCAACATTTGTTGAAAAGGCTACCTTTTTTCCACTGGTTGTTTTCAGCCTCTTAGTCGAAGATAAAGTGACCATACATGTGTGGGTTCATTTCTGGGTCTTAAATCCTATTTCATTGATCTACCTGCCTGTCACTGTGCCAATACCATGCAGTTTTTAACACTATTCCTCTATCATATTGCTTGAAGTCCAGGATACCGATTCTCCCAGAAGTTCTTTTACTGTTGAGAAAAGTTTTAGCTATCTGGGGCTTTTTGTTATTCCAAATGAATTTGAGAATTTCTCTTTCTAACTCTATGAAGAACTGAGTTGGGATTTTGATGGGGATTGCATTGAATCTGTAGATTGCTTTTGGTAAGATGGCCATTTTTACTATATTAATCCTGCCAATCCACGAACATGGAAGATTTTTCCATTTTCATAGGTCTTCTTCTATTTCCTTCTTCAGAGACCTGAAGTTCTTGTCATACAGATTTTTCACTTGGTTGGTTCGCGTCACACCAAGATACTTTATATTGTTTGTGGCTATTGTAAAAGGTGTCATTTCCCTAAATTCTTTCTCAGTCTGCTTATCCTTTGAGTATAGGAAGGCTACTGGCTTGCTTGAGTTAATTTTATAACTAGCCACTTTGCTGAACTTGTTTATCAGCTGTAGGAGTTCTCTGGTGGAGTTTTTTGGGTCAGTTAAGTATACTATCATATCATCTGCAAATACCGATAGTTTGACTTCTTCCTTTCCAATTTGTATCCCTTTGACCTCCTTATGTTGCCTGATTGCTCTAGCTAGAACTTCAAGTACTATATTGAAAAGATATGGAGAGAGGGGCAGCCTTGTCTAGTCCCTGATTTTAGTGGAATTGCTTCATGTTTCTCTCCATATAGTTTGATGTTGGATACCAGTTTGCTGTATATTGCTTTTACTATGTTTAGGTATGGGCCTTGAATTCCTGTTCTTTCCAAGACTTTAAGCATGAAACTATGCTGAATTTTGTCAAATGCTTTTTCAACATCTAATGAAATGATCATGTGTTTTTTTTCTTTGAGTTTTATTTAGTGGATTGCATTGATAGTTTTTCATATATTGAACCAACCCTGTATCCCTGGAATGAAGCCTACTTGATCATGGTGAATGAATGTTTTGCTGTTTTCATGGACTCAGTTAGCAAGAATTTTATTGAGTATTTTTGCATCAATATTCATAAGGGAAATTGGCCTGAAGTTCTCTTTCTTTGTTGGATCTTTGTGTGGTTTTGGTATAAGCACAGTCGTGGCTTTGTAGAATGAGTTGAGTAGTTTTCCTTCTGTTTCTATTTTGTGGAATAGTTTGAAGAGTATTGGTGTTAGGTCTTTTTTGAAGATCTGATAGAATTCTGCACTAAAACCATCTGGTCCTGTGCTTTTTTTGGTTGGAAGGCTATCTATGACCCCTTCTATTCCTTTAGGGGTTATGGGACTCTTTAGATGATCTATTTGATCCTGATTTAATTTTGGTATTTGGTATCTGTCTAGGAAATTGTCCATTTCCTCCAGAATTTCCAGTTGTGTTGAATATAGGCTTTTATAGTAGGATCTCCTGATTTTTGAATTTCCTCAGTTTCTGTTATTATATACCCCTTTTCATTTCTAATTTTATGAATTTGGATACTGTCTTTGTGCCCTTTGGCTAGTCCGGCTAAGGATTTATCTATCTTGTTGATTTTCTCAAATACCAAGCTCCTAGTTTTGTTGATTCCTCTTCATCCTCTCCATCATTTGTTGTCCCCTGAGTTTTTGTCTAAGCCATTCTGACAGGTGTGAGGTGGAACCTCAGGGTTGTTTTGATTTGCATTTCCCTGATGACTAAGAACTTTGAACATTTCTTTAGGTGCTTCTCAGTCATTCAGTCTTCCTTCATTGAAAATTCTTTGTTTGGCTCTGTACACCATTTTTTAATAGGCCTATTTAGTTCTCTGGTGTCTAACTTCTTGAGTTCTTTGTATATATTGGATATTAGCTCTCCATCAGTTGTAGCGTTTGTAAAGATCTTTGCCCAATCTGTTGGTTGTTTTGTCCTATTGACAATGTCCTTTGCCTTATAGAAGCTTTGCAATTTCATTTGTCCCCTTTGTTGACTCTTGATCTTAGCGCATGAGCCATTGGTGTTCTGTTCAGGAAAATTTCCCCTGTGCCCATGTGCTCAAGAGTGTTCCACACTTTCTCCTCTATTAGTTTCAGTGTATCTGGTTTTATGTGGAGGTCCTTGATCCACCTGGATTTGAGCTACAAAGAGATAAGAATGGACTACTCTGTATTCTTCTACATGCTGAATGCCAGTTGCATCAGCACCATTTGTTGAAAATGCTGTCTTTTTCCCACTGGATGGTATTAGCTTTTTTTGTAAAAAATCAAGTGCCCCAAGGTGTATGGGTTCATTTTTGTTTCTTCAATTCTATTCCATTGATTCTTCTGCCTGTCTCTGTGCCAGTACCACACAGTTTTTATCACTATTGCTCTGTAATACAATTTGAAGTCCGGGATGGTGATTCCCTCATATGTTCTTTTATTGTTTAGAATAGCTTTCACTATCCTGGTGTTTTTTGTTATTTCAAATGAATTTGCAAATATCTCTTTCTAGCTGTATGAAGAATTGAGTTGGAATTTTGATGGGGATTGCATTGAATCTGTATATTGTTTTCAGCAAGATGGCCATTTTTACTATATTAATCTTGCCAATACATGAGCATGGGAGATTTTTCCACCTTTTGAGTCTTCTTTAATTTATTTCTTCAGAAGCTTGAAGTTCTTGTCATGCAGATCTTTCCCTTGCTTGTTTAGAGCCACATCAAAGTATGTAACATTATTTGTGACTATTGTGAAAGGTGTCATTTCTCTAATTTCTTTCTCAGCTTGTTTATCCATTGAGTAGAGGAAGGCTACTAATTTGCTTGAGTTAATTTTATATCTAGCAACTTTGCTGAACTTGTTTATCAGCTGTAGGTGATGTTTGGTGCAAGTTTTGTGGTTGCTTATGTATACTGTCACATCATCAGCAAATAGTGATATCTTGACTTCCTCCTTTCCAGTTTGAATCCCTTTGATCTCCTTTTGTTGCCTAATTCCTCTAGCTAGAACTTTGAGTCCTAATTGAATAGACTGGGGGAGAGATGGTAGCCTTGTCTTGTCTCTGATTTTAGTGGTATTGCTTCAAGTTTCTTTCCATTTAGTTTGATATTGAGTATTGGTTTGCTTTTATTATGTTTTGGTATTGACCTTGTATTCCTGATCTCTCCAATACTTTTAACATGAAGGGGTATTGTATTTTTTTCAAAGGCTTTATCATGAGATGTTGAGAAGGTATATTGTTTGGTTTTAGGGTGAAATGTTTTGTAGATACCTGTTAAATCCATTTGGTTCATAACTTCTGTTAGGTTCAGTGTGTCTCTGTTTAGTTTCTGTTTCCATGATGTGTCCATTGGTGAGAGTTGGCTGTTGAAGTTCCACGATTATTGTGTGATGTTCATTGTGTGCTTTGAGCTTTAGTAGTGTTTCCTTTACAAATGTAGGTGCCCCTGTATTTGGGGCATAGATGTATGAAATTGTGAGTTCTTCTTGGTAGATTTTTCCTTTGATGAATATGAAGTGTCCTTCCTTATGTTTTTTTTTTTTATTTTTATGAGAACTGGGTTCTGATGTTGTAAAGTAGCATTGGTTGCTTATATTCTTGTGTTTGCCTCTTGCAATCTGGTTATTTCTAGTACTAGCTGTTCTTGTTGTCTCTGACTTGGAGTTCATCCCTCCTATGAGACTGTGATCCTGTGATCTCTTTGTATCAGAACTCCTGTGGGTCCAGCTCTTTTGTGATCCTGTGCTCTTGTGACCCTGTGATCCTGAGATCCTGGGTGTGTCATAGCTCCTAGGGGAAAAGCTGCTTCTGGGTGTGGGCAGAGTGAATGGAGAGACAGACCAGAGTCTGCTCTAAGGCACATGTGCAAACCAGAAGTTACATGTGCCTCTAGCTTGCATCATATCTTTTAAAACTGGTGTTACTCACAGTTGTGAGTCACAGTGTAAGTGTGAGGAAACTGAACTTGGGTCCGTTATAACAGCATACTACTAACCTTGGAACCTCTTTTATTTTTTACTCATTTTTTCCTTTAACTTAAAGATTCTTTACTGAGCCTGATTTCTAGTGCTTTGTCAGTCATAATATGCTGTCAAATTTGTCCTCTAAATTGTGTCTTATTACCTCTATAGTGTAAAATGACTAGAAGTGTTGCATTCTACTGTAATTAATTTCCTTTTCAGAGGCTTCCTCTTTTGTTTCTAATTAAGAGACTTCCGTCCCCCCACCTCTCTTGATCCTAACACGATGGTGTTCATATTGTCTCCAAAAAATGTAGTTCTGACATTCATTTTTGTCTTTAAGTGGACCAGGAATCTACATTTGACCTATGAGGTATGGTCCGTATCATACCTCATTGATATAATGTGTGTATTCATTTTTCTATATGTATAAACAATGGTCCACATATTTATTAAATTTCTTCCCTTTTGGATTTTTACTGATCCTTCATACTAGATCCATGATAAGTTAAGTGTCTGTGTGTAGTTATTGGCTTCTGGGATTTGTGCTTCATTTCATTGACTTTTTTGTCTACATCTGTATCAGTACCATAACTGCTTAGCTTTAGAGAGCTAGCAGTCCCTATTGAGATAAGTTCTCCACATTGTTGATCTTTCAAAATATTTTGTTCATCCTTTTGTTTGTTTTTAATTTTAATTTCAGATAAACTTTGAGTCAGTTTTTCAAGTTTTATGTTGATATAAATACCCAAAATTACCCTGAAGAAACTTGGTTTCAGATTTTTTTTGTCAGCTTATATAAATACTGATACAAATTAAAGGTGATGTAACTCAATAAAACTACTCGATAAGTATTACTGATAAATAGAAAACTTGTCAAAATATCTAGAAAGTATCCATCTATTTTAAGTCTAACAGTGTCTCTCAAATCAGGAGTTCCAGGTTTGTGAGAAACTGTGACTTGGGGAGTTTACAGTCACAGAAGTCCAAATTGGGGACCTATTAATAAGGGGTTAATACTCCAAAGTATCCCAAGGAAAGAAAAGGTGGCAAGACTTGTGCTATATCTGTTTACTCATCTTGTTCTCCAGATACACACACACACATACATACACACAAACACACATATACAAACACACATACGCATGACACTCACTACAAAAGCAAGCTGGAAAGTTAGAGGCAACTGGAAAAATTAAAGAGAGACAGTATTGCATCATTGTACTAGAGGAAACCACAGAACACATTTAGTTTTGATACTTATTTGCCAGCTTCTTTTACATAAACCTATAACACAGGGGAAGTTTCTTTATAATTTAAATATAGAAGCTGAAATGGGAAAGTGATAAATTCAACTATATGGAAAATTAAATTCTTGTCAAATAAAAGCCATCATAAGCAATTTCAAAAATCAGATGATAAATTGAAACTCTTGAAGTCCATATTACAGATACAGAATTAATTCCTTAACATATATAATAGATTAAAAATCTCCTGTAAACCAATAAGAAAAGAACCAATAATTTACTATAAAAACAGAATGATAAGAACAGGCGTATCACCAAAGAGGAAAGAAAACATAGGAAAAGATGTTTAATCTAAATAATAAAGGAAATCTCAACATAAAACATAGTAAGGCTCTGTATTTTACCACTATTTTTATCAGAGATAAACAGTGACGATTTCTACAGAAAAAGAGAGAAGACATTCTCATTCCTGTGACTGTCCATTGTCACTGGAGCCTCTGGAGGTTTCTTAGGTGTGTCTACAAGAGAGGTCATCCCCACACAGTGGCCTGCTTCCTCCAGCTTTTCTTTTACTCTTTGATGATAGCCTATAGAAGACTTCATTCACCAACATGGGGTTGGATCATTGGATTAACACTAGACCTGTGGTTAATATCAGTAGCATTTCTATGCAAAGTGTGTTATTGAGTGCCTGTACTACAAGGACATTTTCTTTTATTCTATTTTTTATTGATTATTTTATTTATTCATGTGTCTAATATTGTCCCCTTTCCCAGTCTCCCCTCTGCAACCCCTCCATCCCATTCCTCCTCCCCTTTGCCTCTAAGAGGGTGCTCCCCTACCCATCCACTCACTCCTGCCTCATACCTCTAGCATCCTCCTTCACTGGGGCAACAAGCCTCCACAGAACCAAATGCCTCTCCTCCCATTGATAAGGCAATTCTATGCTACATATGTGGTAGGAGCCATGGGCCCACCCATGTACACTCTTTGGTTGGTGTTTTAGTCCTTGGGAATTCTGAGAGGTTCAGTTAGCTCATATTGTTGTTTTTCCTATGAGATTGCAGTACTCTTCAGCTCCTTCAGTCCTTCCCAAAGTCTTTTACTGGAATCCCCACCATTTTGCAACCCCACCAGCAGTGGAGGAGTGTTCCTCTTTCTCCACATCCTACCCAACACCTGCTGAGTTTTTAATCTTAGCCATTTTGACTGGTGTAAGGTGAAATCTCAGGGTTGTTTTGATTTGCATTTCCCTGATGACTAATGAAATTGAGCAGTTTTTAAGATGTTTCTCTGCCATCCGAAGTTCTTCAGGTGCGAATTCTTTGTTTAACTCTGTACCCCATTTTTTAATAGGGTTATTTGGCTTTCTGGAGTCTAACTTCTTGAGTTCTTTGTATATATTGGATATTAACCCTCTATCTGATGTAGGGTTGGTGAAGATCTTTTCCCAATTTGTTGTTTGCCAATTTGTCCTTTTGATGGTGTCCTTTGCTTTACAGAATCTTTGTAATTTTATGAGGTCCCATTTGTCAATTCTTGATCTTAGAGCATAGGCTATTGGTGTTCTGTTCAGGAACTTTCCCCCTGTACCGATATCCTCAAGGGTCTTCCCCAGTTTCTTTTCTATTAGCTTCTTGTGGAGGTCCTTGATCCATTTGGAGTTGAGCTTAGTACAAGGAACAAGGATGGATCAATTCACATTCTTCTGCTGACCTCCAGTTGAACCAGCACCATTTGTGGAAAAGGCTATCTTTTTTCCATTGAATGCTTTCAGGCCCTTTGTTGAGGATCAAGTGGCCATAGTTGTGTGGGTTCATTTCTGGATCTCCAATCCTGTTCCATTGATCCACCTGCCTGTCACTGTACCAATACCATGCAGTTTTTAACACTATTGCTCTGTAATATTGCTTGAAGTCAGGGATACTGATTCCCCTAGAATTTCTTTTGTTGCTGAGAATAGTTTTAGCTATCCTGGGTTTTTTGTTATTCCAGATGAATTTGAGAATTGCTCTTTCTAACTCTATGAAGAACTGAGTTGGAAATTTGATGGGTATTGCATTGAATTTGTATATTGCTTTTGGCAATATAGCCATTTTAACTATATTAATCCTGCCAATCCATGAGCATGGGAGGTTTTTCCATTTTTTGTGGTCTTCTTTCATTTCCTTCTTCAGAGTCTTGAAGTTCTAGTCATACAGATCTTTCACATGTTTGGTAAGAGTCACCCCAAGGTACTTTAAACTGTTTGTGGCTATTGTGAAGGGTGTCATTTCCCTAATTTCTTTCTGAGCCTGCTTATCCTTTGAGTATAGGAAGGCTACTGATTTGTTTGAGTTGATTTTATAACCAGCCACTTTGCTGAACCTGTTTAGCAGCTGTAGGAGTTCTCTGGTGGAGTTTTTTGGGTCATTTAGGTAGACTATCATATCATCTGCAAATAATGAAAGTTTGACTTCTTCCTTTCCAATTTGTATCCCTTTGACCTCCTTATGTTTTCTAATTGCCCGAGCTAATACATCAAGTACAATATTGAAAAGATAAGGAGAAAGAGGGCAGCCCTGACTAGTCCTGGTTTTAGTGGGATTGCTTCAGGTTTCTCTCCATTTAGTTTGATGCTGGCTACCAGTTTGATGTATATTGCTTTTACTATGTTTAGGCATGGCCCTTGAATTCCTCTTCTTTCCAAGACTTTAAGCATGAAAGGATGCTGAATTTTGTCAAATGCTTTTTCAGCATCCAATGAAATGACCATGTGTTTTTTTTTTCTTTGAGTTTGTTTATGTAGTGGATTGCATTGATGGATTTCCGTATATTGAACCAACCCTGCATCCCTGGAATAAAGCCTACTTGATCATGGTGGATGATCATTTTTAGGTGTTCTTGGATTCGGTTGGCTAGAATTTTATTTAGTATTTTTGCATTGATGTTATAAGGGAAATTGCTGGATCTTTGTGTGATTTTGGTATGAGCATAATTCTGCCTTCGTAGAAGGAATTGGGTAGTGTTCCTTCTGTTTCTCTTTTGTGGAATAGTTTGAAGAGTACTGGTGTTAGGTCTTCTTTGAAGGTCTGATAGAATTCTGCACTGAAACCATCTGGTCCTGTGCTTTTTTTGGTTGGAAGGCTTTCTATGACCCCTTCTATTTCTTTCGGCGTTATGGGACTGTTTAGATGATCTATTTGGTCCTGATTTAATTTTGGTATTTGGTATCTGTCTAGGAAATTGTCCATTTCCTCCAGATTCTCCAGTTGTGTTGAGTATAGGCTTTTGTAGTAGGATCTGATGATTTTTTTGAATTTCCTCAGTTTCTGTTGTTTTATCTCTCTTTTCATTTCTAATTTTGTTAATTTGGATACTTTCTCTCTGCCCTTTGGTCAGTCTGGATAAGGGTCTATCTATCTTGTTGATTTTCTCAAAAAACCATCTCCTGGATTCGTTGATTATTTGTATGGTTCTCTTTGTTTCCACTTGACTGATTTCAGCCCTGAGTTCGATGATTTCCTGTCTTCTACTCCTTCTGGGTGAATTGGCTTCTTTTTGTTCCAGGGCTTTCAGGTGTGTAGTTAAGCTGCTAGTGTATGCACTCTCCATTTTCTTTTTGGAGGCACTCAGGGCTATGAGTTTTCCTGTTAACACTGCTTTCATTGTGTCCCAAAGATTTGGGTATGTTGTGCCTTCATTTTTATTGAATTCTAAAAAGTCTCTGATTTCTTTCTTTATTTCTTCTTTGGCCAAGGTGTCATTGAGTAGATTATTGTTCAGCCTCCATGTGTATGTGGGCTTTCTGTTGTTTTTGTTGCCATTGAAGACCACTCTTACTCCAGAGTGATCTGATAGGAGGCATGGGGTTAGTTCGATCTTTTTATATTTGTTGAGGTCTCTCTTGTGACCAATTATATGGTCGATTTTGGAGAAGGTAACATGAGGTGCTGAGAAAAAGGTATATTCTTTTGTTTTAGGGTGGAATGTTCTATAAATATCAGTTCAAGACCAATTGGTCCAAAGCTTCAATTAGTTTTATTGTGTCCCTGTTTAGTTTCTGTTTTCCTGATCGGTCCATTGAGGAGAGTGGAATGTTGAAGTCACCCACAATTATTGTGTTAGGTGCAATGTGTGCTTTGAGCTTTAGTAAAGTTTCTTTTATGAATGAGGGTGCCCTTGCATTTGGTGCATAGATGTTCAGAATTGAAAGTTCTTCTTGGAGGATTTTTCCTTTGACCAGCAAGAAGTGTCCTTCTGTACTCTTTTGCTAGCCTAGCTGCTGAGTCCCTGAGTCTAGGCAAAAGTCTGGCAGGCTAAGGCTTGAGCAAAATTCCCCTCGGGCTATGACTGCTAATTGGTTCTGTCAGGTGGCCAGGATGGCGTGCTCTCTGAGAGTGCTGGGAGATTCTGCTAGGCTAACAACCTCCTGGCTGGGTTGGCATACAGATGGCCCACCAAGCAGCCCAGGGCCTGGGGTCAGTCAAAGGCCTGTCTGTCTTAGACCCCCTGCTATGTTACCCTCAGGCTATGGGTCTTAGCTGACTTTGCCTCCTAGAACTCTCTGGCATCCTGTAGTCAAAATGGTGGCACGTGCTGGGCCGGGCAAACAACCTCCTGGCCTGGGTGCACACAGATGTGCTCTCCCCCAACAGCCCTGGGCCTGGGTGCAGGCCAACACCTGTTGTGCTTAGATCCCCACAATGTTGGCCTTGGGTTATATTTGCATACCTCAGTCCGTCTGATTTCTCTGGCGCCTGAGATCCAAGATGGTGGAGAGACTCTCGTAACTGACTGGTGGGAGGCAGAGTTCTGATGTAGCTTCTGTGGGGTGAAAGGCACTGTAAATTTGCCACTGCTTGCAGCCCAGCTTGTACATATATATATGTACAAGAAATAGTGTCTAAAGATTTTAGATTGAGGACTTATTACATCATATCTGTAACTTGTATAATAGACAAATGTAGTTTTATATACATATGCACACAGTGTTTCAATTCTTTAAGTCATTATATGCATATAAAACAGATAACATTAGTTCTACCTGGTAAGAACCATTGTTTGGCTGTGAATATGGGTAAGAGAAACATTCTGGTTTTTTGGATTTGGTTTTTTCGAGACAGGGTTTCTCTGTTTAGCCATGGCTGTCTTGGAACTAACTCTGTAGACCAGGCTAGCCTTGAACTCAGAAATCCACCTGCCTCCCAGAGTGCTGGGATTACAGGCGCATGCCACCACCGCCCGGCAAGAGAAACATTCTATTTCATATTATTTTATGCTTTTAATTTTTGGAAACAAGTAAAGGTATGATAGTTCCAAAGAAACCATCACCTAAAAGAAACATTTAGGAAGCCAAGTCAAATATATAATCACTGAGAGATTTCTTCACAGAACATACGAATAGCAAAGGACCAACTTCTAATGGAGATGGCCTCTAGAATATCCTGTAGCACAAACAAATTTCTACACAGCTAGTTAGAAATAATAGCTGCTGTATGTGTCTCACTCAGAATGTCAGTCTTTCGTATTTTGAGTAGTCTGATCCATTGCAATTTAGTTTTTATGGGCTTGCTTTTATTCTGATAATTGAAGAAAAAGAAAACACCTGAGGTTGATAATCTAAAGCTCCTAAAATGGGTGGCTTTCAGTTTCCAAGACTGTTCAACTTAAGTTATGTTGAACATTTCCTTCTGCACCTTAAGAAAGATACCTGACAGCGTCCCTTACAAAATGAGAGAAAAAAAGAATTGAAAATCCTAGTATGGTATGTACTTCATTCCATTACAATTTCAACAAAAATCTTTCTCTAAAAATTACTGGGTGAGAAATCTCTCTGTTTTCCTACAAGTCTTCCAAGAATCCTACACTATTCCTACCAAAACATTAGAGGAAGATTTACTGGGTAGGGAACTGGGGAGATGCCAAAATAATCACTTTCTGCTTACTCAGGTTTTGCCTTCAGTTTTCAGCTGGGTGTGATACATTCCATTTTCCATCCTGCAGTGCTTCAGAGTCATGGGAAGGACCATACTCCTTTCCTTCGAAGGATTAATTCTTCCTTTGAAGAATTACAAATCTATAACCTGATTCTGGGTTTAATGAGTAACAGTGAAGTTAGTAATAGCTTTTGGTGCATAAAAATATCAGCTTAAGAAGCTCTTGGGGAAAAGAAAATAACAGATTAATTGTGACTACTTGATAAATAATTAATAATAATAATAGCTATCATTTATAAATCATTATCTATGAAAGCAACAGCACTGAACAGCTGACCTACATGGTATTATTTATCTCTTACACTAATTTAAAGATATATATATACACAATATACCCCTAGTTTCCCAAGAAGGAAGCTTGGAATGGCTAGATCATTTATCCAACTTCATATAGTTTATGTGAGGCATAGCTAGTGTTTGATTCAAGATCTTTCTTCATAAGTCCTGCCTTTAATTTTATATTATACTGTAGTAAAGTGACTATGCTATTTTAGGGTAAAGAGAATATAATATAATAACCCTTAAAAAATCTGTGTGGAATTATTTTTCCTGGGCATTGAATAACATCCTGGAAAACCCCCTTATACTTAGTAGTGGCCCTTATCTAATGAGACCATTTTCCCATGCTTCTCCATACAATAGCTAACTGTTCCTAGAACTGCCATAATGAATCTACAATAATAATCCAGGCTCCAAGATTTGCCTGAGTTCCTATTGTTATTCTAAAACAAATTACCCCAACACTTGAGTTTGAGAGTGGCTTCAGATGAGAGTCAGAAGAAGAAGAAGAAGAAGAAGAAGAAGAAGAAGAAGAAGAAGAAGAAGAAGAAGAAGAAGAGAGACTTGTACTACATCTAACACGGGGAAGATCTCACTTCCTGATACTCTCTAGAGAACTGGCAGTAGCAGGTTATCTGGTAAGAATCACCCCACACCCCCAGGGGCCCAGAGTTGCCACTCTGAGGCTCACTACCCAGCAACCCCTAGAACACCACTCCCCTCCCTTATCTTATACCCCTCCCTCCTCCGACACCACTGTCCCATTCTGTTGGATTTGGTAGATCTGTGCCACATTTGCCAAGGAGAAGATCCCACTTCCTGATACTCTCTAGAGAGCTGGCAGGAGCAGGTTATCTAGTAAAATTCAACCCCACCCCTAGAGGCCCAGAGTGGCTCTGGGACTCACTATCCAGCAACCCCCAGATCACCACTCCCCTTCCTTCCCTTCTACCTCTCTCCCTCTCCTCACCCCATTCCATTGGATGTGGTAGACCTGTGCCCCTTCTGACAAAGGGAGGAACCTACTTCCTGATACTCTCTAGAGAATGAGCAGGAGCAAGGCATTCAAGAACTGGCAGGAGCAGGTCATTTGAGAACTGGAACCAGTAGGGCATTCAAACTGGTAGAAGCGGGGCATCTGAGAACCAGCATCAGCAGAGCATTCGAGATCCAGTAGCAGCAGAACATTTGAGAAATAGCAGCCTGCAGGGCATTCAACCTTTGCCAAGTCTGCCACAGGAGAGACCTTATCACCTGATACTTCCCGGAGAACCAGATGTTTGCAGGGCATTGGAGAGAAAGGGAATCCCAGGAGTACAGAAACACAGACCTGCAGGACAGAGAAGATAGAGACAGTAATACCAGTTAATACCAGAGATAACGAGAAGGCCAAAGGCAAATGCAAGATCAGTACCAACATGGAACCATCAGAAGCCAGTTCCCCCACAACAGCAAATCCTGCATACCCCTTCACATCAGAAAAGCAAGAGCTTGATTTAAAATCACATCTCATATTGCTGATGGAGGACTTCAAGAAGGACATAAATAACTCCTTTAAACAAGTATAGGAGAACATGGGTCAACAGGTAGAAGCACAAAAATCTCTTAAAGAAATACAAGAGAATATGGTTCAAAAGGTAGAAGCCCTTAAAGAGGAAACACAAAAATCTCTTTAAAAAATATGGGAGAACATGGGTCAACAGGACGAAGCCCTTAAAGAGTCAATACAAAAATCCCTAAAAGAAACACAGGAGAACATGGGTCAACAGGTAATGCCCTTAAAGAGGAAACACAAAAAATCCTTAAAGAATTTCATGCAAAAACAAACAAACAAGAAAAGGAACTGAACAAAATTATCCAGGATCTAAAACTGGAAATAGAATCAATAAAGAAATTGCAAATGACACATCATTGAAGATGAAAACCTTGGAAAGAATTCAGGAGTCGTAGATGCAAGCATCAATGACAGAATACAAGAGATAGAAGAAAGAATCTGAGGTGCTGAAAATTCTATTGAATACATTGACTCAACAGTCAAAGAAAATGCAAAATGAAAAAAGCTTGAAACACAAAACATCCAGAAAATCCAGGACACAATGAGAAGGCCAAACCTAAGGATTATAGGTATAGAAGAAAGCAAGGATTTACATCTTAAAAGCCCGGTAAACATCTTCAACAAAATTATAGACAAAAACTTTCTTAATCTAAAGAAAGAGATGCCCATGAACATACAAGAAGCCAACAGAACACCAAACACATTGGACCAGAGCAGAAATTCCTCCCGTCACATAATAATCAAAACCCCAAATGTACTAAACAAAGAAAGAATATTAAAAGCAGTGAGAGAAAATGATCAAGTAACTTATAAAGGCAAACCTATCACAATTACACCAGACTTCTCACCAGAGATTATGAACGCCAGAAGAGCCTGGGCAGATGTCATACAGACCCCAAGAGAACATAAATATCAGCCCAGACTACTATACCCAGCAAAACTTTCAATTACTATAGATGGAAAAAACACAAAATTCCATGACAAAAGCAAATTTATAAAATATCTTTCCACAAATCCAGCTCTGCAAAGGGTAATGGGTAGAAAATACCAACACAAGGCAGGAAACCACAGCATAGAAAAATCAACAAGGTAATCTTTCAACAAACCCAATAGAAGCAAAAACCCAGTAGAAGCAAAATTTCATCTTTAACTAAGAAGATAACAGTAAGCAACAATCACTTTTCCTTAATATCTCTTAATATCAATGGTTTCAGTTCCCCTATAAAAATATATAGACTAACAGATTGCATACCATAAACAGGACCCAACGTTTTGCTGCATACAAGAAACCCACCCCAGTGACAAAAAACAGTCACTATTTAATAGTCAAAGGTTGGAAAGCAATTTTCCAAGCAAATGGTCCAAAGAAACAAGCTGGAGTCGCCATTCTTATATTGGATAAAATTGACTTTCAAGGTAAAGTTTTCAAAAAAGGTAAGGAGGGATACTTCATACTGATCAAAAGAAAGTTTACCAAGATGAACTCTCAATTCTGAACATATATGCTTTGAATGCAAGGGCATCCACATTCATAAAAGAAACTTTAATAAAGCTCAAAGCACACATTGCACACCACACAATAATAGTGGGAGACTTCAACACCCTGCTCTCAAAAAAAATGGACAAATCATAAAATCAGAAGCTAAACAGAGATACAGTGAAACTAACTGAAGTTATGAACCAAATGGATCTAACAGATATTTATAGAACATTCCACCCCATAGCAAAAGAGTATACCTTATTCTCAGTACCTCATGGTATCTTCTCCAAAATTGACCATATAATTGGTCACAAAACGGGCCTCAACAGATACAGAAATATTGAAATTATTCCATGTACCTTATTAGATCACCACGACCTAAAGCTGGTCTTAAGCTGAAACAAAAGCAATGGGAAGCACACATACACATGGACCTTGAACAATGCTCTTCTCAATGACAGCTTGGTCAAGGAAGAAATAAAGAAAGAAATTAAAGACTTTTTAGAATTTAATGAGAATGAAGATACATCATATAAAATTTATGGGACACAATGAAAGCAGTGCTAAGAGGAAAACTCATAGCTCCAAGTGCCTCCAATAAGAGAATGGAGAGAGCTTACATTAACAGCTTGACAGTGCACTTGAAAGCTCTAGAACAAAGGGAAGCAAATACCCCAAGAGGAGTAGATGGCAAGAAATAATCAAACTTAGGGCTGAAATCAACCAAACAGAAACAAAAAGGACTATACAAAGAATCAACAAAACAAGGAGCTGGTTCTTTGAAAAAAATCAACAAGATAGATAAACCCTTAGCCAGACTAAACAGAGGGCACAGAAACAGTATCCAAATTAATAAAATCAGAAATGAAAAGGGAGACATAACAACAGAAACTGTGGAAATTCAAAAAAAAAAAAAAAACCATTAGATCCTACTACAAGAGTTTATCCTCAACAAAGTTTGAAAACCTGAATGAAATGGACAACTTTCTAGATACATACCAGGTGCCAACACCAAAACGGGATCAGATAAATCATCTAAATAGTCCCATAAGTCCTGAGGAAATAGAAGCAGTCGTTAATAGTCTCCCATGGGAAAAAAAAAAGCCCAGGATCAGATGGGTTTAGTGGGGAATTCTATTAGATCTTCAAAGAAGAGTTAATACTGATACTCTTCAAACTTTTCCATGAAATAGAAACTCAAGGAACACTACCCAACTCATTCTATGAAGCCACAATAATGCTTATACCTAAACCAACAAAGACCAAACAAGGAAAGAGAACGTCAAACCAATCTCCCTCATGAACATTGATGCAAAAATACTTAACAAAATCCTGGTCAACTGAATTCAAGTATTCATCAAAACTCTAATTCACCATGATCAGGTAGGCTTCATCCCAGTGATGCAGGGATGATTCAATATACAGAAATCTGTCACTGTAATCCACTACATAAACTAAAGGAAAAAATGGTCATTTCATTAGATGCTGAAAAGGCTTCTCACAAAATCCAGCATCCCTTCATGATAAAAGTATTGGAGAGATTGGGAATCCAAGGCCCATACCTAAAAATAGTGAAAGCAATATACTGCAAACCAGTAGCCAACATCAAGTTAAATGGGGAGAAACTTGAAGCAATCCCACTAAAATTGGGGACCAGATAAGGCTGCCCACTCTCTCCCTATCTATTCAATATAGTACTTGAAGTCCTAGCCAGAGCAATCAGGCAGCAAAAAGAGGTCAAAGGTATACAAATTGGAAAGGAAGAAGTCAAAACATCACTATTTGTAGATGATATGATAGTATACTTCAGCAAACCAGACTTCTACCAGAGAACTCCTAAAGCTGATACATTATTTCAGCAAAGTGTCTGGATATAAAATTAACTCAAGCAAATCAGTAGCTTTCCTTTATTCAAAGGATAAACAAGATAAGAAAGAAATTAGGGAAATGACACCCGTCACAATAGTCCCAAATAATATTTCATACCTAGGTGTGACCGTAAGGAAGCAAGTGAAAGATCTATATGGCAAGAATGTTAAGCCTCTGAAGAAAGAAATCAAAGAAAGTCTCAGAAGATGGAAAGATCTCCCATGTTCATGGATTGGCAGAATCAATATAGTAAAAATGGCCATCTTGCCGAATGCAATCTACAAATTCAATGCATTCCCCATCAAAATCCCAAATCAATTCTTCATAGAGCTAGAAAGAGCAATTCACAAATTCATCTGGAATAACAAAAAACCCAGGGGAGCAAAAACTATTCTCCAAAACAAAAGATCTTCTCGTGGAATCACCATCCCTGACCTCAAGCTCTACTATAGAGCAATAGTGATTTAAAAAAAATGGTTTGGTATTGGTATACAGACAGGCAGGAAGATCAATGGAATAGAATTGAAGACCCAGAAGAGACCCCACACACATATGGTTACTTGATATTTGACAAAAGAGCTAAAAACATCTAGTGGAAAGAAGACAGCATTTTTAACAACGGTGCTGGATCAACTGGAGATCTGCATTCAGAAAAATGTAAACTGACCCATTCCTATCTACTTGTACAAAGCTCAAGTCCAAGTAGATCAAGGATCTACACATAAAACCAGACACACTGAAGCTTATAGAGGAGAAAGTGGGGATGAATCTTGATCACATGGGCACAGGGGAAAAGTTCCTGAACAGAACACCAATGGCCCATGCTCTAAGAACAATAGTCGACAAATGGGACCTCATAAAACTACAAAGCTTCTGTAAGGCAAAGGACATGGCCAATAGGACAAAACAGCAACCAACACATTGGGAAAAGATCTTTACTAACCTTACATCTGATAGAGGGCTATTATCCAATGTATACAAAGAACTCAAGAAGTTAGTCTCCAGCGAGTCAAATAATCCTATTAAAAATAGAGTACAGAGCTAAACAGGGAATTCTCAACTGAGGAAACTCGAATGGCTCTAAAGCACCTAAACAAATGTCCAAAATCCTTAGTTATCAGGGAACTGCAAATCAAAACAACACTGAGATTCCACCTTACACTTGTCAGAATGGCTAAGATGAAAAACTCAGGGAACTGCAGATGCTGGAGAGGATGTGGGAAAAAAGAAACACTTCTCCATTGTTGGTGGGATTTCAGACTGGAAAAACCATTCTGGAAATCAGTTTGGCAATTCCTCAGAAAATTAGACATAGTACTACCTGAGGACCCAGATATACCATTCCTGGGCATATACCCAGAAGATGCTCCTACATGTAATAAGGACTCATGCTCCACTATGTTTGTAGCTGCCTTATTATAATAGCCAGAAGCTGGAAAGAACCCAGATGTTCCTCAACAGAGGAATGGTTATAGAAACTGTGGTATATATACACAATGGAGTACTTTTCAGCTATTAAAAACAATGAATTCATGAAATTCTTAGGCAAATGGATGGAACTACAAAGTGTCATCCTGAGTGAGGCAACCCAATCACAAAAGAACACACATGGTATGCACTCACTAATAAGCGGATGTTAGCCCAAAAGCTCAAAATAACAAAGTTACAATTCACCCAGCACAGGAAACTCAAGAAGGAGGATTTAAGTGAGGTGCTTTGGTTCCTCTAAGAAAGGGAATAAAATACTCACTGGAGTAATACGGGGGACAAGGTGTGGAGCAGAGACTGAAGTAAAGGCTGTCCAGAGACTGCCCTACCTGGGGATTCATCCTATAGTCACCAAACTCCGACACTACCATGGACGACAAGAAATGTATACTAAAAGGATCATGCCATGGTTGTCTTCAGAGGTGCCTTGCCAGAGCCTTACAAATACAGAGGCAGATGCTAGCAATCAACTATTGGACTGGGCATGGAGCTCCTCCCAATGGAGGAGCTGGAGGTTGGTCTGGAGGAGCTGAAGGGTTTACAGCGCCATGGGAAGAACAATGATTTCAGACACCCAGACGCCCCAAGACTCCCAGGGACTGAACCATCAACTAAAAGGCACACATGGTTCCAGCCAAAAATGTGGCAGAGGAAGGCCTTGTCCGGCATCAGTGGCAGGAATGGTCCTTGGTCAGGTAAAAGCTCAACAGAGGCCCCAACAAAGGGAAACTGAGCAGGGGAGGTGGGAGTGTGCTGGGTGGAGGGGCATATACATGGAGGCAGGGGGAGAGAGGAGGGGTTGGGGGGTCCTAGGGGAGAGGGGAAATTGGGAAAGGTTATACCATTGGCAATTTAAATGAAGATATTCAATTAAAAAAAGAAGAAGAAGAGAAGAAGGAGGAGGAGGAGAAGGAGGGGAAGAGAAGGAGATCTTAGGGGCAGAAAAGATATATATACTACTATCTTAATCATGACCTCATGTTGTTGATCTTTAGGCTTGGCAGACGTTAAAAGCTGACTCATTATCTCTTGGGGAAACTTTTAGTGTGTTTTACAAATATCTCCCCCACAGGGAAACTCCAGCCATAATTTCTAGGGCTGAGGCAATACTTTTTTTTCTGGAAGTTAACTTATAGTTTCTCTCATGACTCAAAGCATCAGGATGGCAACTGGCTCCTCTCTTGGCAAGCCTCCATTTCACTGGGTAGATTTCCCTCTCTTCAGTGGAATCTCTGTTGGATCCCAATCAATTCCTATAGTTCAGTCTTGTAACTCCACACCAAAGCAACCACTATTACTCCTACATTTGAGCTTTTCTTGATCTTCAGGAACAAAGATCACATTCTATGAATAACTTTTTTTTTAATCTCCTCTTAATCAGGCTCAAAGTAGAAGAAGGTGAAAGGGTAAGCGTACCTTGCTAGCCTCTTTCAAAAGAGCAAATTTGTATGTTTGAGTAAGTGGGTAATGAATTCTGAAGTATTCTAATAACTCTCTGTAAAGACTTCTCTATAAAAAGTCTTTTTTGTTGTTGTTGACTCCTCCAGTCTTTTAAATATCCTTGAGGCAACTAATCGTACATGCTATTCCAAAACTCGATTCCAAAGTAATGTTTGTTTTGCTTCTTTATTTTTTTTAGGCTCTGCATATACAGTATACCTTCTCACTTTACAGTGTGAGGGTAATTGGCATCTATTGTTTTGTCTTATTCTTTGTGGTCATAGCTGAAACAGATAGGGAAATCCCATTTTAATATCCTGTTTGTTCTACCTTACTTTCCAGTAGCTGTGTTTCAAATACCAGATACAAACAACTTAGGGGAGAAAGGATTTATTCTGTTTACAGTTCTATCTTAGAATCTATCACAGCAACTAAGGCACCATGAAGGGAACCTGAAGTAGCTGGTCACATCACATCCATAGTCAAGAGCAGGGAGAAATAAATCCATGCAAAGTTCCTTCTTCCATCTAGCTCTTTCTCTTCTGTTATACAGGGCAGAACTCCCTGCCTAGAGTAGGGTGGGTCTTCCCTCATCAATTAATTTGTTCAAGAAAATCACGAAATGAACACAATATGTACTCACTGATAAATGGATATTAGCCCAAAAGTTCAGAATATCCAAGATTTAATTCACAGGCCATATGAAGCCTAAGCAGAAGGAAGACCAAAATGTGGATACTTGAGTGTTTTATAGAAAGGTGAACAAATTACTCACAGGAGAAGATACAGAGACAAAGTGTGGAGCAGAGACTGAAGGAAAGGCCATCCAGGGACTGCTCCAGCTGGGGATCCATCCCATATACAGTCACCAAACCCAAACTTTATTGTGGATGTCAGAAGTGCTTGCTGATGGAAGCCTGACATGGCCATCACCTGAGAGGCTCTGCCAGAGCCTGCCAAGGACAGAGGCTGAAGCTCACAGCCAGCCATTGGACTGAGCTCTGAGGTTCCCGATGGAGGAGTTGGAAAAGGGTCTGAAGGAGCTGAAAGGGTTTGCAGACCCATAGGAGGAACAACAATATGAACCAACCAGTACCCCCAGAGCCCCCAGGGATTAAACCACCAACCAAAGAGTACATATGGAGCAACCCATGACACTGGCCACATATGTGGCAGAGGATGGCCTTGTTGGACATTAGTGAGAGGAGAGAGGAGAGGCCCTTGGGCCTGAGGATGTTCAGTGCCTCAGTGTAGGGGAATGCAAGGGCAGGAGGAAGAGCGTGGGTGGGTGGAGAGACATCCTTACATAGGCAGGGGGAGGGGATTCTGGAAGGGGAGATCTGGAGAGGGTAAAACATTTGAAATGTAAATAAAGAAAATATCCAATCAAAAATAAATGAATAAAGGTGATCATACTTAAAAAAGAAAAGACAAAAAAAGAAGAAAAGAAAAAGAAAATCCCTTACAGTTGTGTCCATATCTCCACTCCATGCAGAAAATCCCCAATGTGACTTTCTTCAAGGTTATGTCAACTTTCCCATTAGGTCTAACCATCACGTTACCATATATGACTTTCCATGTAGGATAAATGATTCTTATAGGAAATAGAGAGTTTAAACAGATACAGTTGTCCAATACTTTTCGAATATGGAGTATTTCTGCTTTTATGATGGTATTTTCTTCAGGCAGAGCAAGAATTTAAAGTGGGATAGTTAGGTTACTAAATCAGTCCTTTTCAGTTTTAAACCCGAAAATTTCCTTCCATATTTGGAAATAAACTTATCTACTACCATTTTCAATACAAATCTTGGAGCTCCTGAGCCCTCAATTAAGTCTAGCCAACTTAATTATCTTAGCTAAGTGCTTCTCTCTCATTCCGCTTGTAGTTCATTTATTCTTCCTGGGATATGAATCATTATGATACCACTATCAAAACGATATACTTGTTGTCTGGAACTCATTTTAATGTCTTTTAAAAGATTGAATTATCACAGCTTATCTGACTGTCACATAAACAGAAAGAAAGAAGTTGCTTCAAGACCAATAAAACAATCTTTCTTTGGTCTACCTCTGTTTTGATGGCTCTGCATTTAGTCTCAATCAAAATTCTTAGCGCATAGCCTTCCCATTGGGATGCCTATGGCTCACTTGGTACAGGAGTGACTTTCTGGAAACTTCCTCTTCTTTTGATTTCTCTGTCTGGTTTAATCCATTCCGTTGACCATTCCTCACATACAGTTTTGTGAGCATTTATCATGATGGGTATCTTTGTGTCTTTTTTTTCCCTTAGAAGGGTATAGTAATCCTTAGATTAATGACCATATACTCACAGTAGATTGCCTTGATTGTCAATTTTACTTTCTTCTTTGTTTCCTTACATCTTCATATATGTTTGCCTTTGTTGTGGGCTTTTCCACATTAAAGTGCCCTGTAATAATTGCCATTGTGAAAGAAGAAATTTTGTTTTTATTAGGCCTATTACATAATATTTGTTTGTCTGGATAGTCCCTCAGACATGGTTAGAGAAATGACACGATCATTTGTTACCAACTTGACTTTATGTATATTTTTTTATTTTTGTTCAACAAGGATCCTTTTTCTCCTTTCAAAGACCAAAGACCCATATCTATCCCACTGTGCTATTTAATCTCCCTTATTCTAGGTGTGTAATATTTTCTGCTTGTAGCTGTTATTTAGTTTCTACATTAAAAGTCGGGACTACATTTTGGTTGGACACTTGCATAACTTTCTAGTAATCATCTAGCTGCAGAGAACATGTGGATATTTGAAACCACACAGATCTAGATTCAAGTTTTGAGTGAACCTAGATATAGTTGATAATGAGTATTTTTAAAGAAACTTTGAAAATTTCAGTTTCCTGTATTTGTTTTGAGCTATAACCACTGATTAATTCCAACCCTACATGCAAACCCCCTCAAGGTGGAACTGCCAACTAAGAATCGAAAGGACTTCAGATAAATCAAGACTTTTAAAAGTAGGGCATTTTTAACCTCAGACTCCAACATAGGGGTTTTTTATTAGATATTTTCTTTATTTACATTTCAAATCTTATCCCCTTTCCTGGAATCCCCTCATAAAACTTCCTAACCCACCAACCCACCTACTCCCACTTCCCTGTCCTGGCATTCCCCTACACTGGGACATGAAACCTTCTCAGGTACAAGGGTCTCTCCTCCCTTTGATGTCCAACAATGCCAACCTCTGCTAAATATGCAGCTGAAGACATGGGTCCCTCCATGTGTACTCTTTGGTTGGTGGCTTAGTCTGAGAGCTCTGAGGGGTACTGGATGCCTCCTATTGTTGCTCCTCCTATGGGGCTGCAAACCCCTTCAGCTCCTTGGGTCCTTTCTCTAGTTCCTCCATTGGGGATCCTGTGCTCAGTTCAATGGATGGCTGAGAGTGTTCCCCTCTGTATTTGTCAGGAACAAATAGAGCCTCTCAGGAGACAGCTATATCAGGCTCCTATCAGCAAACACTTGGCATCCACAATACTGTCTGTGTTTGGTGGTTGCATATGGGATGGATCCCCAGGTATGACAGTCTCTGGATGGTCTTTCCTTCAGCCTCTGTTCCACACTTTGTCTCTGGATCTCCTCCTATTGGTATTTTGTTCCCCATTCTAAGAAGAACCAGAGTATCCATACTTTGGTCTTCCTTCTTCTTGAACTTAATGTGGTCTGTAAATTGTATCGTGGGTATACTGAGCTTCGGGGCTAATATCCACTTATCAGTGAGTGCATACCACGTATATTATTTTGTGATTTGGTTACCTCATTCAGGATAATATTTTCTAGTTCCATTAATTTGCCTAAGAATTTCAATGAATTCATTGTTTTTAATAGCTAAGTGTGTAAATAGCTACATGTACATTGTGTAATGTACCACATTTTCTGTATCTATTACTCTGTTGAGGGACATCTGGGTTCTTTCCAGCTTCTGGATATTATAAATAAGGCTGCTCTGAACATAGTGGAACATGTGTCCTTATTATATGTTGGAGAATCCTCTGGGTATATTACCAGGAGTGATATAATAGGGCCCTCTAGTAGTACTATGTCCAATTTTCTGAAGAACCGCAAACTGATTACTAGAGTGCTTATACCAGCTTTCAATCCCACCAGCAGAGAAGGAGTGTTCCTTTTTCTCCACATCCTAGCCAGCACCTGCTGTAACCTGAGTTTTGGGTCTTGGCCATTCTGACTGGTATGAAGTAGAATCTCAGGGTTGTTTTGATTTGATTTGTAATTCCCTAATGACTAAGGATGTTGAACATTTCTTTAGGCGCTTCTCAGCCATTTGGTATTCCTCAGTCAAGAATTCTTTAACTGTACCCTATTTTTAATGGGCTTATTTGATTCTCTGGAGTCTAACTTCTTGAGTCCCTCATATATATTGGATATTAGCCCTCTATTGGATATAGCATTAGTAAAGATCTTTTCTCAATTTGTTGGTTGCCCGTTTTGTCCTATCGACAGTGCCCTTTGCCTTACAGAAGCTTTGTAATTTTATGAGGTCACATTTGTCAATTCTTGATCTTAGAGCACAAGCTGCTGGTTTTCTATTCAGGAAATTTTCCCCTGTGGTCATGTGCTCCAGGCTATTCACTACTTCCTTTCCTATTAGTTTTAGTGTATCTGGTTTTATGTGGAGGTTCTCGATCCACTTGGATTTGAACTTTCTACAAGGAGATAAAAATGGATCAATTTGTATTCTTCTGCATGCTAACCATCAGTTGAAACAGTATGATTTTTTTGAAAAGGCTATCTTTTGTCCACTGGATGGTTTTGGCTCCTTTGTCAAAGATCAAGTGACCATAGGTGTGTGGGTTCATTTCTGGGTCTTCAATTCCATTGATCTACCTGCCTGTCACTGTACCAATACCATGCAGTTTTTTATCACTATTGCTCTGTAGTTCAGCCTGAGGTCTGGGATGCTGATTTCCCCAGAACTTCTTTTATTGTCGAGAATAGTTTTCGATATTCTGGTTCTTTTGATATTCTGGATGAATTTGAGAATTGCTCTTTCTCACTATGAAAAATTGAGTTGGAATTTTGATGTGGATTGCATTGAATTAGTAGATTGCGTTCAGCAAGATGGCCTTTTTCCCCCCTATATTAATCCTGCCAATTCATGAGCATGGTAGATCTTTTCATCTTCTGAGATCTTCTATTTCTTTCTTCATAGACTTGAAATTCTTGTCATACAGACCTTTCACTTGTTTAGTTAGAGTCAAACCAAAGTATTTTATATTACTTGTAACTATTGTGAAGGGTGTCATTTCCCTAATTTCTTTCTCATCTTGTTTATCCTTTGAGCAGAGGGAGGATACTGATTGGTTTGAGATAGTTTTATATCCAGCCACTTTGCTGAAGTTGCTTCTCAGCTTTAGGAGTTCTGTGGTGGAACCTTTGGGGTCACTTAAGTATACAATCATATCATCTGCAAATAGTGATATTTTGACTTCTTCCTTTCCAATTTGTATACCTTTGACCACCTTTTCTTGTCTAATTGCTCTAGCTAGAACTTCAAGTACTATATTGAATAGATGGGAAGCCCTGTCTCATCCCTGATTTCACCGGGTTTGCTTCAGATTTCTCTCTTTTTAGTTTGATGTTGGCTACTGGTTTGCTGTGTATTGCTTTTACTGTGTTTAGGTATGGGCCTTGAATGCCTGATCTCACTAAGACTTTTATCATGAAGGGGTGTTGGATTTTGTCAAATTCTTTCTCAGCATCTAATGAAATCATCATGTGTTAATTTTTCTTTGAGTTTGTTTATATAGTGGATTACATTGATGGACTTCCATATATTGAGTGATCCCTGCATCCCTGGGATGAAGCCTACTTGGTCATGATGGATGATCATTTTGATATGTTCTGATGGATTCAGTTTTTGAGAATTTTATTGTATATTTTTGCATCGATATTCATAAGGGAAATTGGTTTGAAGTTCTTCTTTGTAGGGTCTTTGTGTGGTTTAGGCATCAGAGCAATTGTGGCTTCATAGAATGAGTTGGATAGGGTTCCTTCTGTTTCTATTTTGTGGAATATTTTGAAGAGAATTGGTATTATGTCTTCTTTGAAGGTCTGATTGAACTCAGCACTAAACCCATCTGACTTTTCTTGGTTGGGAGACTATTGATGACTACTTCTTCTCATTAGGGGTTAGGGGACTGTTTAGATTGTTTAATTGATCCTGATCCAACTTTGTTACCTTGTATCTGTATAGGAAATTGTCCATTTCACCCAGATTTTCCAGTTCTGCTGAATAAAGGCTTTTGTAGTAAGATCTGATGATTTTTAGATTTCCTTGGTTTCTTTTGTTATGTCTCCCTTTTTATTTCTGATTTTATTAATTTGGATACTGTCTCTATGCCCCCTGGTTAGTCTGGCTAAAGGTTTTTCTATCTTGTTGATTTTCTCAAAGAATCAGATCCTAGTTTGGTTGACTCTTTGTATAGTTTTTGTTGTTGTTGTTGTTGTTGTTGTTGTTGTGGTTGTTGTTTCTACTTGGTTTATCTCAGCCCTGAGTTTGATTATTTCCTGCCATTTACTTCTCTTTGGTGTATTTGCTTCTTTTTGTTCTAGAGCTTTCAGATGTGCCTTCAAGCTGCTAGTGTAAGCTCTCTCTAGTGTCTTTGGAGGCACTCAGAACTACGAGTCTTCCTCTTAGCACTGCTTTCATTGTGTCCCATAGGTTTGGGTATGTTGTGCCTTCATTTCCATTAATTTCTAAAAAGTCTTTAATTTCTTTCTTTATTTCTTCCTTGACCAAGTTATCATTAAGTAGACTGTTGTTCAGCTTCCTTGTATATGTGGGCTTTCTGTTGTTTTTCTTGCTATTGAAGACCAGCATTAATCCAGAGTGATATGATAGGAGGCATGGGTTTATTTCAATCTTCTTATATCTTTTGAGGTCTGTTTTGTGACTGATTATATGGTCAGTTTTGGAGAAGGTACCATAATGTGCTGAGAAGAAGGTATATATCTTTTGATTTATGATGAAATGTTTTATAGATATCTGTTAAATCAATTTGGTCCATAACTTCTGTTAGTTTCACTGTGTCTTTGTTTATTTTGTGTTTCCCTGATCTGTCCATTGAGGAGAGTGGGATATTGAAATCTCCCACAATTAAATTATTATGTGAGGTTCAATGTATGCTTTGAGCTTTAGTAAAAAAAAATTTTTAATGAATGTGGGTGCCCTTGCATTTGGAGCATAGATGTTCAGAATTGAAAGTTCTTCTTGGTGGATATTTTCCCATTGATGAGTATGAAGTGTCCTTCCCTATCTTTTTTGACTTTTGGTTGGGAGTCCATTTTATCTGATATTAGAATGGCTACTCCAGCTTGTTTCCTGGAACCATTTGCTTGGAAAATTGTTTTCTAGCCATTTACTCTGAGGTAGTGTTTATCTTTGATACTGAGGTACGTTTCCTGTATGCAGCAAAATTCTGGATCTTGTTTATGTTTCCAGTCTGTTAGTCTATGTTGTTTTATTGGTGTTAAGAGATATTAAGGAATAGTGAGTTTTGCTTTCTGTTATTTTTGATGCTATTTTTACATTTGTGTGGTTATCTTCTTTTGGGTATGTTGAATGAAGCTTACTTTCTTGCTTTTTCTAGGGTATAATTTCCCTCCTTGTATTGGTGTTTTCCATTTATTATCCTTTGTAGGGATGGATTTGTGGAAGGATATTGTGTAAATTTGATTTTCTCATATCTTTTTTTCTATCTATGTTAATTCAGAGTTTTGCTGGGTATAGTAGTCTGGGTTGGCATTTGTGTTCACTTTTGGTTTATATGAGATCTGCCCAGGATCTTCTACCTTTCATGGTCTCAGGTGAGAATTCTGGTGAAATTTTGATAGGTCTGCCTTTATATGTTACTCGACCTTTTCCCCTTACTGATTTTAAAATTCTTTCTTTGTCTAGTACATTTGGTGTTTTCATTATTACGTGACAGGTGGAATTTTTTTCTAGTCCAATCCATTTGGACTTCTGTAGCCTTCTTGTATGTTCATGGGCATCTCTTTCTTTAGGTTAGCGGAATTTTCTTCTATAATTTTGTTGAAGATATTTACTGGCCCTTTTAGTTGGGAATATTCACTTTCTCCTATACCTATAACCTTTGGTCTTCTCATTGTGTCCTAGATTTCCTGGATGATTTGGGTTAGGACTTTTTCATTTTTCATTTTTTGACTGTGGTGTCAATATTTTCTATGGTATCTTCCATACCTGAGATTCTCTCTTCTATTTCTTTTATTCTGTTTCTATAACTCCTGATCTCTTTACCAGGTTTTCTATCTCCAGGGTTGTCTCCCTTTGTGATTTCTTTGTTGTTTCTACTTCCATTTTTAAATCCTGGATGGTTTTGTTCAGTTCTTTCACCTGTTTGGTGGTGTTTTCCTGTAATTCTTTAGGGGATTTTTGTGTTTCTTCTTTAATGGCTTCTACCTGTTTCTCTGTGTTCTCTTATATTTCTTTAAGAGAGTTAATTATGTTCTTAAAATCCTCTATCATCATCATGAGATGCAATTTAAATCAGAGTCTTCCTTTTCTGGTATGTTGGGGTACCTAGGACTTGCTGTGGTGGGAGAACTGGTTCTGATGATGACAAATAGCCTTGGTTTCTGTTGCTTGTGTTCTTGTGCTTGCCTTTTACCATCTGGTTATCTTTGGTGTTAGCTGGTCTTGCTATCTTTGACTGTGGCTTGTCCATCCTGCAAGCCTGTGTGTCAGTACTCCTGGGAGACCAGGTCTCTCAGGGTGGAATTTGATTATGAAGAGCTGTGGTACATGGTCAGCTCTGTGCTTGCAGGTATGTAGTCACTCCTGGGAGACCAGCTTTCTCATGCTGCTATTTGTGCATGTAGCTCTGTGACCCAGGATCAGTTTTGGGTGCAGACAAAATTTGGAAGCCCCCTGTCGCAGGCAAACCCTTGGTTCCTGTGCACTGAAAGTTCTGGGAAGGTTCCTCTGATCAGCAGGAATGGTCCTACCTGTACTCACAGGCCTGTTCACACTCCTGAGAGGTTAACTATCTCCCTATGTCACTTGGATATAGAGCCTTTTTGCAAGGATCATCTCCAGCTGTAGACAGAAATGGGAAGGCCCAATAATAACTTTTTATGCACCACTTTACCAATGCTATTTTCTGAATAACTGAATAAATAAATGCCCTAATATCTATCTTTTAGAGATGAAGTAAGAATCAAGTGAAATGTGATGAAATCATGTCAAGTAGCCCCTCAATGTGGAGGTAGTCATGTAGAAGATAATAGGGGCTTTTAAATGAAAGCATCAAATGAGTAGGTGGTACCAGTTTCTACTCACATGGATGACCATATTTTGACTTCCCACTTATTCCAGCTACCACCAATACAGGACAAAACCTCAAGTATCAGTTGATACTACCTTGAGACATACATATTTTTTTGGTTTAAAGATGCTTATTTGGTGGGTATTTGGTGGGTAGTAGGGAGATGAAGCAGAATCCTGTGGTAAACCTAAAACACATGACATTGGCTTAGAAGGGGCTGAATGGTGGTCAGAGGTACCAAGAGCAACAAGGCTACTTAGCAGTGCACAAAAAGACAAGGAGAACATTGACAAGGAAGACTGGTGTACTGACTCCCAGTGTCCTATGGTGAAGGGAGATTTGCCAGTGGTGTATCCTGCCTTGGCACTGAACATAGACAAATAAAACCAGTGAATGGTAGATTTGGCAAAAGTTCCTAGGCAGAATGTTCAAAGTGTCAATTGGCTCCTTTTGACTGCTGATAATAAAGCGATGAGAAAGAGAGCTCTGAAGAAGCAATTTGGATTTCAATCAGAATGCAGAGGGAAAAAAAATTTCCAATCTAAAAGTTTCTAAGTTGGAAAATAAAACAGTTTCTCAGTCCAAGCCTCTCCAGATGGCAAACACTGGCAAGGCAAGAAATGGTTCTGAGGGAAGATCAAACCCAGGGTAATACTCGTATACTGTGCTTTCAGAGCAAGGTCAAGTCAAGGATGTGTCTGTAAGATGCTTTGTTAAGACCTTGTAAAGATAAAAAGACTATGCCTCTCAGACTCTCTCATCTAGAAATCTTAAAAGCCTTCTAGAACTTAAGGGTTTCTTTTCAATAGACTCCCTCAGGTAGAAAACAGAACTTGCAAAAAATTAAGGGCAATACTCCACAGCTCTCAAGCCTTTGCCTCAAGATTGAAGGTCACATGTTTTAAAAAAAAATTAACTTAAAGTGTCTATTGCTTAACTCCTATGAGTGTCACTTTTGTGTAGGGATGCCAATCCATACAGGTGAGTGAGTGTCATGACTAGTGGCAATAACTGCAGTGAGAGCAGAGGAATCTTCCCAAACTCCAGAAGCATCTTCAGAAGAAGAGCCATCAACTGTCAGCAAAAGGACTTAGTTCAAAATGAAAAAAAGGCTTCTGAATCCTAATATTGTGTGGTCAGGAAGCAGGGTGAGAGACATTTCTTTACTACAAAACAAGGGGCTACTTCTTAAGAAAAAGAAAGCATGACTGACTAGCCTAGAATTTAAAAAATTACCTAAATGATAAAAGTCATTCCCATGGAGCAAGGACAGACCCCAATTAATGTACTTTTTTGATACTGCTTCAGGGAGGATTGTCAACAAGTGCCTGGGTAGATATCGAAATTTTTATAACCATGTGATGGCTCTGTACTGTAAACCTCCCATCTTGTAATGAGAATGCACACTATAGTTATTTTATCTTCACCTCTCCTCTCCCAAGGTTTTGTCAGCCAAAATATGGAATAACTAGTTAATACAGCTCTGTAGCCAATCCTTCTTAGATGATTCCTAATTGCATAAAAATGAAACAAGATCATACTCTGAATTTGGTTTTAATATAAGATGAGAGTTAAGGTATGGAAATAGAAAAATTATTTTTCATGAGGCCAGAAAATTATATTTTCTACCTGGCAAGGACAAAGATGATGTTTACAAGGTGATTAAAATGATTTCTTCCATCTTGCATTCTTCCATCAATCCACAGGGCAGGCACTGCCAATTCTTAGGACTGATATGATTTTGAGACCTGAACTGTATGGGTTCTAATGTTCATCCTTGAAAAGGTCCAGAAGCTCTACTTTCATGGCTTGTAACAGTTCTTAGATTCTTGCTGACATGTTAGGAGGAATCCAAAGCTGCTCCAGAGAGAGGACACAGTGAATAGATACTGGAGGAGTGCTGTTGAAAGCTTCAGCTGAGCTCCCAGTTAGAGTCAGTGTGGAAACTATGTCAGCCCATTTTGGAAATGCCAGTCATTATACATGCAATAAAAGTCATGTAAATCAGAAATCCCATGAGAGATTTTAAATTGTTGTTGATTCAGACTATCTATGGGGGTAGTTAGTTATAAAGTAGTAGTTTACAGAAAATATAGGTGTCTTAAAAACAAGATGAAAACATACCAGATATTACTAATCAGAATCCAGTGGAATGATTAGAGCATTAAGTTGTGGCTTCTTCATCTTCACATAGTTGAGCTTATGAGATTGATTGGAAATCTTTCATGACATTTATATGCCTGATTGTGACTCAATCTTTTGGGATTTGGAATTCAGAAAAACTGAATTAATAGCTAGCCTATGAAAGATTTGCTAAATATAAATGAATCTTAATATTTATACTTAGGAATCTTTAAGTATTAATAATTTTAATTTTATTATTTTGTTTTTGCTTTGTTTTAACTTTATTTTTTGTTCTCTTTTGTTTTGTTGGGTCTTGTTTATGGGGGAGGAGTTCTTTCATTATGTACTTGAGCTATCCTCCTGTCTCGGCCTTATAACCATTCCTGGATAGTGTTATTTTTTAAATAAAATTCAGAAATAGAAGTTATTATATATAATATATCCCCTTGAGTTTTTCACAATTTAATTTGGTAGAATTTCCCTCTATTTTTTTAGGTGCGGTTCTAATCTATGCATCTTCAAAAAATATTTTTTCTTTTACATTATATTTTTTTGTGTCCTAGTTCATTTTGCTATCATGGACAATCCTTTGTAGAGTATAGGGGACTATAAACTTTCATTACTTTGCACTGAAGATATTTCTCTACAAAACTGTGAACTCCTTAATGACAATGAATAACAATTTTATTTTATCCTGCATGCTAAAATAATATTCAACATAGCATATTATGCTTTCATTTATTTCATTTCTCTCTAATTTGAGTCCAAAAGAAACCAAAACCTAATCTATAAAATTCAACCTTGACACAGTGAATATAGCCCTTCAAACAGGTCTCTGTCCTCTCTCTAGCTTCATCTCTGGTTTCTCAACTACTCTTACTAAGAATTTGCTGTGTCAATAACTGGTAAACCAAAAGTACAGTAGGCAGCTAGATCAAAAGGTTTGGAATAGCTGTAAGTGACAATTGGCTACTCTTAATAGATAGAAGCTATGACAAAGGCAGCGATCAACTTTTCAACAATACCCTCTCCTTTAACAACCATCCAATTATGGCTATATTTCCCAGACACCTTTGAAGCTCTCAGTAGCAATATAAACAATTCTTGTTAAATGAGACATAAAAAAACAAAAACAACAACAACAAAAAAAACAAACTCTCTGAGGAAGGAGAGATAGCTCAGTGGTAAAGAGTACTGCTGCCCTTCAAGAGGACTACATTTTGGTTCCTAGCAGTCATATGGTAGGTCACAACTGCCCATGACTACAGAGTGTCTGACACCCTTCTCTGGACTCCTAAGATACTGCATTTATGTGTATACTTGTGTGCGTGTGCATACACACACACACAAACACACAGAGTTAAAGAAAATTTAAAATGCCATATGCAACTTCTAGAAGTGTCTAAGATAGATGTTAGTAGAGATAGAAATTTTTCTCTTATTTGTGTCTCACAGGTAGGTATACTGGAGCCTAGAAAGCCTCTGAAGACCATAAGATAAAACTGACATGCAGACTTCTGTGTGGAATGTAGAATATGTTGCAAGGAACCCATGTTGCTAGTGAGTATGGGAATTTTAAATAAGCTTATGGAATATATTTTGTTCTGGAAAAGCAATTGAAAGGCATAACTATTTGGGAGTCTTTATTAGTCAAAGTGAAAGCTAACCTTTTCGAATAACTGCCTGTATTGTGAGAGAAATATGAATATAAAATTCTGCAAATACTTGGGTATTTTTATGGCAATGAGAGCCACATTTCAGTTAAAGTCTTTGGCTGTGGATACCTGGATCTACCTAGCACTTGTTCATAGAGAACAAAAACCTCTATCACTTTCATAAAAGATAAGATTTGTATTCCTTCTCGAACTTTATTTTGCTTTTCATTTTTTTTCTGGTTGAACCTGGCTTCGTGTGAGTTTTTGACAATAACATTACTTCTCTAATGCCTATTTCAAGCCAAGAATCAGTGAGATGTGACATGCAATCTCAGGAGGAGAGAGAGAGAGCTGGATTTCTTTCTGTAAAGGGATAGTGCAGAGCTGATCACAAGCTGATTTGCCTGTTCTTTTATGTGATGTTCTTCTCTATTAAACATCCTCTATTTCCATCAAGAGTTGGTTGAAGACTTGTCTTTTTTAATAAAAGAGGTTCAAAATCAACCCTGTTCTGAGGTCTCAGAGGAACTGGAGGCCACACAAGACGTAGGTGGAGATTAATGGAGTGAAGATGGTCTGTGATGAGAATGGAGGTGCTTTATAAAAAATTATTTTATTATTTCTTTGATAATTTCATACAATGTTTTCATCACATCAACATGCTATTCTAACTCCTCTAAGATTTACCCATGTGTTCATACCCCTCTGCCATTACTGAGGTCAAGAGTCTGTGGCTTGATGGGTCATAGACCCTAAGAAAGAAACTATTACTGTTGTGCTCAATGGGAATAATATTGAAAAGATTCCTAGTGTCTTACTGGTATAAGCAAAGATTAGTACATCTCCCAATTGCCATCAGAGAAGTTACTTGCAGTAGATGATTATTAATGCAAAGACTTACAACTGGTGGATATAGCAGGGTGAGATTACAATGGAACTCTAATTTGGAAACTGATATGAATTGGATTCTATTTCAGTCTTAGTGTTTCTACTGCTGCAATGAATTATTATGACCAAAAAGCAATCTGGGGAGGAGAGGGTTTATTCAGCTTACACTTCCACATCATTGTTCCTCATCCAAGGAAGTCAGGACTGGAACTCAAACAGTGTGGGGAGCTTGAAGCAGGAGCTAATGCAGAGACCATGGAGAGGTGCTGCTTACTGGCTTGTTTCTCATACCTTGTTCCACCTGCTTTCTTTTTTTTTTTTTAATATTTTTATTTTCTATATTCTTTGTTTACATTCCAAATGTTTTCCCCTTTCCCGGATCCCCCCTCCCCATATGTCCTATAAACCTTCTCTCCATCCATTCTCCAATCACCTCCCTCCTTTTTCTCTGTCCTTATATTCCTCTCCAATGCTAGATCAATCCTTTCCAGGATCAGGACCCTCTCCATACTTCTTCATGGGAGTCATTTGTTATGTGATTTGTGCCTTGGGTATTCAGGGCTTCTGGGCTAATTAATATCCACTTATCAGAGATTGCATTCCATGTGTATTCTTTTGTGATTGGGTTACCTCACTTAGGATGATATTTTCCAAATCAAACAATTTGCCTAAAAATTTTGTGAATTCATTGTTTCTAATTGCTGAGTAGCATTCCATTGTGCAAATATACCACATTTTCTGTATCCATTCCTCCTTTGAGGGAGATCTGGGTTATTTCAAGCTTCTGGCTATTATAAATAAGGCTGCTATGAACATAATGGAGCATGTGTCTTTATTGCATGCCGGGAAATCCTTTGGGTATATGCCCAGGAGAGGTATAGCAGGGTCCTCTGGAAGTCTCATGTCCAGTTTTCTGAGGAACTGCCAGACTGATTTCCAAAGTGGTTGTACCATCTTACAGCCCCACCAGCAGTGGAAGAGTGTTCCTCTTTCTCCACATCCTCACCAACACCTGCTGTCTCCTGAATTTTTGACCTTAGCCATTCTGACTGGTAGAAGGTGAAATCTCAGAGTTGTTTTGATTTGCATTTCCCCAATGACTAATAATGTTTAGCACTTCTTAAGGTGCCTCTTGGCCATCCGAATTTCTTCAGGTGAAATGCTTTGTTTAGATCTGTACCCCATTTTTAATAGGGTTATTTGGTTCCCTGGGGTCTAACTTCTTGAGTTCTTTGTATATATTAGATATTAGACCTCTATCTGATGTAGGGTTGATGAATATCCTTTCCCAATTAGATGGTTTCCATTTGTCCTTTTAACAGTGTCCTTTGCCTTACAGAAACTTTGTAATTTTATGAGGTCCCATTTGTCAATTCTTGATCTTAGAGCATAAGCTATTGGTGTTCTATTCAGGAACCTTTCCCCTGTGCCCATGTCCTCAAGGGTCTTCCCCAGTTTCTTTTCTATTAGTTTCAGTGTGTCTGGTTTTACATGGAGGTCCTTGATCCATCTGGAGTGAAGTTTAGTACATGGAGATAAGAATGGATCAATTCACATTCTTCTGCATGCTGACCTCCAATTGAACCAACACCATTTGTTGAAAAGGCTATCTTTTTTCCACTGGATGTTTTCAGCTCCTTTGTCGAAGATCAAGTGACCATAGGTGTGTGGATTCATTTCTGGATCTTCAATTCTATTTCATTGGTCCACTTGTCTGTCACTGTGCCAATACCATGCAGTTTTTAACACTATTGCTCTATAGTATTGCTTGAAGTCAGGGATACTGATTCCCCCAGAATTTCTTTTGTTGTTAAGAATAGTTTTAGCTATCCTGGGTTTTTTGTTATTCCAGATGATTTTGAGAATTGCTTTTTCTAACTCTGTGAAGAACTGAGTTGGGATTTTGATGGGGATTGCGTTGAATCTGTAGATCGCTTTTGGCAGGATGGCCATTTTAACTATATTAATCGTGCCAATCCACGAGCATGGCAGATTTTTCCATTTTCTGAGTTCTTCAACATAAGGAGGTCAAGGGGATACAAATTGGAAAGGAAGAAGTCAAATTATCACTATTTGCAGATGACATGATTTTCGGGTCTACTTAAGTGACCTGAAAACCTCCACCAGAGAACTCCTACAGCTGATAAACAACTTCAGCAAAGTGGCTGGTTATAAAATCAACTCAAGCAAATCAGTTGCCTTCCTATACTCAAAGGATAAGCAGGCTGAGAAAGAAGTTAGGGAAATGACACCCTTCACAATAGCCACAAACAATATGAAGTATCTTGGTGTGTCTCTAACAAAACAAGTGAAAGATGAACCTGCTTTCTTATAGCACCCAGGACCACTTTCCCAGGGATGCTACCACTCACAATGGGGCTGAATCCTCTTCCATCAATCATTAATTAAGAAAACAGTCATAGAGCTGGATCTTATGGAGGCATTTGAGATTCCCTCCTGTCAGATAATTCTAGCTTGGATCAAGATGACATAAAACTAGCCAGCCCAACTTCAAAGCAACCACAACAACAACAACAAAAACTTTAAAATGAAAAGAAATATCCACATGTAGTTTTTTCATTGTGGGTGCAGGGATTCTATCATCCATGTCGGAGCCCTGGAATCAGGAATCAGAGGTGGCATTAGACCTCTGGTGCACTTGCTGCTTTGAGTCCTTGCCCCTACTTTATCCAACCACTTTAATATGGCACTGTGTTTTGCTTCTGCCTCCATGTGATTAAAAACGTGGGCAAGTTGATATTTCTATGTTGTAAATTCTCTGCATTTGTGATACCAAACCAGGATAAATCTGAAATTTTCTGGTTCTGGCTCTGAACCTTCTGGGAAAAGACTAATGTGCTATTATTGCTTGACTTGAGTCATCTGCCCATGCCTAATAGAATCACTGCCAGAGAAACTGACTCTTACAGTGCCAAAGATGTGGGTTTTCCAGGAAGAAGAGAATGCTTGTGGCTACATACGAACACCAAACTTATATAGATATGCAAAAATGTCTATTGAACACTCACCTGTCAAAGTATTCATATGGCCATTGTTTTTGGAAGCTTTCTTAATTATAGTCAAGGTTGTGAGCAAACCGATTTTCAAAGACTACCTCACTGGTGTGAAAATTTTTACTGTAATGGAAGAAGTGACCCAACAGGGGGAAACCTTTATGTTTAGATTCACAAATGACTTTTTAGTAGTGTAATTTTGAATTTTTGGATACTTTAGGACTTTGTAATCATTAAAGGTCAAAGTGATAAGTGTCTGGTAGTCAAATACCAGCTGTCTGTACATGGGATTCGTTAAGAACCAAGGAAATACTCAGTCCATGAGGCTGGCTGCCTGCCTCATCAGACTCAATTCTCAAAGCCTAGAGGATTGCTGGAGAAGCCCAGGTCTTCAGCCTGTGTTAGAAGGCTGGAAAAGCTGAGTTATGATATGAGCAGGAAATGAGCATAGCAGAGGGATGAACAGAACAAGTGCACACTCGCCAGCAAGAAATAAAGGCAAGAAGGGAGAAAAACAACAGCTGTTCGCTGGGACCTCCTTGTGTCTGGGTTGCCAGAAGGTTCTGCTCTTTCTAGGGGCATGATGATCTGCCTTTCAGTTTATCCTCTCAGGAAACATGCTTATAGACAAGTCCAGGGGTATGTCTCTTAAATGACACCAGATCTAATAATGCCAGTAACCAAGATTATCTGTCAGACAAATAATAAGCTCAGGAAGACTTACAGAAAAAAAAAAAAAACAATCAAGTTAACTTCAGTGACTAATGAATTCTGATCAGTTAGACACTGCAAAGAGCCTGGAGTTTATGACCCTATATGGAAAATAACAGTATTTTTTTTTAAAGCATTAAATAAATGTGTGCCTTCTACCTCAATGACAAAGTGGCACAGCCAGTATAGGGATGAAGAAGGTGAAAGGCTTTAAGAAGAGATGGTTCTGAAAGGCAAGAGGGAGTGCAGTGAATTCAGGTAATTACATTTACCAGCAGTTTTTATATATTAGGATTAACAAAGACTCAAAGCAGACTGCCTACTTCATCATCTTATCTCTGCTGATCCTTATAGAATTTTTTTTCTTTCAAGCACGTTAGTGTCTGCAGCATCATGGATTTTAGAAAAGCTACAGCCTGTCTTCCTCCTTATCATGCTGGGCTTCACTCTACAGGGTATTTTATATTGCTCAGGCCAGTGGCAGAAGGAGAGACTGGATAATCTGAGGAATTGATTACCACCAAGAGAATGATTAGAGAGCATTTGCGAATTCATTAGATTAAAGACTATTGTTTTCATTTATGTGTCTGGCTTTGGCAGTTGCTCCCCTGTTTGCAAAATTCATCTCTAATTTACCTTGGACAATTTTCAAATAGTATGTCACTCCATAACATATGGGATATAGCCTTCACAATAATATGTTTTCATCTTTCTCTCTCCATCTTTTGTTATAGGGTTGTAAAACATTTTAGTTCATGTATGATAAAAGCAATCTTTCATTATCTTTTGTTCTTTCTCCAAAATCCAATTAACTTGTAAGGAAAGTTGAAAGTCAGATTTCAGAAGCCTTGTTTTTTTGGCATATATATGATATTCCCAGTACTTTTTCTTTTTCTGTTTAGATCGAAGGACCCATTGAGTATCATCTTCCCTCAGTGTGAAATCTTGCAGAGATCTGGCAATACAATTTTCTCAGCTTTTGTTTACCTGAAAATGCCCATATGACACTTTCATGTTGATAGTTCATACCTGAGCCCTGACAGCTTTAAAGTGATTATTTTTATTTGCTATATTTATATTAATCTTTTCCTTCTTCCTTCTCAGTTTGTACCCTGAATGACTACATCACACCAAAATCCATATTTTATTTATAATTGCTTCAAAAATTATTTATGATGTCCCTTGATCTGATGGGGATGATGATATTTTTGTTTATGTGTTATGTGACACTATTTATGGGGTGATGAAAACAAACATCTACTCCCCATTGCTAGGGAATCAGTAACAGATAAAATTAAGGATCCCATCAAAGTCCAACTTGGTGGACCAATGAATTTATTGGAGTTAGTTATAGGAATAGTTATGGGTGAGCTATTGCAGGAACAAAAACGATTCAAAGAAACGTGCTTCACCAAAGTTCACAAAAGCTGGAAATGGAACATAGTGAATAACCTGCAGGCAACTCTTCAAGTTTTCAAGCATCTTCTCCAAGAAGCTTAGGTGGTTTGAGCATGTCTCTCATGCTTGGAGCCTAGTGAATCTGATCAACTTCATGGACTTCCTGAAGCCTTTGAGTTACTTTCTGAGTTTAACGAGTTTCCATGCAGCATGCAATGTTGCACCACCTTTTGAATATCCTATGTCCTAACAAACATCCCTCTTAGGTAGAAGTTTATCCAGTAGGAGTTATTGCTACATGAGAGCACATATTTGTGCTTTATGTTTGTGCCTGTTTCCTGATTTGGACCAAACACAAATTGGAATATAAATTTAGTACCCCCATCAAAGTTAGAAGATGTCTGATTTTATTATCTTCCATATTGATATATATTCTTTTGGAAAACTTTCATTGCTCCTACCACAAGCTAAGTAAGTTAAGACTTTTTTTCTCCTATGTGGGGACAAACATTTATCATCTTGAGTTTCTTAAAGATTCATCAATGTTTATGTGCCTTATTTTGGTGTACAGCAGAGCTGCTTAAAAGAGATTCTGAGTCAGATGCTGTGGCACATGTTTTAATCAGAAAGATCTGGTATCTTGTATTTGAATTTGATTCCTAGTCATCGACATCATCATCAGCTCCTACTTGCACTTGATGCTATGGTTAAAACTTCCTATAGGCTGAGATACTTGGATGTATTATGCATGAGAATCATATAGTAACCATTGCTTGTTTGCCTCATTTCCATCAACTCCAACTTCACTCTTCACTACAATCACCCATTTCTTCTTTGAAATGGTCTGCTTTTCCATTCTTAATTTATGTGGCCTGTATCAGTGTTTATGCAGTCCTAGGGATGAATGTTGAGACCCAGTGCTAAGTAAATCAGTATTTAAAAATTGACAGAAAGTTGTCACCAAAGCTGGCATCATCTAAAAAGGCACAAGGAGAGCATCTTTGAGATTAACTCAATAGAACAAAAGATCTCTGAGTTCCAGACCTGTTGAATGTACATATGGAATCCCAGGCTACTAGGGGCCTCCATGATGAGTTCCTCTCTCTTTTACTATTTTCTTTAATTATGGTTTAATGAAAAACAAAAGGCTAAAGTACCCATACAACTGGAAAAGTCACTCTAATGTTATTAGAGTAAATGTGTGATTAAATATGTAATATAATAGTTCACATGGATTAAAACAGACATTGTAAAATTTGCCATATTAACCAAGTTTGTTTGTTTTGGGTTTATAATATAACACATCATTCCTGTCTTTCCTTTTTTTCTCCCATACCCTCATATATATTCCCCTTGTTTTTCTTTCAAATTCATGGCCTTATTTTTTATTAGTAGCTGTTATGTGTGCATATATATATATATATATATATATATATATATATATATATATATATGTATACACTCCTGTGACAGTTTGTATATGCTTGGCCCAGGGAGTGTCACTATTAAAAGGTATGGCCTTGTTGGAGTAGGGGTATTACTGTGGGTATGGTCTTTAAGACCCTCATTCTAGCTGTCTGGAAACCAGTCTTATCCTAGTGGCCTTCAGATGGAGATATAAAACTCTCATCTCCTACTGTACCATGTCTGCCTGGATGCTGTCATGCTTCTGCCTTGATGATAATGGACTGAACCTCTGAACCTGTAAGCCAGTCTCAATTAAATGTCATCCTCATGAGAGTTGCCTTGGTTATGGTGTCTGTTCACAAGAGTAAAACTCAAACTATGTCAACTCTTAAATATAACCTATTCATGTTACTTGTTTATATGTTTCTAGGACTGGCCTTTAGTATTAGATAACCATTTCTCTCAGTCTGAGCATTCCTTATCTGCCTGTAGTGCTATATGTAGGTGTGAGGCTTCTTGATCTCCCTCATCCCCACCCTGCCATACACTTCTGCAATGTCTATTGTGGTTGTTATTATTTGGTTCATGTTTAGTCAGTCAGGTTGGTTAGACTTCATGGTGTACATTCTGGCATTATTAGGGGACACAGTCTCAAACAAAACTCCCTGATCTTCTGGCACTTATACTCTTCCTGTCCCTTTTTTGGAATGCTCCCTGAGGTAGGGGGAATGTTTTGTAGATGTATCCTCTTGGACAGAGCTCCTCTGTGACCTTCCCCAGCCCATTGTTCTCAAAGAATAGGGGTCAGCAACCTGACCTCCAGCCTCCTACAGAACAAGCAGAACCAGTTTCCAGCCTTCAGGGGAGGAGCTTGGCCTGCCTTTTTATCTTGGGAGAGATGCATTAAAGGTAGAGATTTGAACCAGAAGCCATGTCTGTCTCCACATGTTTTCTCTTGCCACCTTGTTCCTATTCCCATCTCGCCTTCCAGCGAATCTGCCATTAGAATGTAGCTGCTGGACACTACACACCTCAACTTTCAATTTTGATTGGTAGTGGTTCTCTGGTGTGTTTGTGTGTGTGTGTGCATATGAATGTGTGTATTATATGTTGTTTATAAATAAATGTTCTTTAAGTAGCCCCGACTCTTCTATTTGAAACTTGTACTTATCACATCCCAATGCAATGAAGATTTATTTTATATAGCCTCTGTCTAGCTGCTATTTTTTTCCCCATTTTCAGTAGCTTGCCATATCAATCTGTGCCCAGTAGTAGCAGAAGCAGTTTATACACTGCACATTGTGACTAACTTATGTAATTTATGTTTAATTTTAAAATTCAATAAGTAGTTGCCATATGAGACACTCTATAAATCACCCAAATAAATAATGAATGTCTCTTCCAATGCAGGCTCTGGGCATAGAGAATTTCAATCCAAATAATAGTGGGAAGGAAAAGAAAGTAGACAAAGGGAAACAAAGAAACACACAATTCAGCAAAACTACATTCATATTTGTTTTCAGAACCCTGCTTTGCATAGTAGTGTATGATGATACTTAAAAATATAAAGAGTCTTTTACATTGCCATGTGCCACCAGCAGGAGATATTTTTTCATTCTCTTTTTCTGCAGAAAAATGATTACCCTACTATTCTGTGCTTCTCAGTCTTAAAGGTAATTTCAAAATAATTTCTGTGAACATATATAATTATATATATCAAATGTAAATTGAGAGATTTCCATGGAATAATCACTGACAGGTACCAGTGGATGAGAGTGTAAGACCTGAAAAAACTGAGGGTGCCCCAGTGCCCCACACTTTGGAAGGCGACACCCATATCACTCACAATAAAAGGTCTTGATGCAATTAGCAAGAGGATTTTTATTCCAGAGCTCTGGGGTCCACAGCTGTACATCACACAGGGGTAGAGGACTATGGGACATTGAGCAACTGAAGTCAGGGTTATTTAAAGGGGAAAAATCACAAGGCAAGGGGTAGAGGACAAATCATGCTTGGGATTGGAAGTACAGAATGAGCAAGTCAGGCAATAGTTTATGCCTTAAGGAAGGTTATAGATTATCTGGAGCAAACATCCTTGGGGCATTGCATAGTTAAACATTGGGCCAGTCATCAGATGAGCTAGTTACTGGGACAGGGTGGGCTATCTCTTGAGGCCAAAGGTCTCAAGCTGAGGGCAGAAAGCAAGTTACTCAGTGACTCAGTGCTAAGCTAATTGCTGGAGTCTAAAAATATTGAGTTGGGGTCTCTCAATACAGAAATGGAGAATGATGGGAGAAGACAGGAAGTGGTATGAAGAATATTATCCTCCTCAGTGGGAGGCCACTGAAATACAACCAATTAGATTGCAAACTGTGGACTTTTCTATTTCTAAAGGTCATAAATTATATATTTTTTAGAATTTTTTATTTGGACATTTTCTTTACATTTCAATTGTTTTCCCCTTTCTAGGTCTCCCCTTTGGAACTACCCTGTTCCATTTCCCCTCCCTCTGTTTCTATGAGGGTGCTTGCCCATCCACCTACCCACTCCTGCCTTCCTGCCCTGCTATTTCCCTACACTGGAGCATAGAACACCCTTGAGCCCAAGGCTGCTCCTCCCACTGATGTCCAACAAGGCCGTCCTCTGCCACATATGAGGCTAGAGTCGTGGGAACCTCCATGTGTACTCTTTGGTTGGTAGTTCAGTCCCCATGAGCTCCAAGGGGGGAGTCTGTGGCCTTTTCTAAACCAGTTGTTTGCAAGAGGATTTATAAATGTTGAAGTGAAATCCTTTTAGCCTGTAAAATAAACACATTGAAGGGGAGAAAAAAATCTAGTACTAAGTCTAGAGAAGGAAAGAAAATATAAATAAAAAATGCTACAGAGACACATAGTAGGTAGCATAAGATGATAAAATTATCAGTCAATAAGATTAGAACTACATTATGTTGGCTGTGAAGGTTTTAAACCATTTAGTCAATTTTTTCACTTCAAGGATATTTACTTGCTTGGCTTTCATGATGACAGGTGACATATCTATTAAAGGGAACAGAAATGAGTCCTTATCTATATGTGTGTGTGTTTCTGTTATTCACACTTAAATTTAGAACTTGCTTATAGGATAAACTTTCTTGGGAAACTACTTTACTTAATTAAGCCAAAACTTCACTAAGCTAATCCAATAACCTAACTTTCCCCTGAGAGCTTTGTCATCTTGCCTTCCTTTCTGTTGAACTCACCACTGGATGTTATGACTGGCTAGGTCCTCTGTAAATACACAACATTCATATAGTATGAAATTACTTTTAATCTGTTCAGTCTTTTATGATTTTCAAATATAGAATGTCCTATCAAAGTTCATTATGCAATTTGAATTACAAGATCCTTAAGGGTAGCTAGCTCTCTTTTCATACTGTTCCTTTCCTGGCTTCAAAAGAACAGTGGTGCCTTGTCTACTAAAAGTCTTATGATCAAGCTTGAGGAGAAATTCTATCTTGAAGAAATAACTTCCATTGGTATCTATGCGACCTTAGTATTTTCTGTGATACAGCATGTTTGCTGAACTTAGATTTATTGTAGGCAATGAGGGTTTCGAAAAAATTTCAAAGCAGAACCAAATAGCTTCTAAGAATAAGTACATGAGTCTATGACAGAAGAATGCAGAATGCATAGAACTCTGGAAACTTTAAATCTCTTACTGAAGTAAATATGAGTTTTGTGAATGAGAACTCTTGCAGAAAATCTGTGTCTGGAGAAACGAGATGAGATAACTGATTCACAACTGTAAAATTGTGGAGAGATTGGAATGTTGCAGGTTCAGAGGCCAATCACGTTATCCTGGGATAATGTTACCTACATCCCCACAGCAGTTATTCCTTATCCACTGCTGTGTTAGAACTGACATCCTGCGACCAAACCCTTGTAGAATATATTAACATCCTGGGACCAAACCCTTTTGGAATATGTTAACCAAACAGACCACTAGATTCCACCAGTCCAAAATCTAAGAATGCAACTAGAAAGCATCGAAGACCTATCAAAAAGACTTCCCCATCTTGACTATAGCCATACCTCCAGTGTACCTACCAATGGATTTTAACTTTGCCTTGATTTATGACTTTCTTTGTTTTATAAAACCACAAAAGCTTCATGAAATTGCTTCTTTGTTGGAACATGGAACTTGGTATGACCTAAATCTGTATTTCTGGGTCCATGGCCACTCAGAATGGTTTTAGAATAAACTGTTTGTTATTCCTTTTAAGATTAGAACTGTGGGGGGTTTTGTTGTTTTTGTTGTTGTTATTATTATTGTTTGGTTGTTTGTTTAGTTGTTTGGTCTTTGGCTTTTCTTTCTGTGCATTGATGGTTTATTAATTATACTTCTCTATAACTGGTGAACCAGAAGCTGAAAATGACCAAGTGCCTTACTTACGGTCACAGAGTTTGATAGGGTTGACAATCTGATTCAACCCAGGCCACACAGTAACAAACTCTGTTCTATGAACTGACAGAAGTGCAATATGGAATCCCCTACAGCAAGAGGTCTAGCAAAACTTAATGTTGCAGAAAGAAAAGATACCAACTTGAATAATCAGTTTAAGCATGGTCAAAGAAATAGAAAAAGAGGTTGCCCTCTATCAAAGCTAGGCAAGAATGAGCAAAAGGGAAGAGATCTAACAGTTGTAGGACTAACAGTTTTAATGAGTAGAAACTGTGTAGTAATAGGGCTTGGGATGCTCAAAGAAAGACTGGAAGTACTCAGAAATATCTCTAGCTAGTAGGGAACTCTAGAAGTATTATGGAAAGGTTCAAAGAAACTACCAAGAATACAACAGGTTAATCGATGCACACACAAGGAATTGTGTATCTAGAAATGATTGTGAAGCACAGAAAAAAATACTAGCAATCAAATGTTTTCTTTCTCAAAGTATAGCGATTTTCTCAGGCATTGAATAAGAGTGAACCATGTTAGTCTCTCCACTGAGAATGATGGGAACTGTGTTTGGAAGTACAGTAGTCTCTTCCATCTCTAAGAGTGCCTCTCAGATTTTTGATGGTGTTCAGATGACTGAGCATAGGTTTACTCTGACTTTTTCCTAGCTATCAAAATTGTACGTGTGTGTGTTTGGGGGTGTTGTATGATGATATTGATCTTACTTCATAGTAAGCTAAGTGATTAGATTAAAAATGGTATGGATGACAGGTTCTTTTAATATTCTACAAGCCAGCATCAAGGTTGCATTGCAGTTTCAGTCTCACAGATGAGGGGGAAACTTAATTAATAGGTTTTATTTCATATATATATATATATATGTGTGTGTGTGTGTGTGTGTGTGTGTGTCTGCTAGCTTGCTAGCTTGGGTCCTAAGAACCAATCATTGCATAGGAAATGGCTTTCACACCTGAGGAGCTTTGTAATTCTTTTTCAACAAAACATATATTGGTGTTAAGGGGGTTGCATTGATAATTGTGACTGGTTATGATGCAATCCCTTGTCTACTCATCCCTAAGTGTCTGTGCAAGTGCTGGTGAATCCCAAGAACACAAAGATGTGAAGAGAGTCTGGTCTCCAGTTGGTGTAGGGTAGAGGCTCTGACGTCGGTGTGCTTTGATAGGATGGGTAACACCATTCCAGAATTCTCAAAGTATCCAGGCAGTGTTCATAAGGTATGGAGTCATTGGAATGATTCTATGTTCTTACAGGCACCAGTATAGGACTGAAAAGTGGCTGTTGTGAAATCAACTCACCTGTCTGATGGAGAAAAGCTTTTCCACTCTTGCTTCTCCCTGGTTACCAGCCAGCTGTCTGTGGTCAGAACTGATCACATTCCCATGCTTTCTTTTTGGTTCCCTTTCCTGATTCTTAGCTAAATAACATACGCCTTTAATCAGAAACCAATGTTTTAATCATTCCATGCCCTAGAGTCAGTTCTTCTGTTTGAATAGCATTGTCTCTCTATCGGAGCTGAGTTTTGAATCCAGACTATGCTTCATGTTCCTTAGTCCTGGAAAGCATTTGAGAGTTGCTTTTGTAAACTCTCCATATTTTGTAAACTCTCCATATTATCCTTCTTCTCAATTTACGTTCACCTTCAGTCATCCCCTTCATTTGATTAATCATGCAGCTGACAGCTGACATGCAACCCACAATACCTGTGACCTCTCCTAGGGATGGGCCTGAGCATCCTCAGTACTCTTTTCAGATTGATTATTTATTTGAAAAAAAGTTTATTTTCCTGCCTGCTAGACACAGGGAGTTGAACAGACTCTCCTTTTTCAAAGAGCCTGTGGCCTGACAAAAGAAGACAGATGTGACTAAGTTGTGGCCACAAGAATGCACTTCCAAATCAGAGGTCAACCTAGGGAAAGTAAGGGTTTAAAGGTAATCCATTATCTATAGACAAATATTTGTGGAAAGTACTGAAGTAATTGCATAGAATATGTAAATGTAAATTATTCTGCTTACTGAAAACATTTCTTGCTGGATTGCTTTATTATAGTTACATTAATTCAAAGAACATGCTTAACCTCAGTGTGCTTTGTGATAACATTATGCTCCAAAATTGTTGCTAAACTAAAGTGGTTTTCCTCTCATTTCTTCTGGGTACCAAGATGGCAAATGAATCCAGCATTATACTGGTATGTGAGAAATTTTAAGAAAGAAGAGAGTGTCAGGAGACTCTTGATATAGATGAGTAGACAGTCAGCCTTCTTGAGACATTTCCAAAGTTCCCAAGGAAGGCTTTTCTAATTGTGGATTAGATTTTATGAAGGTGGAGAAGAAAGATATGTATAAGAGTCAAAACAGGCCATGACCCTTTGTGGTGTTCTGAATGTACATGTGTATGTGTGTGTTTGAAGACCAAAGGTCAACCTATGCTATCATTCTCCAGGAGCACATAACCTTATTAGGATTGCTTGATTGGCCAACAAGCCCCAGCCATCCACCTGTTTCCTGCTTCCCTAGACTGTCTGTACCTATGTACCATCATGCCAGCTTTTTATGTATATAAGAGGGACTCATTTTCATGTCTGTATGGCAGGTAGTCTACTAACTGAGCTATCTTTTCAACCCAAATGATAAAACAGCAATAAACCTAAACTAATAATATCATCTAATAGATGTTTGGAATCACCTTATAATTTCAGACCAACTTCTTATGTTTTGTAGTACTTAATCTCATTTTAATTGGAAAAATATATGATAAAGCACCAATCAGGGGAAGCAAGAGAAACCCTCAGTCATTGTGAACTGTCTTCCTCTGAACTTGGTTGACATATCCCAAGGATAGAGTTGCTGCATAGGAGTATTTCCCCCACTTTGTTGGGCTGGATTTACCCTATGAGAGATGAGTGTGTTCCCTTTGTACCTCATAAAATGGTAACAAGTTATTTGGAGTTGTATCACCCTAGAACATTTTCTCTTAGAAGATTTCAAATCAACTATTAGCTCCTTGGAATCTCATCAAGAAACCAAAATGTATGCATATGCCCCAAGGACAGTAACTTGGAGATTATAGTAGATCAACCTAGGTAATCTTACAATATGTGAATGACCACACACACACACACACACACACACACACACACACACAGAAAACTGAAATTGGTCCCATTAATGCTGTCTCAGCAGTCCCCATCCAGAAAAGCAGGAATATCTGAAAATGAAGAAAAATACATAACTGTTCTTGACATCAAGGAAGTCATGAAAAAGAACAAACAAAAGGCTGGGCTTAGCTTACAATTAGGAGCCCTGTGTTTAGGCAGGCCCCTTCTTCTATTTTAAGAATGCTGTGAAAGCAAGAAGTATTCAGTAAATATTCTTCCTGTTATTGAATTGAATCAAGTGTCATTTATCTGTTTTTTAGGATGGGGAAACTGAAGTTCAGCTAGACAAGCAGAATGACTTTTGGTGCCTTGGCTTTCAAGGTCTAATGTAGGAAGTGGATTTCAGCATCCTCCCTCTATATCCTACTCTTACTACTAGGGTGTACTCCCTGCTGTATTTGGATTAATTAAGTCACTACTGGAAATTCTCTTTGTTTTTCCTCTGCTAATTGAAAAAGGGTTTCAATTCCCAAGTTTCCCTGCAGGCTTCGTGCAAACCTTATCATGAAAGTCAATACTGAAGAGAGAAAATTGCTTTTGTTTCTTGGGCTTCAACCCCCAACCCCCCACCTAAAATTGACAAAAATATTGACCAATAAAACCACAGGCCAACTTTTAGACTTGGATATTCAACCAAGTGATACATGCAGGGCTCATGTATTAAACAATTATCCCAGTGCTGAGCTAGCAAAATTACTGGGAGAAAGTTAAAGGGGAAATCCAGCCATGGTGAGTTCTGTGATCCAGTCTTCAGACTTCCCGGATAAACAGGACACATGTTGATTTTTGTTTGCTTATGCATGATGCCTGAGTTTATTTTTGCTAGGAAAATATTTATTCATATTTTTGAGATCTACTTCTACTTAACGATGTCTTCCTTCTCTTGTTTTCTTTGCTGTGTGTATTTTAAAAATATTTATTGATTTTTTGGGGGGTGGATCATTATGCATAGTCTACATGTGGAGCTCAGAGGACAATTTGTGGGACTGGATTCTTTCCCTTTACCACGTGGATACTGGGATTAAGCTCAGGTCTTCAACTTGGCTTTAGCAAGTGCTTTTACCCACTGAATCATATTGGCAACCTCTTTGTACTTATGTTAAGAACTGCAATTCAAAAAAAGAGCTAAAAACACTTAAGTATTTTTAAAAATAATCCACCTAAGGGCTAATGAGATGGCTCAATCAGTAAAGTGCTGGTGACACAAGCACAGAGCTTTGTGTTCATTTGCTGGAAGCCATGTAAGAAACTGTATATCCAAACAATCAAATTAAAAAATGGGGTATAGAACTAAACGGAGAATTCACAACAGAGGAATCTCAAATGACTGAGAAGGACCTAAAAATTGTTCAAAAGTCCTTAGTGATCAGAGAAATGCAAATCAAAAAGACCATGAGATTCTATCTGATCCCCATCAGAATGGCTAAGATAACAATCTCAGGTGACAGCATATGTTGGTGAGGATGTAGAGAAAAAAGAACACTCCTCCATTACTGGTAGGATTGCAAACTGGTATAACCACTCTGGAACTCAATCTGAAGGTTCTGCAGAAAATTAGGAAATAGATCTTACCTGAAGACGCAGCAATACCACTCTTGGGAATATACCCTAAAGATGCTTCACCATGCCACGGGGACACATATTTCATATGTGGGTATTAGCCAAAAGATAAAGAAAAAGAAAAAAGAAAAAAAAGAAAGAAAAGAAAGAAAAAGAAAAAGTATAGAATACCCAAGATACAGTCGACAGAACTCAGGTAGGGAGGGAGCTGACAGGGAAAGAGAACAGGGGGAGGGGTGAGAGGGAGGGAAACATGATCTGGTATTGAGTAGGAGAAAAGGACTAAAGCCCTGAGGGTCCGCAGAAAGGATGGAAACAGGTAGCCTCCGGAGGGAGGGAGTTAGGGAGACCCTCTAGAATGTATCAGAGATCTGGGAGGGGAGAAACTTTCAGGACTCAAAGTGAGGGACCCTAGGTGAAATGCCCTATAGTGGGGTGAAGGAACTTGTAGAGCCGACCTTCTGCAGAAAGACAGGGAGGGCATCAAGTGAGGGATGGGGTTGCTACCCCACAATCAAAACTCTGACCCATAATTGTTTCTGTCCGAAAGAACTTTAGGGATGGAATTGGAGAAGAGCCCGAGGAAAAGAAGGTCCACAGACAGGCCCTAAGTGGGATCCAGCTCAAGGGGAGGCCCCAAGGCCTGCCACTCTTACTGAGGCTATGGAGTACTCACAAAAAACAACCTATCATGACTGCTGTCTGAAAGACCCAACAAACAACTGAAAGAGTCAGATGCAGTTATTTGTATCCAACCAGTGGACAGAAGTTGCTGATCCCTGGGGTTGAATTTGGAAGAAGCTGAGGAGGAGGGTGAGCCTGTAGGAGGCCCAGCAGTCTCAATTAACCTGGGCCCCTGAGAGCTCTCAGACACTGGATCACCAACCAGGCAGCATACCCCAGCTGATATGAGACCCCCAACACATATACAGTAGAGGACAGTTGGGTCTGGGTTCAGTCAGAGAAGATGTACCTAACCTTCAAGAGACTGGAGGCCCCAAGGAGTTTAGAGGTCAGGAGGGGTAGGGAGTGGGGAATTGGAGAGTGGGGGATGGGTACATCCTTTAGAGACTGGGGATGGGGTGTGGGGCTGCGGGGTGGGGAGGAGGTACGGAATGTGAAACTGTTCGAGGGTCTACCAAGAAGGGAATAAAATTTGAAGTGTAAAAAAAAAAAAAGCAATAAAAAGAAGTTATATAAATCAAGGTGGCCGACCAGTCTAACCCAATCAGTGAGTCTCAGGCTCAGTGAGAGACTGTAAAAAACTAAGCTGGAAAGTGAGAGAGGAACACACACATGATGGCAACTTCTAGCCTCCACATATATCCTGTCAAAAACATGCCCAATCATACAATGCACATGCAATCACCTCACTTAATGCTAGTTGTATCAGATTATCTGAGGGATTTCCCATGAACACTCATACAAGCAAGCTACCTTAAGGCTGATTGATCAGTGTTGAGGGAGATGTCTACCCTGACAGAATCTGTAAAACTGACTTGCATTTCAGAAAACACAAGATATATTGACATTCAAATTTGTTTTGGACTATTATGCCTTCTTTTATCTTCTTGGTTTGCATTTTAAAATATTAAGTCCTGGAACAGACTGAACTACCAGTTCCCACCCAAAGAATATTGGATCCTCTGATGAAAATACAGACATGTACAATTGTCCAATTTCAATTTGCTGTTTGATACAATTCATGGGCTCTACTTCTCCTGCCTAGAAAACTGTGTCCTTATCAATATTGTTATCTCCATACCTCTCTACCAGCCCTAACCTATAGTTATTTAGTTACAACTAATCCCTGCTAGACACATCTAACTATCCACCTATAGGAGTGGCCTGTTTGGCCACTCTATTTTGAGATCTCACATGACTGGTCAACTTTTCTCCATCAAAAACATGGAAACCCATTTCTCCTTCCCTTGCATCCCTCTCTTGCCTCCAGAGACTCAGAAGTCCCACCTGTTCCTTCCACCCAGCAATTGGCCCATGACTTCTTTACTAACAAATCAAAAACCAATTGGAGAACAAAACTTTAACATCCAAATTACTTATACAATTAAATAAAAAGGCAGATTAGGAGATGAAAGACTGAATTAGTCATTCACTTACTGGTCACCCAAAGTTCACTCTAAGTAACTGCTGTAAGGACTGAACTGCAGATGTTTCTGGACATTCATTTTTTTACTTGGCACACTCACTTCTCAGTTTTCTATTAGTCATGCTGATGGGAAAAGAGTGACATTTGGCATAGGTTATGAAATGTTTTAGTGATGGAGGAAGCATCCTGGGATATCAACATGCTTTAACAAAATGTAACACCTCTGACTTAGGCAGGAGTCCTGCCTGGAGTTGCCAGTGTGGTAGCAGGAGTTAGCAAACTGGAGTGCTCAGGGAGAAGGGGTATTGGAAGCCATCCTTTAACTCTTTCAAATTTGCCAATTCTGGATCCTGCAGAGAAATCTTTGACTTTGTTGCATGCTAAAGTAGGAGGCTCTGAATGACTTAATGTAAGAGTCTATTTTACATGGCAAATGAATGGGTAATACAAAATATGGGCACATACACCAGGCATAGAAAGGCATTATTGCTTTGCAGATCTAGAGTTTGAGGACCAATAAAATGATATATACAATATCTTAAATAAGAAGAACTCAGGTTCAGTCCTACTGTAGAGGTTAGGCCTTAGGCCAAAAATAGCCCAACATTTGAAGATGTCTCTAAAACCAGTGGCGCAGGGGTATGTGATAATTTAATTTTGATGAAAGTGTGATAATTGGCTACAACTTAGCTTCTCAATATAGAGGATTTATGTGAAATTACAAGCTTTTATTAACAGATATGATGAACATCGAATGCATTTAAAGACTTAATTCATGTTGTCACTGGGGGAATCAGCAACCATTAAAAAAGAGCTGCCTTTAAAGTGGCTGTACTCAAGTAATCTCCATTCTTTGATGACATGTACCCTTATATATCCAAAACAAACATATGCACATACACATGACCACACACACACACACACACACACACACACACACACACTGATGGTTAACTTTAATGTGCAATTAATTTGAGAGAAAGATTATTTAGGATGTTCATAGAGTTATAGAATTCACTTTTCTTTAAGAAATCTGCATGTCATATGCTAGCTGAGCAACCTCAACCTGAAGAAGATTGAATAAAGTTGAATGAACCAATACATTTCATTCTGGAACTTTAAACATGGTTTCCAAACATAGCCTGTTAAGTTCTGTGTAGAGGAAGTTGAAACTCTCGGGTTGAATCATGGAGAGGTGTACTCAAAAAGTAGTCCTGTCTCCTTTGCCTGGGACCTCTGATGCATATAAGAACAACAAAGCATCCTCCTCTCCCTGTGCTTAAGTTTCCTTTGACAACAAGGGTTTCCATTATGCAGAAGAGTATAGTTTGAAGGACTCACAAATAGAAAGATAAGGCTGATAGAGCATATTCAAAGTAATTCATTATTCTGAGAAATGATCCTTAATATTTTTTTCCCCAGTTGAAAACTTTTCTCCATTTTACTAATTGGTTAATTAGTACCAAATGTGATGGGACAAAACAAAACAAAAAAAAAAAACCAAAAAAAACCAAAAAAAAAACACATTGCCCTTCAATTTTCAGTTGTAGGATTTCTTTTACATTTTCTTTTCATTTCATTTTGTTGTTTGGTTTGGTTGAGATGAAGTCTCAAAGTACAGGCTGCACTGGAAAACTCACTATTTATTCATACTGGCTTCAGACTCATGACTATTCTCCTGCATCAGCTTTTTGAGCTTTGCAGGTTTGATCCTCTACACCTGGCTTTGGGGGTAAGCTTTCACTTAGATATCATTGATGCTTCAACAATTATACCTCACTAAATAGTTCTAACCTGCTTGCCTAATATATCATTTCACCTTAGAATAATTAGAAGAATTCATTCAATCATTCAACAGATATAGGCCATCTACTACCACATGTACTTGAAATTGTACTGGAAATATGAGATACCATAATAATCAACACAGGTATTTTCAATGTTGTGTTTAATTAGAGGACCACAAACTGAGTGCTTGAAAGAACAAAAGACTTGAAGACTGTATTGAAGACTAAAACAGTAAAGTTTTTTTTAAATAACACACACACACTGATGGTTAGACATACCCTGCCAAGCTGGCAGGGTATGTTTCTTTTGAGGGCTGTGCAAAAAAGGAAAGTTTCATTATATCTATCTTTCTATAATGTGTGTGTCAGGGATTGGACTCAGATTGACTTGCATGGTAATCAACAGAAGCAAGAGAAAAATCATCATCGAAGGATAACTTAAGAAAAAAATGACTATTTTTTATTATTTAATTAAAGAAAACAGTTATTTAAAAATGCTAACAATGAATCGTGAAATTGTATGTATATATTTATGAAATGCTCTTGTACTTGTGAAATACATGCAGCAATGATAATAAGAATGAAGAGAGGAATCAGATTGTTTTATCTTATTACCAGAAAGTATCAGACACAACAATCTATAATGCAGTAAAGTGCTATTTGAAAACAGAATTGTAAATCTTATAGCTGCATATTGGAACTTTATTTGAAAGTATAATGGATATAAAAAGGAGGAAAAAGCAGTAAGATGATTTAAAATTCTCAACAAAAATCAGGAAAAAGTATTTTTTAAAACTCCTACAAGAAGAAATATACAGTTAAATAGAACAAGTCTATCAGAGACGCTAAATCAATAATGAATAACCTTCCAAAGCTAGACCATATGGTTCACTCAGTAATTCTAAACCAGTTAAGAGTTTCAGAATCATTTGAATCCTTTCCAGATTTTAGAGGCCAAGTAAATACTTCCTAATCCATTACTCTTTAACACCAAGAGCAGATAAAGATATTTAAAAACAGAATTGCAAAGTTCTATTTATCATAGTCATAAATGTGCAATCCTGACTTCAGGTTAGTGAATGAAGTATAATTATATTAAAAGTTATCTTTTGTATAAAAGGCTAGTTCAACATCTAGTGTGAGAACTGTTAAGTCTAGTCATAATAAGCTAAAATAGGAAAGCCATAAGATCACATCTGTAGATTCAGAAATGGGAAATTGAGAAAATGTAAAAACCACTCCTGATTAAATGCTCATGATCTCACTGCAGTACAATTTAGATTCTCTGCACTACATCTGACCTCTAAAATTCCCGGCCTGTCATCAGGGAAGGGAGGAGGCTACCCTCCCCAAGGAGGAACTACTAGTAGGTAATGGTTGTTGGGGGAGGGAATGCTGTGTTCCTCAGAGGTATAGCCACTGAAAATTATCTATGCTGCAGTAAATAACCTCCCACCCATGTTCATGCGAGCAACCCTAATTAAACTCTGTGGGTCACGCAAAAATTTGCGTGAAAGAAGAAAAGTCATTTCTTGCAAAGCAGACTGCTTTAGCTGACGAGCAAGAGGTATGTGAGATGTGAAAATAACTAAAATTCTCTACATGTATGAGCCTGTCAAAGATTGAATGAAGAAGATTAAATTTCTCAGAAAAAAATTATAAAGGAATGTTCTTATCTTGTTAAAGTACAGCTACAAGATTCCAACAGCTGTCTTTAGTGATGAGACACTTGAATCTTTCCAGCTGAGACTGGGAAACAGAAGGATTTTCTTTTCACCACTGCTTTTCAAAATTATACTGTACGTCTTAGATAATGTAATAAGACAAACCAGAAAAAAATGAATAAATAAATTCACACATGAACACACTTATATCCCATATAAATGTATGGAAGAAATACAGCTGCTTTTGTTTATTGGCGACATGAATGCCTATTTATAGAAAATCATAACAATAAAATTAAATTAAAATTTTGTATGACTAATATGCAAATATAGCAAATTGCAATATACAATGTTAATATGGGAAAGTTAACCATGTTCCAACAAAATGACAATAAGCAAGGAAATTTTAAAGTTAAAATCACAATACTATTTAATTAATATACAAAAGAGATAATTAGATTAGTTTAACCAAAATATGAATACAGTAAAAGAAGAAAAGCTATAAAACTTATAAAAAATAAGGAAATATTCATGGTTTTTGATAGGGAAGTTTCAGTATCGCCCACCTGGAAATTGTTTTCAACTGAGTCTATTAATTCACCCAAAGATCAGTGTTCTCTCAAGTTATTTTCTAAATATCAGCTGATTGTGCAGTTTATATGCGGAGGCAAAATAACCACAATAGTGAAGGCAATGCTGAAGAAGCAGAGTCAGAGGACTGACATTACATGGCTTCCAGCCTCACTATAATCTACAGTAGTTAAGAAAATGAGGTATTGGTAGCAGAAAAGATAAATAGATCAATGAAAGAAAATAGCCTCAAACTGCATCCATATAAACACATAGTTGGCCCAGGGATGAATTTCAGCAGATAGAATGTTTTCATAGTATGCAGGAAACCCTGGATTTGATTCCCAATGTTGCATAAAACTGTGCATTTTTTTCAGGCCTGTAATTCCAGTGCTTCATGGGTTGAGGTAGGAGGATCAGAAGTCTATGGTCTTCCTTGGCTAATTTGGAAGTATAAGACCAGGATAAGTTATATGACACTTTGCTCAAACAAAAGGTGCAGGAAAGTGACCAGTGACAACGGAAGAAACAATACCATGGAGAAAAAAAAAAACAGTCTGTTAAAATGGTTCTGGGATAACTGGACACATGCAGAAACCAACAAATGGAAATCAGATAGACAGAGATCTCACATCTTTTATAGAAATTAAATGAACATGAGCTACAGATATATATACACAAGGAAAACTAAAGTTTTTAAAAATATGCCAATAACATAAGAGAGAATATATTTTAGAAGATCTATGATTTTGTTAGTTTTTATGTATCCCAGGAAGGCTTCAAACTCATTCTGTTCTTTACTCAACCTCTGGAGTGCTGGGATTATAGAAAACGTCACTGTCGTCACTGTCAATGTACCATTAATTGTCATTTTGACAAAATATAGGAACATCAAGAGAAGAATCTCTGGGAATTTGAGAGGGATTATCTTGATTGCTTTGATGATTTAGAAGGGCTAGCCTACTGTGGGCGGCACCATTCCCAGGAAGGAAATCCTGAACAATATGAAAGGGAAAAATGAAGTGAGAAGCATGTGCTTATCGGTGCTCTCTGTTGCTGACTATGGATGCAATGTAGTCAGCTCCCAAAAGTGTTTATGCTGTGACTTTCCACTGGGTCTGTGGGTCAAAATAAAGTTTCTTCTTTAAGGTGTTTCTGCTAAGGTATATTCCCACAGAGACAAGGAAAAAAAAACTAAGAAAGTCACCATATCCTATTGGCACAATGTATGCATGACGCAAGCGTGAAAAAGTCTTTACAGATGCTTTTCACTTGGACATTATATAAGAGTAGCCTTAATGTCCTTCAGTTGCTGAATGTGAAATTAAACTGTGGTGCAATCAGAGAGTAGTGATTATTCAGTGGTGAAAAGAAGGGAACCTATAAAGCTATATAAAAACCATGGAGGAAACTTAAATGCATATCCCTAGGTGAAGTAGAGGTTACATAATACTGTAGACAGGAAAAATATACTGGTTTTAAATTGTTGGATAGTTGGTGAGAGAGAAATCAAGGGGCCAAAATAATTAGGAGAATTCTAAGGACTGAAATTACTCTATTTGACAAAATAATGGTGGGTATTTGACAAAGTCCATGGAATTCACCAACAGTAAATCCTAGTTTGTACACTGGACTGTGGATGATGATGGTATATAGGTGGTGGGTGTTGGTGCCACCAAGGCTATCCATGCATACCGGAATGGGCAGATCCACAATCTAAGAGATCTGGTGACAGAGTCCACAGAGACCACTATCCCCTGAAAGCAGAGTGGGAAACATAGTTAAAGAGCGATGACAGGTGTTTGGCAACGTAACTTTAAAATAGGGCTAATGCAGGTATGGGCATTGTTAGAAAAAGAAAAAAAGAAGGAATAAGACCATAGTTTTGTTAAACACTCAAATTGGAAGCCCTAGAATAATAAAGAAATTCTAGAGATAGAGAATTCTTTAGAGTACTTAGAAATTCAGAGAGCTATATCATTCAGTAGAGGAAAAAAAAAACATGGCAAGGAGAATATAGTAAGCCACACCACATGCTGTGAGACACATAAATATAGTTAGAAAACTCCAACTTATGGGGTGCTTACTGGGAAACTCAATGGGGAGCTTCTTTAAAATGCTAGAGAGATGAAATGGAGGAAGTATTTTCTCTGAGAAATGAGCATGTGTTGTAAATGCCACCAACACAGCAATCATTTTCTTGATCTGTTTTCCCAGGAGGAAAACTCTTGGTCAATTTTGTCAGCTTGGCACAGGCTAGAATCATCTTAGAAGAGGGAACCCCAATTGAGAAAATACCTCTATAAGACTGGGCTCTACACAAGCCTATAGAGCACTTTCTTAATTAGTAATTGATTTGGAGGACTCAGCCCATCATGGGTGGGGTCATCACTGGACTGGCAGTGCTGGGTTCTATAAGAAAGCAGGCTGAGCAAGCAATGAGGAGAAAGCCAGTAAGCAGCATTCCTCCAAGGTCTCCTTCAGCTCCTGCCTCCAGGTTCCTGTCTTGTTTGAGTACCTGTCCTGAGGAGTGGTTCTAATGATGGACACTGATAAGGAAGTGGAAGTCAAAGAAACCCTTTCTTCCCCATATTACTTCAGTCATGGTGTTTCATCACAGAAGTAGAAACCCTAACTAAGCAGCCAAGCCAACTTGGAGGTAGACGACATTATTACTATCCTTTAGGAGTCAGCAGAACTGAAGGATATCTATCATTTCAAAGTCCGACTAGCATCTGGTTCTCTTAGCTGCTATATGAATGGGCATATTGCATGAGTTTTCAGAAAGGGTCCAGAAGAGTATCAGTTCTATTTAAATCCAGTGAGATCCTCACATTATCCATTGATGCCAATTAGATAAGGAAAAAGACTGTTAAGGCATTTGATTATACCATATATCTTGGGGTTTAAACATGAATCTCTAAACCATCAGAGTGCCTCAAAAGACCAGATGTGAGGGGAGAAAAGCCCTGGGCTGTTCCCTATCATCTCATCCATGTGTTGCTGAGACATATGGTGTGAAGCAAATATTAGTGTGTGGAAATATAAAGACTCAGGATGCATCTGAGTTATTCCTCCCGATTGCATTTGATCTGAGAATGCAGGAAACACTCCATTTCATAGCCATATTCATCATACAAAGTAAACACACATTTGGGGGGCATAAAATGAGATGTTTCAGTCTGCATGCGATTATCAACAATTGCAGCTCTCTCTAAGGAAAGATTTAAATGATGCCGTTGACAAGAAGGGCTGCTGCTTTTAAATTTTTGCAAGAGAAGCTGACACAATAGATAGATGTTAATAAATTCATATTTAGCTAGTGTTGCTTTACAATTTCTTTTCAGTTCTCACCATCAGTAATGATAGCTTTTGTTGGAGCTAATTTTAACCATTTGTTTCATTTTTATTAAACAATCTTCTTTGAAATTTAAAATGTGTGAGTCAAAATCTTATGAGTTTGGTATTTGAAATTAGAACTCCCTTTTATTTTTAGAGGTATGCTTGTCTGCGATTGAGATGAACTTGTTTCAGACATGTTAAAAAAAACTTTGTTTAAAATAAGTACTGATGTGAGATGGTATCAAAATAAATACCAAGAATTGGTGTAAAGAAGCTGTGGATGAATACCAAGTCAGTGTAATAGGCATGGGAAATGTTTGAGAAAAAATTAAATTTAATTTGGAGCAGAATGTTAAATAGACAATGGCAGGTATCCTGCGAGTCCACATTAAAGGGTGAACAAACTCGTCTAATAAGGAAAGCTATTTATGGGGTCATGACTGGTATATCTGTGCCCTCCTGCCATGACATGAGTTTGATTAAACCAGGAAGTTCTCTTTTCCACTTCCTTAAACATTTGCCATTTTTCCTGGAGGGTGGTGATCATGGAATTCCTATCTTCTATTTTTTTTTATAATACCTAGACTAAATATTAGTGGACTATTGTCTCCATATTGTGTTATAGCTATTAATGTTCATTCCCCATGTACACCTTTGGTTTTGTGACTGTTATTTAATGACCCTCTATTTCTCCTTCCCGATATTTAGTGACTACTGTTCTACTTTTTTCTTCAGTAAGATCAACTTTTTTAGCTTCCACATAAGAGTGAGAATATGCAGAATTTGTCTTTCTGAGCCTGGCTTGTTTCACTTACCATAGTGTCTCACAGTTCTATCCATGTTGCCATTGGCAACAATCGCTCCTTATTATAGATTAATAATATTGCATTGTGTGTATATAGCACATTTAAAAATACACTTATACATTGATGGCACTCTACTTAATTCCTTTTATTATTACTGTAATTATTGCTTCAAAAAAAAAACATGGGATTATAGATTTTAAGAAAAACCACCAAGGAGGCTGCAGCAATGGCCATGTCCCAAGGTAGAAATCTGTGAGTCTGTCTGTCTGTCTTTCTCTCTCTCTCTTTCTCTCCCCTCTCTCTTTAATTATCTGTCTATCATCTATATATCTATATTGTCATATATATATGAATGAGTTATATAGGATAAATATTAGATAATGTTTATATAAGTACTATATGAGTACTAAATGATATTTATATAAGATAAGGAATAAGGAGTATTTTTAGATTTATATTTTGAAAACAGATTTCAAAACTGTCCCTTTGATTTGTCTTCTTTACCTTGGGATATCTCTGTAATTTTATTTGTTCAATTACTCTTGCCTATATCCTCTCTCCTAGAGTACGCTCATTGCTCATCAACTGCACATCCAAATATACCCTTATGCTTTCTTTATACAATCCTAATTCTACAAAATTTACCCTGAAATCGTTTTTTTTTCAGTTTATCATTTCATCAAACCATTTGGATCTAAAGTCTTTTCGAAGGTAGTGATGCCACCTCTGTAATCAAGCATTAGATGAGGTGAGAAAGACAATGAATGCGTTGACTTTTGTGGGACTCATGAAGGTCCATATCATCAAGAGTCTCCCATGCTCTCCTGAGTCCTTTGTTCTCATTGTAAGTTTCTGTACCTTCTTCTCAGTCCACATTTTATATTCTCATTAGTGACCTCTTACATTTCTTACTAGAGTTTTGCTATGCTTCAATAAATATAAAGATTATATTTATTGAAGGCTAACAAAAAGCCAAGGTTTATTCCCAATCAACTTGTTGACTTTCTTAGGGATACATACAGTAGCAAGGCACAGAGAATCCCAATTACTATTAATTAATGATAATATACATTGCATTGTATTGTATTTGGCTAGAGAAGGCCTGGCAAGGGTTCATTAGTTGGAAGCTTGTCATCAATACAGTGATGTTGGGAAGTAACAAAACCTTCAAGAAGTAGAATACCAAGGGAAGGTTTTAGGATCTTCAAGCATTAATTTTAAGGGATTAGAGAGACCCTCACTTAGGATTGATGAAAAGAGACTGTTATCTTATTATAAGAGACCAAGCCCATAGGTGACTTCAAGTCTTATGATGGTAATTTTTCTTCCTTCATGACAATTGTGGTACCATTTTTCATGAGATGAGATCATCAGAGAGACCCTGGTCAGACCAAACATAACCAGAGTCAAGACATTGTTGTTGCTTGAGCTGAAAGCATGTAGCATAAAATTGTGAGCTAAATAAATATTTCTTCTAATGAATATGCAACACCAGGTTTTCTATTACAGAAATATAAAACTGACTAATATCAAAAGTTTATACTGTTAGAACCCAAGAATTGCAAAAGAATGATATCCCAGACTTAAATAGTACACAAAACCAAAAAGCATTTATTTAGCTGATTTTGTTTTTCTTTTTGCATGCAGGGCTCTCCCCATTTGGGAATGAAGACAACTATTAAGAAGCTCACAGGGCAGATTTTATGGTCATTTATGGGAATTCCATGGAGGTTTTTGTGCCATTTTACCTTGATTTGGTAGCTCTATCTCTAGGGTGACTAATTTTACAATTAGTTAGAGCTCTAGAGACCTCCCTGGGGTAGATCACTTATTTATTTAAGCTACCTGTATTTAATTCAGGCCAGATGACAAGGTGCTCTCAGAATGGCTGCCCATGGTTGTGGTTGGCAGACCACAGGTTCTTGGATCCAGGTTTTTATTTCTTGGAAACAAAACCTAGTCTTCCAAACTGCCCATTTGCAGCCTATCATGGAGTCACACTTGCTCTGGCTAACGCAATCCTCTCATTCCTAAGGAATTACAGCATCACTATACTTTGCTTGGATATAAAGAAGCAGCTTGGAACTCAGTTATATATAAATCTTGACATAATTTGAAGGTTTTGAGATTGATATAGCATGGTGATATAAACAAATCACTATGGACAATTCTACTAATGTCTCAGAAAATAAGACTAGAGAACTAGTTTCAGCCAGAAATAATGATTTGATAGAAAACTAGAATAAAGGCCATTTTGTTACACAATAAAAATAACTTTACCACATTGTGTTCATACCCCAAAACTTTGTAAGAGGCAAACATTAAAAGTAATAGAGGAGTTCATGTGGTGGAAAAAATTTCAAATCATCAGAACATTCAAGCTGTGACACGGGCATTATCTACAGCATTTAGTAAAATTTACAGTGAGACTTTGGAACCCAAGGAAACAAAATGGACTGCTTTCTATGGGGAAAAGAATGAAAACAAATGGCTGGGCTATTGCTTACCAAAGAGATTTGTGTTAGTGAGCAGGAGCCAATGTTGTGCATTTAGACAGTTAGTAAAAAAAAAACCTCTCAACTGGCAATTAATCTATCCTCCTATCACAGACCCAGAGGCCTTTCAGGAGAGAACTGTTCCAGGGGAGACCCTCAGGGTCACCTCCACAGGCTAGCCCAGGAAGGACTGTGTTCAGATTCTATGCCGAATTTTCCCTAAGTGCCCTATAGCTTCAGCTACATTCAAACCTATAGCAGTTCATGGCACTCAAGGCAGCTTCCCTTGGATCTTCAAAGGAAGGCCTTGGAGATCAGACAGAAGTTTGCCAAGGGTCAGACCTTGTGACAGCCTCAAGTAGTGGAGCCACAAGAAGGTAGCTGCAACTTCAATGGGAACCCCAGAAAGATAAAGCAGCTAGCAGCATAGAACACCCCTCAGGAAAGCTCCCAATACTAGCACACAGCACAAGAGAACTGAAGGAGCCTCTCAGTCAGGAAAACCATAGAAACAGGTCTGTTTCAGACCTTAGGGGCCCACCCTCTTGCCACAGTGCACCCGGGATACTGAGCTTGATGCTGCCGAGTCCAGTGTTTGCCCTCCTGGGGTTTAAAAGGGTTGGTTTGGTTTAAGCCAATTTCCCCTTTCTATTTCCAAATTTCTTCCTTTTGTAATCAGGGTATGAACTCTATACCTGCCTTACAAATATATTTTAAAAATACATAACTCATTCTTGATATTTACAGGGCCTTTAGCTGAAAGTTTGTCTTGAACCTTAGGAGATTTCAAACTTGGGCTTTGTTTTGTTTTGGTTTGGTTGTTTTGTTGTTTTCCTTCTTTCTTTTGTTAGTTTTCTAGTTTTAGCTTCTTTTTTTCTGAGACACGTTCTCAAAAGATGGCCTAGAACTCACTGTGAAGCTGAAGATGACCTTGAATTCATAATCTTCCTATGTCTTCCTGTTCTACAGTAATTATAGGCATAGGCTAATAAGATCCACCTCTGTACTAAGACTTTTAAATTACTCAGCAGAAGGTTACAAATTTTGAACTACCAGTCATGAATAAAGGCATTTTGTATTGTGAAAGGCCTTGAACCTTGATGGACACTGAGTGTAATGGCAATATTTGGATGTTGTTTGTCACTCCAAGGCTCAGGTATTAGATGGCTGAATCTCGATCTCATGGTACTGAGTTTAAAGCAGGAAATTTAAAAGGAAGAATCTAGTAGGATGGAGTTCAAGGTACTACCTAGCCAAGGCAGAGTGGTAGTTTCAACAGAATCCCACTCAGTTCTTAGGAGAGGGCTGTTAGCAAAAGCAAGTGTGGCTACTCCCTAGCTTCCTATGTGAATACTGGATGTCACCCACTATAGGACCCTAATCAAAGTCAACCTGATCAATGTATCATAACCCATAAGCCTCCAGAACTATGGACTAAGTCAAACTTCTTTTCTTTATATACTTACCTTACACTGAATGTGTTGTAATAATCTTAGAAAATGGAATAATAAAGATGTATGTTTTCTCATGAATTTAAGTAGTTCTACAGCAGTAAATTGGCATGATTCAACAGTGTGTCACATCAGTGACCCATTTTCTCCTTAGTTTTTGATGCTCAGAGGTTGTCTTGTGCATTTAAGGTAGGTCATCTGCAGTTTCAAGGCAAATGCTTGAAGTCTGGAGTTCCAGCCATCACTCCCAGGCTATAGTCACCAGGATCACACAGGTAGAGAGGACTCCTACCACCTGTGTCTTTTGGAAATTTTCCTCCCAGAGTTGTATGTAACCCTTTGACCTGAACATTTTTGACTGAAAGTTAGTCATGTGAACATTTGCAACAAAAAAATCGGGTTCTGGAAATAGAGCCTTTGTTCTCAGATGCCATCTGTCAAATAAAATAATAGATTATATTTCTATGAAAAAAGTGAAAATAGATATTAGAAGATAATTAGACGTCTATGGCATTCATGGGTTACTGTACTTAATCTCAAAAATCTCATGAGGAGTTACTTTAAAATGCTATTATTTTTGCTGTCATTAATTCATTTGACAAATGTTATATGCATCATTATGTACTCGGTCTAGTGCCTGGACCTTGGGACTTTATAAGCAACAAGGTCCATAGTCTATACTTCTCAGAGATTTACTCTGCTTAGAAGGAAGTCATTGAACAAACTCATATTTAATATGAAACAAGTCTATTTAATATGAAATAAAGTCAATGAAGAAAAGTTAATTGGCATGATAGAATGAAGTAAAATGTTTATTAAAGCAGGATGACTCAGAGAACTTTGAAGAGATATTTTGTTATTAATAATGTGTGTGTGTGTGAGTGTGTGTGTGTGTGTGTGTGTGTGTGTGTGTGTGTGTGAAGGGACTGTAGAGATGGCTCAATAGTTAGAACACATAATCATATATTATTCTTCCAGAGGACCAGAGACCAAATCCTAGCACCTACATCTCACAGTTCACAGCCACCAGTCACTCCAGTTCTGCCTTCTTTAGGAACTTACATACACATGGTACACATACAGTCTAGGAAGTAGGCACATGTAAAAATATTTTTTAAAGGAAAATGCTGGTAGACGTTTAATAAGTCATGCAAAGAGAGAGAAAGAAATTGAGTAAAGAACCAACCGCTGTTACACTGCTTAGGGTTTTCAGGAACTACCAGAGCTGTTCGACCCAGTACATGGACTGTTGAGATTTAGGCATTTATTTTACTATCTTTGTTTGCTGCATAAGGAATGGATTCGGTGAACAGAAAGACAATGAGATGGGGACAAGGCCTTGTAGCAGGAGACTAATTTAAAATAGGAGGTGAAATGAGTGGGCTGGCTTGTACAGGGTTCAGAAGATGGCAATTGCAACAAGTCATCAGAGCCAAGATTCATCTTGAAGCTAATGGATGGTGGGCAGTGATAAGAAGACACCAAAGATAATGCCTGAGGTTTAGGGGAGTATGTGTGTGTATCAACATGGCTAGCCCATAATACCTGCTGTTGAGTCACATTCCAGCATTAGTGTTTTTGTGAAAATGTCTTTCATTTCATATTGAAATGAGTAGATCATGTTTGTGTGTGTGTGTGTGTTTGTAGTTGATTATACTATTTCATATGAATGATCCTCATCCAAATATACTAAGTCCTCAAGACTTCAAGAGTGAAGACTGTGGTCATCCAGATAAGAAACTATGGTCTCATATTGCCACTGGACTCTCCCTTTCATTTCCATCTGATTGGCATATTTATACTCATTCTCTCTCCTTGTCTCCTGTGAATGTGTGGGTATGTGTGTGGGTTTGGGTGCATGTGTGTGCACGTGCGCTAATGCATGTTCATATTTTCTGTCCTTTCCTAATCAACAATATCCATTCTTTTTATTCATAGCATAATCACTTGACTGTTATATGACTTCATGTTCACTTTATGACTGTGTAGTATTAAAATGCAAACTTCATAACGTAAGGGAGCTTTGACTATTTTACATTCTAGTCTCTTTAGAAGCACTCCAACACAGCACCTGGGGATGGTGCTCAGTCAGTGAAAGGCTTGCTATGAAAGCATGGGGACCAGAATTCCATCCCTGGTACTCATAAAAATTCCAGGCCAGGGGCAAGCATTGGAGTCCACTAGAGAGACTAGTGAGCTGAACTGTGAACTTCAGGATCACTCAGAGACCCTGTCTCAAAATCTGAGGTAGAGAATAATAGGCAACGATGTCATTGTCATTCTGATCTCTGTACACAAGCATGCAAATGCACAGACACCTACATCTGCAGGAAGATAACCATATCCACTCACCAGCACGAGCCCTTGCCCGACTCCACACCACCATCTTCTATACAGCAGCATTTCTCTAAATAGTTGTTGAAGAACTAGAGAGATGACTTCTTCCTGGCACAGTCTTTTCCTAATTTGTTTTTCTCAAATGGCTTGTGGAAGAGCGTATGGCATGGAACATTGACTTCCATACTGGAAAGGCAGACACTAAGAGAGGAAAAGGCAGTCGGATGTGGCAATTACTTCCGAGGGTAATGACATATTTTGAAATTTGGAAGCTGCTTCATTAAAATTCATTTTGCACTACATAAAATAAGGAGTTGGGAGGCTGACAGAAATGAAACTCAAATAGGCATTCATTTCCTTTATCTTTTTACAAGACAGATCAATTAGTAATTTTATGGCTGAAAAAACTCATTTTTAAATGTTATGTGGAACTTAGTGTAGTATCAAATTTGGCCTAGTGTCACCTTTATTGAGGAAATGAAATCACCTTTACATCTGTTCATCCCAGGCCTTTTTTTTTTTTTTAATAAGGAATGGCATATTTTCACCATCTGAGGTTGACAAAGGAAAAGGAGGAAGGCCATAAAAAAGATTTCTTTGCATCAAGTCTCTCAAAAATACTGGTTAGTGGGCAGCAGGTCAGTGGTCAGCAGTAGACCAGAATGTTTGAGCCATGCTTACATTTGTAAACCAGGCCTCTGAATCTCTCCCAAACAGGTGTGTGGGAGCATCCAGATGGACTCCATGAGGAGCCAGGAAGCTCGAACCTTCTGCTGAGCTCCTGGCTGCTCTGCAGGTTGGCAGGGTTTAATGGCATCCTTGCCTCTCTTGGGGGCCTGCCAAGGGCACAAGCAGGAGGTGCCGGATGTGGATGCAAAGCCAGGCTTCTTACAGGGGGCTGCTGGCCAGAGATTTGACTCTTTTGCCATCACCATGTTATAAAACTCACTTCTTACTGGATTGCTGCTGGTAAAAATCCCAGATTTCTTTTAGGTAAGAGAATCTAGGTGTAATACAACCTCGGCGTCCTGACTTATGTCCTGACATTCTGCCACCTGAATTTTCCCCAGAAGATTCCATCAGAATTGGAATTTGTTTTTCAGTCCTCTGTAGAGTTGCCTGTTCAACAGCTGCTTCAGCTCACTCTAAAGCAACACCAGAATGCGGGCTTTTTTTATGAGCTCCCTGTTTGAAGTGAGGATGCAGGATGCTCGCCACCCTTCTCCTACATTTGGCTGGATGGGAACAACTCTCTGATGAAATTGCAAACAAGAAACCTTTGGCCTCTATGAGGGCAGTCTTGGGACAGTAACACTGATTGATGTATATGGTCCCTTCTACTGAGAGGGAGAAACCAAGACAGACTCCCTAGCCACAAAGCCTTATGGGAACTTCTTGGAGAAAGGAGACTTGCTGTGCAGATGCCCTACTGAGCCAAAGTCACTGTGCAAGGAGTCCTGTTAATTTAAGCCAATGTCAGAAGCCACATCCAAAGTACTGAGAAGTCAATAGCTTTCTCTTCTTTTAGCTTTTCCACCATCTTAGACTCTATCCAGCCCTCATGTTCTAGAAGAGCCTTAGTCATGGAGGAATAAGAAAGCACCAATTTCTCCAAATCTCATTTCTCAGTGGCATTTCATTAGGTCCATTAGGGGGTTTTGCAGTTCACAGGGTAAAAGTGAGATTCAAAGGAATAGTAGACCCAGAAATTCATAGACCACTTTAACAAAGGAAACAGTATTTGGCCTTGACAGAATGATAAATCATAAAGATGCTGGAAAATCCAAGAAGGAAATAGTAGAAGATAAAGTGTTAGTTTAGTGAGTTATTTAAGTGATACATCTCAGTATCAATTCTATTTCCATGGATGAATCCCTCTTTTCCTCATGATAAGGTAGACAATTCCATAGCAGACACCCATCCACTGATTTCTGGATGCAGAAGGGAGAACCCTTTTTTCATTTGCTGGCCCTCATTGGGGAGTGACATATTATCAGTTCTTTCAATACTCTGCAAGATCTATCACTAAGAGCTGTTGCTAAAATGTTGTTTTTGCATGAACCTTGAATACAGATGACAAAGGACCAGAAATTAAAACTTCTTGAGTACTAGATTCTTAAAATGAGTGTTACAGTAGATAGTCCAGTGGTATGACGCTGTGGTGAAGAATAGCATGAGACAGTAAGTTGAGGCAAGTGTTCCTTACCAAGAGGTAACCTGTCAGCCTCACTGACGGGATAGACCAGAGACATGGCTGTGGGTGGCTGAGAAAGGCAGAGTGAAGGATAAATATGAATAAGCACTGAAGACTTTTCCTTGATAAGGTATCCCATGCTGGAGGATAGAATCAAATGCAAAATGGGAGACATCTTAAAATAGAACGTCACCTTCCTGAACCTGGCAGCCATTTTGCTTCCTGGAATAGAATGAGGTGCCCTTCAGGACTGCCCCATTCATTTTCTTCAAACATGTTTTCTTTTTCCAAACAGCATTTTCACACTTATCTGAAAAGTGTTAACTAATTTATAAATCAGAATCCAGTATTCTCTTTGCCTATAAAATATTCATTTAATATTTTCTCTTGTTTTTGAGATACAGTCTCATGAGGCCTAGGTTGAGATGAGCATTGAATTCCACAACCTCACACCTTCATATATCAAGAGCTAGAAATATATGTGTGGCACTATCCTTCATTTTATTTATTTTTGTTTTATTCAGGGCTGGGTACTGAACCCAGGGCTTTATATATACTACAAAACCATACTGTCAAGTGACCTATAGTCTTTAGCCCACCCTATCATTTCCCCCTTATCCTTCCCTGTTAATTATGAAAGTCTCTGTGTGAAATTATTTACAAAGATTGGGTCACCTTTATGAAATTTAAGAAGAGATTATTGGACTGAACTGAAGAGAGGAAGCAGCTGTGTTTGGGAAAGTTCAAACTCATTTTCATTTATTTCTGGTCACTAATGGCCTTGAAGAATAATTCTTCCAGTAAACACTATTTACATCATATAAATGGAGCCGTAGAACCAAAGTCATTAGCCCTCTGTAGCCCCTAAGACTTGTCCTTAATCTTTACCCATACACAGATCTGAGTGTGAAAAATCTCTCTTCTCTATTGCAAGGTGTTGGTTTAAATGTCAATTCCTATCTCTGTGGTGAGGAACACATTCAGAACGGTCCACCGAAAGGCAATTTAATGATTTGAAGGCAAAATACAAAGTAACTGTTTCCAGTAAAACTACAGAAAGAATTCAAGGAACCAGGGTGACTCCTTTGGGCTGGAATCAGGCCAAAGCAAAGGCTAATTCACCTCCATTAGGTCGTTAATGGTCACAATTTCAGGGTCACTGCCTTTCCCATTAAAATGTTTCTGCTAAGGTTTCCAACAATCCCTCCTTTTCCTCATGTGGCTTAATCGGAAGGTATTAAATTGGCCATTTTGCTTTTAATGTTTCATGAAACTTCCTTTTTAAAACCTCCATGTCTCATTTTAAATGTTCTCCACTAGCGGACAAAGGACAACTCTGTCTCCATCTAGTATCTTCTCTTTGCCATGATTTTGCTCCTTAGCCTAAATCACACTTGAATTGAAAGAAACCCCCACTTTGCTATGTTCATGTATAAAAAGCCCAATGTCTTCCCAGGAGTGGATTGTTTTATTAAATGACCCTCTTAAGGGAGGATTGGCCTGATATTTCACACCCACGTTCAGAGACCTGTCCATCTTGGGATACCGAGAATAAGGTCACTAGGCAGATTGTAACAAAAAACTTCCTGATTTTAATAATACTAATGAAAAGATGCCACCTCATTTGAGCCACATTGAACCTGAAAATGGAATAAAATGAAAAGCCAGATTGCTTTATAATGGACAGTTTTGTCTCCCAGCAGATGGCTGTAATCTCCTGAATGAGCCAAACATAGGCTGTAGGATTTTGAGTTTCTCATGAAAACAGAAAGGACAAACATTTACCTCAATTACAACATTTTTGCATTGGCTATATATTCACAGGTCTTTAATTCTCCTTGATTGGGAAATGCATAATGACTTTTTTTTTTTCTTGCCAGTTGAAGAAGTCTATTTATCAACACGTGAAACAGTTTTGGCTTAATAAGTATACAACTAAGTCATAAGGGAACAGTTCTGTTTCTTTAGCTTACTGTCTAATGTTATAAGGATTAACAGGCTTACAGGGTATTGAGGCAATGGCAAAGACCCACTTTTCCCTTATCATTAGTGAATTGAGAGACTAAACCTTTTCAGAAGCTTGAAGCAATGTTGTCTTAGTTAACAGTTTTCATTGCTTTGAAGAGACACCATGACCAAGGCAACTCTTATAAGGGGATATTATTTAGTTGGGGCTGGCTTAGTCTTAGAGGTTCAGTCTATTATTATTATGGTGGAACGTATGACACCATGCAGGCAGACCCAGTGCTGGAGAAGCCAAGAGTCCTACTTCTGATGTGATGGCTGCCAGGAGGGGACTCTTTTCCAAACTGGGAGGTGCTTAAGCCTAGGAAATATCAAAGCCCACCCTACAATGTCACATCCCTTCCAACAAGACCACACCTCCTAATAGTATCATTCCCTGTGAGCAAAACATTGAAATACAAGAGTCTATGGGAACCAAACCTACTTAAACCATGACAAACATGATGTTAGATCTTTGACCGCTGGTTGTTGTACTAAGTTTAAATGATATTGTACTCAACTCTGGGTTCCTCTGATGAAATTAGCCATTTTTCAGGGGGTTTGTTTACAGTTTTGTTTTCTGTCAAGTGATTGTCTATGGTTCTAACAATTAAAAAAAATAAGACCAGTTAAGGATGATGCCAATATTTTATATGACTAATGTCAGCTTTTAAAGAGGGAAAGGAGAAGAGGAATGAGAGGAGAAGAAAAGAAAGAGGGAGAGGAGAAGAAGAGGGAGGAGAGAGAGGCAGAGGGCATGCTGAGTCCAACTGTCATTTACTCAAGACTTTATTATCACTACCAGCATGGCAGGGGTCTGAAAGAAAGTGCCAGCCTCCTTAGAAAAATATGTAGTATCTTCATGTAAGGTCCCAAGAGAAGACAGCAAGAAGGAAGCCATACCACAAAGAAATTGGTAATGATCTCTACCAAATTGGTTGGGAAGTCTCAATGTGCTGTGGGGTAGTAGCACGGGTGCTTGGAATATCCAGAGCACATACTGGGGTAATCCGTCAGATAGGGGCTTTTGCACAATGACAGGTGTGGCTAATATGACATTTGGGGTGTGTGGACCTATGAGACATGAGAAGAATCAGGTTGCCTCTGATCCCCTAGATTACATGGGGGCTGGGTGTACTTCTGTCAACCCTATTTAAAACAGAATTACCCATATCTCTGTGCCTGTGACATGGAAGGTGCAGGGGGCCTGGCCCACTCATTCCTTGCCATCAGATCACATCCATTTCAGTGGTTAGCAAGTCATTATTGGCATTTGTATTATGATCCTGCTGAACAGAGCTGTGCTTCCCCCAGAGAGCAGGGAGTATTAATCCAGAATTCAAGTCCCTGGGCCAGAAATCAAAGTTTCCTTTCAGCTTTGATGAAAACAGTAAGATGACTCGAGGAAAGGTGAACTCAAGGCCCTTTTCTTCTTCAGGGTGTGTTGGCGTTGGCAAGTCAATTCATGTTTCTTTGGATGTTTCCTGATTTGTCAAGTCTTAAGGCTTTAAGATTGTTAGGAGCACCAAAGGAGAAATGTCTATTAACTAAGATTTAAACTTTAAATCTGTCTATATGTGTAAAATTGCTAGTAGTAGCAGTTCTAGGTGGCTGCTGAAAGACTGCTATCAATTTGTTGGATCTTGGCTAATTAATTCTAATGTGATCTGTAGACACTTATCAAGGAATAATACTGCATCTTCTTATTCTATGAGATGAGCTATTAATGCCAAACAACAGAAAATGGACTTTTACTTTAGCTTCAGCCTATTCATATCTGATGTTCATAATTCCTTTGATTCATTCATTCATTCGTTTATTCTCCTGTTCAGTAAACATAGATGAAAGGCGGTGTCTAACACTTTCCTAGCAATATCAGGGTATGCCAAAATGGAATGCAACTCAAGACGTCATTTCTCCAGTGATAATTTGCAGATACGCAGTGGAAAGCTAGAAAGAACCACATCTGTTGTTCTGAGCATCAGCATCTCACAGGCCTGAGCATGGCTATCTTTTCTACTCCAGTTCATTGTGAAATGGACTGGGCTAGAGCTGGCGTCCACCAATCTCTGAAAGTTGCTTTCTATTCCCCTAACGCATAGTTACCCTGGGAAAAGGCTATATGTCACTTCAGAGAAGGCTGGGAGACAGATTAATAGTATAAACTTTTGGCAGTGTATCAGAGTCCTTCCTCAAGGAGACTCAGCCTTCTCCTTCCCATGAGATGTGGGTTCTATAAACTGACTGAAGTCTGAGGATGGATTGAGGGGTCCTGACTCTCTGTGTAATTCACATTAGACTTTTTTTACTTCACTAAACACTTTTCTGCTTATACAGATCAAATAACAATTTCGCAGGTTTCCATTTTGCTCCTAGGAGCAGCGTGACCAACCAGCCAGCACTTAAATTCTGTGCAAGTCACACTCTCCTGGTTGCTCCTTTGACTCCTCTATCCATTATGGTAACCATGCCTACCTTGCCTTTGGCATGGAGTAGTGACACTTGACCCCTACACTTCAAGGTCCAATGACTTCCACTGCACTTGAGTTTTACAATTCTGAAGTTTAAGTTCCCACTATAACTTACAATCTGAAGAAAACAGTCTTTACTGAACTCTGAGAAACTCTAGGGAAAGGCTTGGAGTTCAATTTGCTTTGGAATTCAGCAATTTGTAGGATGAAATTTGGAATTTAGTTTTAGCAATTCCAGTCCTGCTCTGATGGGAGATAGATAAGGATCTCTTTCTTGGTAGATACAGAAAGTTTCAGTAAAGTGGTACAGGCAGCAGTGATGAGCTTTAAGAATCAAACCTCCTTTTCCCCTTCTCTACTTTGTCCAGCGGGATTAGCATGGGAAAGTCACATATACCACTCTTACTGGAAAACACAGGGTGCTTTTTTGTAGGTTCTTAGTTACCTGGATAAAATAGCTTTAAAAGATTGAGAAGAACTTTTGAGGACTAGTTTTTTAAAGCTAAAACAACAACAGCAAACCTGCTGGGCAAGCAGACATCTAGTGCATTCTGATCTCCAAAATCCTGGCAGCTGCTGGGAGGAGGAACATGGAAAGTTTGGAAAAAGGTTAGGCAGGCATAAAAGCTAAATCCAAAATCCTAAGAGCTGTAGAAAGGTGAATGGAGAAAAGAGGAAAGGACTATTGTATCTTTTAAGAGAGGCATGAAGGTCAGGTCAAAATACATTAATAATAATAATAATAATAAAGGAAAAGTTATGCTCTGTGAATTAGAACTCAAAATCAAGTGGGTGGAGTGATTTGTTAAGATCTGTAAACTGCCTTAACAGATAAAGGACTTCTACGTAGTATAAGTACATTATTTTTTATTAAGAGGATAATAATTCTTCCCATTTCCTCATCCTACTTCTTGAAGGGTCGTCTCCTTTACAAGTAATTGACAGGCCCACCTAGATTAACTCTTAATTGGAGAAATAATAGTATGTAATATTTTAATCTTGGGGCAGAACCAGATACCAGAATATGTCTCCACCCAGGGCCAGAAGGAAAATATAGAGCCCGTTTTTGGACAAAGAGGATGTAACCATTCTTTAAGGAGATTTTTAGCACAACCCTAATAAAATACCTTTTCATATAGTACTTTAAATCCAAAGAGAGCACATTGTAATGTTTCATTTTCTAATGTTATCAGGGAAACAGGAAATGGGAGCAAAAGCAGATGATGTGGGAGGGGCGTCCAAGTCTCCTGACAACTATCTGGCCACCTCACACCGCCCCACCATATTCAGTATTCTGGCAAAAATATGTTCAAATGTATTCTGTACATGGAAATTCAAATGATCCACTCTTATAAGTGTTTAATTTACAGTATTTATATTAAGGGGTATTCTGTGTACCTATTTTGATGGTTGGAGCTTTCGTTAATGTTGAGAATAGGAGTTATTAATTCTTTGACTATAATCAAATCAGCAAGAAGCCAATTCCTGAAATTCTCTGACCAGTTCAAAATATTCAGCTAAAAGACTATATTCCTCCATAGCAACTTAGTATCTGAGATGTTTAGATGTTCATATATATATATATATATATATATATATATATATATATATATATGTGTGTGTGTGTGTGTGTGTGTGTGTGTGTGTGTGTGTGTATGTGTGTGTGTGTGTGTGTTTAGATGTTCATATATATATACATACATATCTCTGTCTCTATCTCTATTTCTATAGATATATAGATATATATCTTATATATCTATATCTTTATATATATATCTATATCTTTATATATATATATATATATATGTATATATATATATCTTCATCTAATTGGATGAGCTCCACACACATTGGAAAGAGCAATATTCTTTACCCAAAATATTCTAAACCCACAGTTTAAATATTACTTTCTTATAAAAAATTACTCTCACATAAGCATTCTGAGTAATATTTGCCTGTACAATAATAATATTTCAAATGCCACGGTTCATTCAAGCTGATAAACAAAATTAAACATCACATTCAGTGATAATCTGATTTCCAGGACCTTCAAATTCTGCCCTGACATTGATGGTAGAATGGCCTTTCCTGGTAGCTATTTCCAACTTAAAACCATGCAACACTAAACAATTTCCCAAGTAATAAAGAAGCAGACTTGTTAATATTGCTAGTTAAGCTTCTCCCCATGTCTCACTTGGTCTGAGACTCTCCTCATGGATGTGATTCCTGCATGCGTGAATGATTCTCATCCTCTTACTGTTTCCTTCTTTCTTCCAGTTTTTAGCACCATTAATATTCTTGTAACAAATTATCATGCCATATATTTTTATCCATGCTATTTCTTCTTTAGGATGATCTGTTCTCCATCTCCCATCCCCCACTCCTCATCGTATTTGCTTGGGACACATGTATTCAAGATCCTAATACCATCTTCCCTATGTATCCCTTGAGCAGATAAGCTTTCTCTGACCGTCTATCAAAGTTACTTTGTTGTGTCCCCATGGGACTGCACTTGTATAGCACTCTTCTCATCACAACGAACTGACGACATATTCTCTCTGTGTCTGATAAGTTCCATAATATCCAGGAACCACAAGAGTTATGAGGGTCAGCCTGTCACTTGCTGAGTACTCAAGAACTATGGAACGAATGAAAGATGAAAGCTAATGGAGGAGTAAATTGAGCTCTAACTTAGTAGTCAGGTATGGAATCACTAAATTGTTGGCTTTTTATAATGATTTTTTATTTATCCAGTTTGCATCCTTCTCATTGACCCCTTCCCAGTCTCCTCCTCTCAAAATCCTTTTCCCCATCTCCTGTTCCCTTTTTCTCTGACTGGGTGAGGCCCCCAGTGAGTATCCCCCATCTTGGCACATCAAGTCTCTGTTAGGCTAGGCACATCCTTTCTGACTGAGGCCAGAAAATGCACCCCAGATAGAAGAACATATCCTATCTACAGACAACAGCATGTGGGACATTCTCCTCAGTCCTGTTGTTAGGGATGCTATTATACAAATGTACCACATTTTCTTTATCCATTCTTCAGTTGAGGGTCATCTAAGTTTTTTATATTTCTGGCTATTAGGAATAAAGCTACTATGAACATAGCTGAGCAAGTATGTTTGTAGGATGGTGAAGCATCTTTTGGGTCTATACCCAGGAATGGTATAGCTGGGTCTTGAGACGTTATCCCAAGGATATAGGGATGTTTCAATATATGAAAATCCATTAATGTAATTTACCATATAAGCAAACTGAGAGGGAAAATAAATCACATGATTATTTCACCAGATGCTGAAAAAGCTTTTGACAAAATACAACACCCCTTCATGTTAAATGTCTTAGATAGATTAGAGATACAAGGTGTATACCTAAAAATATATAGCAAACCAATACCTAACATCAAGCTAAATAGAGAGAAACATAAAGCATTTTCACAAAAATCAGGCTGTTCATTCCCATCTATTCAATATAGTACTTGAAGTTCTAGACAGAGCAATAAGACAACTAAAAGAGATCAAAGGGATACAAATCGCAAAAGAAGTCAAAGTATCACTATTTGCCAATGGAATGAGAGTATATACGTAACCCCCAAAATTCTACCATAGAACTCCTACAGCTGATAAATACCTTCACCAAAATGGTTGGATACAAAATTAACTCAAAGAAATCAGTAGCCCTCCTTTATACAAATGATAAACTGACTGAGAAAGAAACACCATCCTATACAACAGCCACATATAATAGAAAATATTTTGGTGTAACTCTAACCAAGCAAGGATAAGATCTCTATGACAAGAATTTTAAGTCCCTGAAGAAGAAAATTGAAGATATTAGAAGGTGGAAAGATCTCCCATGCTCATGGATAGGTATGATTAACATAATAAAAAATGACCATCTTGCCAAAAGCCTTCTTCAGATTCAATGAAGTCCCTATCAAAATTCAAACACAATTGTTTAAAGACCTTAAAAGAGCAATTCTAAACTCCATGTGGCAAAATAAAAACCCAGGGTAGCCAAAACAATCCTGAACAATAAAGGAATATTGAATAACTAAGTTTGGAATTGAATATTCTTGTGAAGCATGGAATAAGGTACACTGTAGAGTGATTATTCATCAGTGATGGAGAGAAAGTTTGAGAGCAAAAGCAAAACAGAAAAGTTCAGGTAGAATGCTACATGGGCCATTGCATTCGTCCACAAGTGAGAGAGAAGTTTACAAAGTGAAATGTGGTAAAGCAAAACAAATGTAAAATGTTAAGACACCACGCAGGCCTGTCAATAAAACATTTAATTTTTTTCATTAATAGTAGTAGTATTTCAGTAGTAGTAATTTCACATAGTAGACACAATTTTTTTTCACTTTTGATATTAGGTATGGCCACATTATTTTCTTTGGATAGAGAGATAGAATTAGAAAGCTTTGTGTGTTGCATTTAAGCAAAAGCTCTGAAAGATGGTTCACATTTGCAACATTCATATTTTAATGTATCAACGACAATAGGCAGATGGGTCAAGAGGGAAGCCCTGATTTTTGTTCTCTGATCAACAGTGTTGAACCAACTCATCTGCTGACCTGTATCCAACAAGGAAAATGAGAAATTAACCTCTGGTAGTCAGACTTGGGAAGTTTTGGAATTGTTGTGGTGTGACCTATGTGTGCTGGGTTGCTATGTATTACAAGAGAAGTTGGAGCTCTCTGTTTGTATTTCTAGAATCACCAATAAAAGAATTTAAGACTCAGAAAGAACCTTGGCTATAATTTTATTAGAATATGAAGGGAAAATGACAGAGCAGGTAAGCTGTAAACCTCAGCTCTGGCCTAGAGGAAAGAAATAGAGAATGAGAAAGAGTAAGCCATGCATCACTGAGTTCTTCATGATGGTGCCACAAGCAAGTACGTGACAGGAGGTGGTAGAGTCCGAGAAAGGGAAATGACTCAAAGTATCAGAGAAAACATGCTTGGGCTCTACCATGCATCAGAAGGAAAAAGACTAGCAGAAAAATGCCAGGACTAGCCTTCGCTTGGAGAGTGCTTCGAAGAGAAGGTTTAGAGAATGAGCGTCCCTGGAGCTGTGAAAAGAGCCCGCTGGATTCACCGGAGCACCACAACTGGAAGTCAAATTCTGGGTCCAAGCTGGTGGCCTAGGTTCTGGTATGATGGCTTTCTGGACTGCTATCTCTCTCTCTCTCTCTCTCTCTCTCTCTCTCTCTCTCTCTCTCTGTGTGTGTGTGTGTGTGTGTGTGTGTGTGTGTGCATGCGCGCATGTGTGTGTGCGCACGTGTGTGTGCGTGCGCGTGTGCGTGTGGTATTCTGCTCTGCTCTAGAAAGCTTTTTCTTGCTATTCTAAAAACCTCACTGGTTGAGCCAGATCTCTCTGCTAGTAAAATTTTTAAAAGGTTTCTATATGGTTTTCCAATCAAAATCTGAAATAGAAAAAAAAAATCTAAAAGAGCTATGTCAGCTCTCTAAATAATTCTTGGGATTTCAAGTCTGAAATCCTGTTAGAAAAATTCTTGAAGAGTTGTTTTCACTGTCCAAAAGATCTCCAGACAGCCCTGCTCTCACTAGAGAAAATTCTAAAGAACTGCTATCACTTTCTGCTAGACTGCCTCATGCAGTCCAAAAGCTCAGTCTTTTATTTACATATCAATTCAGTTACTTATTCCAAGTTTCCTTTTGATTATCCTATGAATCAGTATCTGTTGTGGGGAAATATTAAAAAAGAATGCCTGCATGTACCCTGCCGTTCACTGACTAGAGTGATTGAACCGGGAAAATCCTGCAGCAAGTATCCTGTGACCCCAGCCCCTTAGTTCTTAGGTAACAGCAAGCACACATCCTTTTAACATCATAAAAGAATTCAGAGATCTGCATGTCTTTGTTAAGCACTTTCAGCTAGACTGATTTGCCCATTCTGACATTACAATTTCTACCACACCTGGGGCTTGGACTTGCAGTGTCACAGGCTAACCTTGAATGCTGGAATTTAGTAGTTCTGGGAGTGATCAATAATAATAATAATAATAATATTAATAATAATAATAATACAAATTTTTAAAAAGTATCCTGGCTATTCATTGACTCCAATAATTCATTTTCAGTACTATAAATGCAAAGACGGTATAGAACTGGACACTGTGGTATGTATGGCCCATGGGCAGCAAAGGGAGGCAGATGCTCTGATTCTGGCATGCGTATAGATAGGAGAAGGAAGAAGCTGTATCGGTTGTTGCCAGGTTGGCACTTGGAAAGATGGCTTGTATTTTTTCTTATTGACAAAAGAATATGAATTATTCAGTTATCTAAAAGAAACCAGAACACATAAGAGAAATGCCAGTTAATTATGGGCTGTGGTTTACATACAAAGTTTGGAAGTTAGATAAAAAGAAAAGTTTATAAATTTAATAGGGTAATTTAGAAACACTTAATATTCTGTTGGGGATTTTAGGCTTCTTTTCTAGGACAAGAGTAATAGAAGCCTTGTTTAATCAGCTGAGTGTTATACTTAATTTTTATGTTGAAATTATTAATGTGGTATTTATATCATATCATTGATAGAAAGAATGGATAATGAAAATGAAAATTTAAATATAAATAGAAAAAGATATATTCAGTGTTTGAATTTTGATTAGTGTTAGAAAGATTATTATTTGAAGGTTAGTAAACAAGAGCTAATTTTTTATTTTTTTTTTTTTTGGTTAATACTAATTCAAAGAAGGGTCCAACTCTATCCCTGGTGCAACTTAAAAAATGTTTCTAATTTGAATGCAGCTTAAATCACATGGGCTTTTAATTAAAACCTGGACATTTTTTCACCATGCAGATCGCCTCTGTTGTAAAGGAAGTTGATGGGTCATTGGGCAGGGTTATACAGAGCATCTTGCTGGGATATTGAGCTTCAGGACTTTTGAAGAACGTAAGTCACCCAATTACAATGTGAATTGTAATTCATGGAGAGTAAATTGTAACTGATAGATTTGGTGTCCTGTCTGTCTTGGCTTTTGGCTTTTAAGGTCTTCCTGGTAATGAATGACATTACCTTGATATATGACCACTTGCATCGTGGACAATGATTTCTAGTTAATATCTGACAGTTTGGGCATTACTCTAACATACTAGCATCCAGATTTACGGCATCATCAGGCTTTGACTAAGATCTCTAGGCATTCTCTCACAGCGGAAGAACTGCTTTTAGCCTTGTGCTGGTCAGTAGATACTGTATTTATATCTTAGGCTCTATCTATCATTTGGTGTTCACACTTTGAACTGTTCAATATTTCCTCAGCTGTGTCCTCACAGAGATAAAATCTGGTCTGTGAGGGATGTCCTAGTCAGGTGCCAAGGGCCATCGTGATAGCACAGCTGGTCCAAAGGCAGTCTTCAGAGTAAAGAGTAAAGCAGGAAGTTCTCAATGCCCTGATGAGACAGAGACATCAAAGGAGCTGCCAGATGTTAAGTGTTTTCAAAATCAGAGGCGAAATCCATTCAAATTGTGGCTCATTTGAAAAGGAAGCATGATGTCTGTGGCCTAGCCAGGGAGTCTGTCCCAAGGCCACCACTGAACATACTCCTCTGATGAAGAATTATGTGTGCCAGGGCCTGTAGTGCCTCTCCCAGAGAAATTACTCAATATCAATTATTAATATTACTAGGGCACTGAACTAAGAAATAATTTGAAATTATCAAGTTGGACATAAAATCAAATGCTTCTTTGGCTTAAGGTCTAGGTTCTCTGATTCAGACTAAACTGCTTCTTCTTCTTTTTTTTAAACTTGCAAAATTCAAAGTGTGGTGTCAAGAGTGCATGTGGTGGTATGCAAGTGCTGGAGTCTGGCAAGATGGACTCCCTGACTATAAGAGATGCTTTTGAAACATCGGATTTAAGTAAAAGTGTCTCTGGATCTGTAAATTCCAGACTTCTCTACAGTGAAACTGGTTTTCAAGCTTTAAAAATAAATGTTGCCATTCTAGAAGACTGGTTTCCCTGTTTGGCTTTTTATTTGTTTTGTGGCAAGGTTTCAAGTAACTCAGAATGCACAGTGGCCTACAGCGCACTATACACTTTAGGATGACCTTCAACATTGCACCCCATCCCTCCTTTACACTTACAGAATGCAGAAATTCTAGGTGCATGCTCTACCTACCCAGTTGTGTGGATTTTGTTGTTGTTGTTGCTGTTGCTGTTGTTGTTGTTTGATTTTTGTTTTGTTTTGTTTTGAAAGAAATGCTGGGGCTAGTACCCTGGCCTTCAACCAACTGAACTGCATCTCTAGCTCATCACTAGGTTTTGTAATAATGGATTCATCTTCTTGTTGGGTTTGTATCAGCAGTCCTGGAAGTATTCTTGCTTCTTTTTTTAATATAAAGAAAGGGATTCATTCAGAAACTGTCTTATAGCATAGCTGGCAATCAGTAGGCTGTGATTTGAACCTATATAAGCAGATTCAAAGCCCATGTTTTTAACCTCTACAGTCCATGGGTTTCCCACTAGAGCAAGTTCAGTGTGGATTTTATTATTCGTCTCTTTGCATTATTCCATGCATCAAGGGACTCTGCTAATGTGATGCTTTCAACTGTCTGAATGATTGAATGACCCTCAATGCAAGGATTGTTAGGTTTCTCTGAAACAGCCTTTCATTGATAAATCTCTCAGATGGAATGGTCCAGGAATAATAGATAGAGGCAGCTGGGGAAGTCGTGGGAATTTACCTCTGTGACTGATGGACCAAGCTAGCAGTCACCTGCATACATAGTAAATAAAGCCAGGCAAAGGCATGAGATTGCACCCTAGAAGTTGACATTGGTTTGTTCTTCTTTTGGGTGATGGGATAGAATGCAACTGAAATGAAGGGATTTGAGAGGTACCATAAAAATGATTGATAGAAAGATAGTTTAGATTAGAAAATTTGAAAGGAGAATGAAGGGGTTTATTTGTATTATATTACTATTTCTTCAAAAGATGCCAGCACCTTTTATACAGTGAACTCTACTGAGAATCTATAAAGCACAATGAGGAAAAGAATAGAAGAGAGAGAGAGAGAGAGAGAGAGAGAGAGAGAGAGAGAGAGAGGAGAGGAGAGGAGAGGAGAGGAGAGGAGAGGAGAGGAGAGGAGAGGAGAGGAGAGGAGAGGAGAGGAGAGGAGAGGAGAGAAGTAATTTCTTGCCCATAAGGAATTAATAATTTAATTAATGGATTAAAATTTAATCTGCCTGGGCTGAAGGACATGCACATAAACAGTGAGAGAAAGTGTCTCTCACTCAATGCCATCTTTACTGATCATTTCATATAATTTGTAAGTATATGTTCTTAGTAAAAAAAGGAATATTCAAGCTCATGATCAGCAAAGGTTAAATGGAGAAGTGCAATATGTCAAATTTAGGTAGGCAAAGATTCTTTAGTATACAAACAAAAACTAACTATGCAAAGAACTATCTTATATTGTATGAGAAAGAAAAGCAGGCAAGATGGAAGTGCCACAGAAGCTTGGTGTGTTAGTCAAGGTTCTGTAGAGGGAGTTTATCTCTCTCCCTATCTATATCTATCTATCTATCTATCTATCTATCTATCTATCTATCTATCTATCTATCTATCTATCTATCTGCCTGTCTGTCTATCATCTATCTATGTATGCTTCTATCTTGTATCTATCTTTCTATGTATCTATCTATCATCTATCTATCTATCTATCTATCTATCTATCTATCTATCTATCCAATGACTTATAGGCTGTGGTCCAGCTATGAACAATGGTGGTCTGTGGCTCAGTGGTTGAGAGCACTGACCGCTCTTCCAGAGGTCCTGAGTTCAATTCGCAGCAACCAAATAGTGGTTCACAACCATCTGTAATGGGATCCGATGCCCACTTCTGCTTTGTCTGAAGACTGTGACAGTGTAGTCATATACATTAAATAAATAAATAAATAAATAAATAAATAAATAAATCTCTAAAATCCAGTAGTTGCTCAGTCCACAACGATGGATATCTCAGCAGATCTTCAGTAAACAATGGAATCCTGATGTCAGTGAAGGAATGGACTTGCTAGTGAAGCAAGAAAAATCAGGCAAAATGCCAACATGTCCTCCTTTCTTGTCCTTCTGCTTCCAGCAGAAGACATGGCCCAAATTAGAGGTAGGTTTTCCCAGCTCAAATGATATGAATTAAAGGTGTGTCATTCCCAATTCAAGAGATCTGGGTGAAAGGTGAGTCTTCTTATCTCAAAGATCTAGACTAGAAGTGGATCTTTCCACTTCAAATTAACCAACAATCCCTCACAGTTGAGCCCTCTATTTTTGGTATTAATTCCAGATTCACAACCAAGAATGAGCATCACACTTGATGTTAGATTTTCAAAAGGAATTATGTAGAGTACTGATAAAAGAAGAAAAAAAAAACACATCCAGGCTCACTAAGATATATGTTTCTCAGTTTACTACAAAAATGTAATTATTCTTGCTTCATATGTAATTTAATTGCAGACATTCTTCTGAGTTCAAGGTCACCAACTTCCCCATTACCTGGAAGTGATGAGATCCAGGAAAATCTGTGTAAGGTCCATTTAACCAAAGACAAGGAACTCAGAGAGAGAAAGGGAGGAATTCTCATTAAACTTTAAGGAAAATGTAGGATGGAAATGTCTGTACAACTGTAGGTTTGGACCGCTATTGGAAACCGTGAACCTTAGGGAGCATTTCAGGGTGGGGTAGGTCATGTTTCCAAAAAACTTCTTTTCTAATGAAGTCTTTGGAGCTGACTCACAGTATGGAACTAGCTGTGCCCACCACTCCTTGGGCTTTTCCAGCCTTTACTTTCCAGATGGAAAACTTTAGCAGGAAACCACACTTCTTTAGAGTCTCAGCTGTTAAGGACTTGCTAATCACCATGGGCTTATCATGATTTCCTATGAAAATATTTTTTCTTCCAGAACAGTTCCCCGAGAGTGACTTGGCTCAGAGTCTGCATTTCACAGGCTATGACTCAACAAATGTATGTTGAGTATGTTTGAACACTTTGACTGCTACTGTTAGAAAATCAGTCTTTCCCAGTGAAACTCCCTAAAGTGTAAAACCAGTGCCCAGAGCCAGATGACTACTTCAGTTCAGAATCCAGGTTGAAGATTCTGTAGCTGGTCAACTCCTCTGCCATTTAAAAGAGTACAACCCACATTCTCATGTCAGTTTTGTGGAAATAATAACCACCACTCAGATTTAATGATAGTTTCACTTTGAAGTGGTCAGAGGAAAAAGATAGCCTGAGTACAAAATAATGATCTCCCTGGATTACCTGAGTGCAGAAGATGAAAGGGCAGGGGGTGGGGGGGGTGGGGGGGAGATTGTTTGATCACGTGAGCAATCTATGTCATGTCAGTGCAAGGCTCTTCCACTCTAAACATGGGAAAACCCAAAGATTTGACTAAATTAGAATATGAAGAAGTCCTAAACACAAAATGGTAACCCCCTATACAAACAGGACATATTCAATTTTATTCACTTCTGTCCACAAGAATCAAAAAATCCTCACAGTGGAGCACATGGACCTTAATGCAAGCAGAATTTCATATCTGCACAGATATTTTCCCCATTCCTTGAAGATTATGAGTGTACCTTGCCTTTTCCTAGGTGAGATTTGAAAATTCAGTTCTATGTCCATAGCATTCTTTTCTCCATTGTATCAGTGAAATGCTATGACATAGAAGGTGTTAGTGAATAAGAACTAACAAAACTTTATTTGGAAAAGGAAGATGTCAAGAGAAACAATGACCTTAAACCAAATAGGTTTTCTTTAATAAGAACATAGTGATCCACTAGGTTTTCTTTAATAAGACAGTGATTTAAAATGAAATGTGAAAGTAATACAAATAATGATAATTATATATAATTTTAATATGTACTAGTAATTTTATATAATCAATAAAGGTCCTGAGCAGCCTGCTATCCCAGGGGGACTTCCATTCTCCAGTTGCCTGTCTTTCACCTTCATACAACTCCTGAAGCATTCAGGTAAGCTTCCCATCCCCCATTCATCTTTTCTATTCTCTGAGTCCTCAGGGCCAACTCAACATGCTCTGGGCAGCCTGCCATCCCAGGGGGACCTTCACACTCCTGCTAGCTCTCTGCCCACCTTCAATGAACCTATGACTCATGAACTATACAGAACTGCAGGTCCAGACCATACATTCCAAGAATACCCATCAGAGATCTGCCACACTAGGATCATCGAGCTTCACACCTCTCCCAATAATGAGTACAAGAACATCCAAGGACCAAAACCATCCAGATGACTAATGGCCCTTGAAAGAACACAATCAACAAGAGCCAGGGCACAATGACACCTCCAAAGCACAGCTATTCCACTACAGCAAGTCCTGGATATCCGAACACAGCCAAAACACAAGAAAATGACCTTAAACCCAATCTTATCAAGATGATAGAGGCCTTTAAAGAGTAAATGAATACATCCCTTAAAGAAATACAGGAAAATACAATAAAAAGGACAGAGGCCTTTAAAGAAGAAACAAACAAATCCCTTAAAGACATACAAGAAAATACAATTAAACAGGTGAAGGAAATAAATAAAACTGTGTAAGACCTGAAAGTAGAAATAGAAGCAATAAAAAAAAAAAAAACCACAAACTGAGGGAATCCTGGAGATGAAAAACCTAGGGAAGAGAACAGAAACTACAGATGTAAGCATCACCAACAACATATAGGAGATGAAAGAGAATGTCTCAGGTGTAGAAGATATGACAAGAGAAATTGTTACATCTGTTAAAGAAAATGTTGAATCTAAAAAGTTCTTGATACAAAACATCCATGAAATCTGGGATACTGTGTAAAGACCTAGCCCAAGAGTAATAGAAATAGAAGAAGGTGAGAAGTCCCTGCTTCAAGGACCAGAAAATATTCTCAACAAAAACATAGATGAAAACTTTCCCAGCCTAAAGAAAAAGATGCTTATAAACATACAAGAAGCTTGTAGAACACCAATAGATTAGACTGAACTAGAAAAGAAAGTCCTCCTGGCAAATAGTAATGAAAACGCAAAATTTACAGAACAAGGAAAGAATACTAAAAGCTGCACACAAAGAAAGGCCAGGTAACATACAAAGGCAGACCTACCAGAGTTACATCGGATTTCTCAGCAGAGATTAAAAGGTAGAAGGGCTTGGACAGATATGTTGCAACCTCTAAAAATTTACAGGTGCCAACCTAGACAACTATACCCAGCAAAATTCTCAATGACCACAGATGGAATACACATGACATTTCAAGAAAAATCCATTTTCAAACAATAACTATCCACAAATCCAGCTCTATAGAAAATACTAATAGAAAACCTTCAACCCAAAGAGGATAACTACATCTCAGAAAACACAGGAAATAATTCCATACCAGCAAAAACAAGGAAAGTATACACACACACACACACACACACAGAGAGAGAGAGAGAGAAAGAGAGAGAGAGAGCATCAACATCAAAATAACAGTAACTAACAATCACTGGTCATTAATATTTCTAAACATCAATGGACTCACGTCCCTAATATAAAGAAACAGACTAACAAAACGGATGAGAAACAGGATCTATCATTCTGCTGCATACAAGAAACACGTCTCAGTCATAAAGATAGATGTTACTACAGAGGAAGGGCTGGAAGAAAGTTTTCCAAGCAAACAGACCCAAGAAGAAAGCTGAAATACCCATTATAATATCTAATAAAATATACTTTGAACCAAAATTAATCAAAAGAGACAGGGAAAGACATTTCATACTAATCAAAGGAAAAATCTACCAAGATGATATCTCAATTTTGAATATCCATGCCACAAACACAAGGGCACCCCTATTTGTAAAAGAAACATTGCTAAAGCTTAATTTTTACCTGGAATTCCATGCATTGATAGTGGAATACTTTTCGAGAGACACCCACTCTAACCAATGGACATATCATCAAGCTAGAAGCTCAATACAGACAAAATGGAACTCATAGAGATTATGAATCAAATGGACCTAACAGATATCTATAGAACATTTCACCCAAACACAAAAATATATGTCTTCTTCAAAGCACCTCATGGGTCCTTCTCCAAAATTAACTATACAGTTGGTCATAAAATAAGCCTCAACAGATACAAGAAAGTAGAAATAATGCCTTGTAGCGTGTCAGATCACCATAGATTAAAGCTGGACTTCAACAACAACAGAAACACCTAAAAACCTACACATTCGTGGAAACAGAACAACTCTCTTGTCAATGATCTCTGGGTCAAGGAAGAAATAAAGAAATTAAAGACTTTCTAGAACTCAATGAAAATGGAGGCACAAGATATTCAAATTTATGAGACACAATGAAAGCAGTGTTAAAAAGAAAGCATAGCACTAAGTGCCTCCATGCTAGCAAGGATATGGAGACAAAGGAATACTGTTCCATTGCTGGTGGAATTGCAAGTTGGTACAGACACTCTAGAAATCAGTTTGGTGGTTCCTCAGAAATTTGGCCATAGTACTACCTGAGGATCCACTCTTGGGCATATACCAAGAAGATGCTCCAACATATAATAAGGATACATGCTCCACTATGTTCATAGCAGCCTTATGTATAATAGCCAGAAGTTGGAAAGGACCCAGCTGTCCCTGAACAGAGGAATGGATACAGAAAATGTAGAATATTTATACAATGGAGAATTACTCAGCTATTAAAAACAATGACTTCTTGAAATTCTTAGGCAAATGGATGAAATTAGAAAATGCCATCCTGAGTGAGGTATCCATCCTGGAGATCCATCTCATATATAGCTAGCAAATCCAGACACTATTGTAGATAGCAACAAGTTCTTGCTGATATAACTGAACTTTGAGAGCCTGATATAGTTGTCTCCTGAGAGGCTCTGCCAGTGCCTGAAAAATACAGAGGGGGATGCTCTCAGCCGTCCACTGGACTGAGCACAGGGCCCTCAATGGAGGAGCTAGAGAAAGGTTCCAAAAGGCTGAAGGTGTTTGCAGACCCATAGGAGGAACAACAATATAAACCAACAAGTATACCTAGAGCTCTCAGAGACTAAACCACCAACCAAAGAGTACACATGGAGGAACCAATGGTTCCAGCTGCATATGTAGCAGAGGAGGACCATGTTGGACATCAATGAGAAGAGAAGCCCTTGGTCCTGTGATGGCTAGATGCTTCTGTGTAGGGGAATGCCAGGACAGGGAAGCAGTAGTGGGTGGGTTGGTGAGAAGGGGGAGGGAGTATGGGATCAGGGGTTTTCTGTGGGAAAACGAGGAAAGGGGATAACATTAGAAATGTAAATAAAGAAAATATCTAATAAAATAGAAATTAGAAAATTCTCATACAGCAATTTAAAAGTAAATAATAAAACTCTAGAAAAAGAAAAGAAAAGAAAAGGAAAAAGAAGCAAGCACAGAAAAGAGGAGTACAATGCAGGAAATAATCAAACTCAACTGAAGTTAATCAGTTAGAAACCAATAAAACACTGCCAAACTCATTCTATGAGGCCATAAGCCATACCTACATACCTAAACCACACAAAGACTCAAAAAAGAAAGAGAACTTCAGACCGATTTCTCTTATGAACATCAATGCAAAAATGCTCAGTAAAATACTCCCAAACTGAATCTACAAACACATCCAAACATTATCTATCAAAATCAAACAGGCTTCATCTCAGAGATGCAGGGTGGATTCAACATATGAAAATCTATCAATATAATCTATCACACAAACTGAAAAATATGTTAGATGCTGAAAAATCCTTTGATAAAAATTCAACAACCCTTCATGTTAAAGGTCTTAGATAAATCAGGATACAGCACATAGCTAAACATAATCAAAGCAATATACAGCAAATAAAAACTAATATCAAACTAAGTAGAGAGAAACTTAAAGCATTTCTTCTAAAATCAGGGCAAGACACGGCTGCCCACTCTCTCCCTATCTATTCAATATAGTACTTGAAGTTCTATCCAGAACAATCGTAAACTAAAGGAAATCAAGGGAATACAAATTAAAAAGGAAAAAGTCAAAGTAGTTCTGTTTGCAGATATACTAATATATATAAGCTATGCCAAAATTCTACCAGAGAACTCCTACAGGTGATAAATACTTTCACCAAGTGGCAGGATACAAAATTAACTTGAAGAAAATGGTAGGCCTCCTTTATACACATAATAAATTGGCTGAGAAAGAAGTTAGGGAAACAACGCCATTTACATAAGCCACAAATAATATAAAATATCTTGGTATAACTCAAAACAAGCAAGTGAAAGATATATGTGACAAGAACTTCAAGTCCCTGAAGAAAGAAATGAAGAAAATATCAGAAGATGGAAAGATCTCCCATGCTCATGGATAGATAGGGTTAAGATAGTAAAAATGGATATCTTAGCAAAAGCATTCCATAGATTCAATGCAATCCTCATCAAAATCCAACACAATGTACAATAGAACTTGAAAGAGTAATTCTCAACTTCAAATGGAAAAAAAAAAGCCCAGGATAGCCAAAACAATTCTGAGAAATAACAAACTTCAGGAGAATTCACAAACCATGACCTCAAGCTGTATGATAGAGCAATAGTGATACAGACCACATGGTATTAGGACAGAAACAGACACATCAATCAAACCGAAGACCCAGAAATAAACCCCCACACCTATGGACAATTTTTTTTTGAAAAAGAAGCAAAATGGAAAAATGAAAACATCTTCAACTGGATATCTACATGTAGAAGAATAAAAATAGATCCATACCTATCACCCAGTATAAAACTCAAATTCAAGTGGATCAAGGACCTCAACATAAAACTGGATATAGTAAATCTCATAGAAGAGAATGTAGGAAATATCCTTGAACACAGTGGTACAGGAGCAATTTCCTGAATAGAACACTAATGGCTCAAGCTCTAAGATCAACGATTGATAACTGGGACCGCATGAAACTGCAAGGCTTCTCTGTAAGGCAAAAAACCTTGTCAACTGAACAAAATTGCAGCCTACAGAATGGGAAAGGAGGTTCACCAACCCTATATCTGGAAGATGGATGATAACCAAAATTTTCAAAGAATTCAAGAAGTTAGACACCAACAACCAAATATCCCAGTTAAAAAATGGAGTACAGAACTGCACAGAGAATCCTCAACAGAAGAATCTCAAATGGCTATGAAGCACTGAATTATGGTGTAACTATTGAGGAGAAAGTTTGGTGGCTGTACACAAAGATAGGTTGAGATGGGAACCCTGAAACGACCTATCTTAAGGGAACTGAAAAGGTAGATGTAATGCTCTTTGGTAAGCTGCCTCACCTCTCATCCTCAGCTCAACAACAATCAGAAAGAAATATCTCTTAGAAGAATTGCCAATGGATTTGTGATAACCCTAGAGTCTTCTGTTTTGTGTGCTTTCATGAAATTTCTCTCAAAACAGGTTTCTGTTATGTTTGTTTCCTTTTATAAACACACACTTATACTGACTATAGGAAAAGTAGCTTCTGGATTTTCAAGCTTTCCGGAAGAGCTAGGTAGCACTTGCTTGTGATCTTAGAACCTGAGAGATAAAGATGGGTGGTTTGCTGGCCAGTCAAACTAAGCTCAGGGACAGTTAGAGACTAGTCTCAAAGTCAAGGGAGATAGCATCCCAAGAAACCTGAAGTTATTGTCTGTCTTTTACACCTGTATGTGCATATGTACCTTTGCACACATATGTAGACAAACGTATATGCATGCACATATACACAAGAAGCCCTAAGAGAATACTACATTGTGCATTTCCAGCACTTTTGACAATTATTTATGTGGCAATGGCTTATAAGTGGCAGTGGACTACTTTACCCAGCATACAGCCGTGTGTTATTTGATCCTGTCAGCCTTCTAGAACATCCAACTTCAAAAAGAGTATGGCTCATTACCTAAGTCTCATTAAGAACGTTAAGAATTGTTAATAAGTAGACCATTTTCCACCCAAAAGGCTCAGCAAGAGGATTGCTGTGAGATCAAGGTCAGCCTGAGCTACAGAATATCACTCTGTTTCAAATAAATAAGGAATAAAGAAAAACAAAGTAAACTCTTTTTTACCAGAGAAACCTGAAGCAAAAATTTCTTTCTACTGTTTTGGATGTGACTAAAGCAGAGAAATAGGCCCAAACTCTCCAGGGCCTTTTTGCCCCTTCTTCACATATTGGATAGCAAAAGAACAAAGAAAAAGAGAAAGTTCTTCTAGAACATTAAATTAATCCTCTGAAAAAATTTCATTCTTTTATCCATAAATGGCAAGACAGGGCTATAAATGAAGGAAGATAGCAATTGCATTAGAATTAGTTGCTGTGTAAATCTTTTAGTCTACTAAATCTCATTACAGCTACAGATGTGGAGGCAGCAAGGGTATGTAGGATGATCTTTAACAGAATCCAAATGTCACACACAGCTCCTTGACTGTTTTGCACATGGACACATGGAGAAAACATTCCCCTGTTTTCTGTGTGGAGTTTTCAGAACAAAAAGAGTCTTACTAATTAAAACTAACAGCCAAACCAGACCTTAACCAGAAAGATTTCTCTTTAAAGGGTTGACCTAGTCTGTTACTTGGGGAAGACCCTGACTACATTTTTATTCATGAGCCAAAGGAAAGGGGAGTGTTGATAGATGAGCCCGAGGCATTCTCAGATACACTTGCTAAATAATAAACTTATCAATTTCTTCCAAATGAATAAATTATTAATTCTCATCAAATCTCCTAAATTGAAAAGCAAGGAAATGCAGGTGCTAAAAAAAAAAAATGACTCTCGGCAAAAATGTTTAGTACCTGGCAGTAAGGTCAAGGTTGACAAGTCATTATACAGGATGCTGGGAGAAAAATGCCTTTAAACACAAGAACAGTGTTCAATTAAACATGGTGAAGATCTATTGTAATTATAAACCATTCCAGTGTAAACTAGACAAAATGACAGAGAATGGAGAAAGGTCCCCCACCTGGATCACTGACCTTGCACTAATACTCTTTCACATTTGCTAAGTAATACATTCTGCTAGGTATGTGTTTTTATAGGTAATCTTTTTAACTGCATAACCTCCAATATTTTGCTATTTCAATAATGCAAGGTAAGGGTGCCATTTTGTTTGAAGTGTATTTTTTATTACCACATTAAAGTTTTTGCTATAATTTATTAATATAAAGGTTTGTCAATTCTGCAGAAGTAGAAAAGCAGGCTGAATCATGAGTCATTTTATCACTGAGATGATTAATTTTGATTATCAACTTGATGAGTCATAGAATCTCCATGGAAATGAATCCTTGACGTCATTTGTGTGGGGTAGTCTAAATTAGGTGAAAGGATTCACCCTTAATGAGGGTGAAAGGATTTACCCTTAATGAGAGTGATATCCTTCTTTGGGATAGAATCACTAGGTAATAAAGAGTTGAGCACAGGCATCTATTTCTCTCTCCTTCTGGACTGTAGATACAGTGGAGCTGATTTCCCCAAGCTCTTGCAGTAGGCCTTTCTTGAAGTGATTGGGCCATAAATGAGTCTTTCTTTCAGTTGCTTCTATCAGGGGTATGGGGTGGGTGGGTATTTTACCACAGCAGTAGGACAATAATTAATTCAATCAGCTAGAGAGCAGCTGTACTGACAGGCTCTGTCAAGATTACTATGAATCTCTAAAATCTATTGAAGTTTCATAATTTCCAGAGGACAATGAGAGCTCACTGTGGTTTATTTTAGTCCATTTGTGTTTTTAACACAATAATTGGTAACCCATCTCCCATTTCTTAGCTTCTTCAAGCAGTAGGTATGTGTTCTTCAAAGAACTGGTGAATGGTTTGTTGGAGCTAAGGTGACCAGAACACGCCCCTTAACTGTGAATACTGGGGTTATTACTGTTTCTAGTCAGGGAGTTCGAGATGGTGAGCAAAACCTTTTTCTATTTCCCAGTGATGGTAGGTCATTTTCTTAAAACTCTACCTCTTAGCATGTCCAGCACCTCCTAAGAGCACCACCAGGGGGAGCAAACCTTTAAACATATGGTCATTACACAAACATTGCTATTCAAAATAACATGAATGCAGAGACCTGCACAATGGTACCTTTTAATCAAACTTGGAGAAGCAAAGAGAGGATCTAGCATGTGAGAAGTGAAATTAGAAAGACAGAGTCAGAGTCTCTGAGATGGTTAAATGTTTCTCATCAGAAGCTTGAGATAAATGAGCTGATGTCTTCAAGGTTCTGAAAGGGGAAATAAACAAGAAAAGTTAACCAAAAGATTAACTATGGCTTCAGAAACTTCAGTGACACCATGTTTATCTTTATGAGGTTAAACAGAGTCCCATAATGTGCAAAGGAGAATAGCATATGCTAAAAACCTATAGAAATTGACAAAAGAAAATGCATTAATCTGTTTGTTCCAAAGACAGAGCAGCAGCAAGAGTTATAAAGGACAAGATACAACCATGCTCTGTCTGCTAGTGAATCAGCTTAGACTCAAAGGTCCAAAGAAGTTGGAAGTAAAAGGAAGAATAAGAAAATTCATTCAAGTAACAGATGGAAAGCAAGCAGGGGCTGTATTAATGTACAAAATATATCTAAGGAAAAAGTATGATAGGAGACAAATGGGGACCATATATGTGACTATAAAGTTTAGTGTTGGTCCCTTACCCAGGAGTGTATGAAAAGCACAAATTGAACTCAGTGGCTTACCAGGAAAAAAGAAAACCAAGCCAACCAACCAACCAAACAAACAAACAAAACCATGAAGTTGTGAGATAGAAGATGGGCATGGGTCAGGAAAGAGTTACAAGGGGGGAGTGGGGTGAATATGATCAAAATACATTATTTGAAATTCTTACAGCTTGCTGTCAGGGATGGTGACTCCCCCAGAAGTTCTTTGATTGTTAAGAATAGTTTTCACTCCTGGATTTTTTGTTATTCCAAGTGAATTTAAAAATTTCTCTTTATAACTCTATGAAGAATTGAGTTGGAATTTTGATGGTGATTGCATTGCATGTGTAGATAGCTTTTGGAAAGATGGCCATTTTGACTATAATAATCCTGCCAATCTATGATCATGGGAGTTCTTCCTGTGTTTTAAGGTCACCTTCGATTTCTTTCTTCAGAGACTTGAAGTTCTTGTCATACAGATCTTTCACTTGCTTGGTTAGAGTCATACCAAGATTTGTAATATTATTTGTGACTATTGTGAAGGGTGTCATTTCCCTAATTTCTTTCTCAGTCTGCTTATCTTTTGAGTAGAGAAAGGCTACTGATTTGTTTGAGTTAATTTTATATCTAGTCACTTTGCTGAAGTTGTTTCTCAGCTTTAAGAGTTCTCTGGTGGAACTTTTGGGGTCACTTAAGTATACAATCATATCATCTACAAATAGTGATATTTTGACTTCTTGCTTTCCAATTTGTATATCTTTGACCTCCTTTTCTTGTCTAATTGCTCTAGCTAGAACTTCAAGTACTATATTGAATAGATAAGGAGAGAGTGGGCAGCCTTGTCTAGTCCCTGATTTTAGTGGGATTGCTTCATGTTTCTGTCCATTTAGTTTGATGTTGGATACTGGTTTGCTGTATAATGCTTTTACTATGTTTAGGTGTGAGCCTTGAATTCCTGATCTTTGCAAGACTTGTTATAAGAAGGGACATTGAATTTTGTCAAATGCTTTTTCAGAATCTAGTGAAATGATCATGTGGTTTTTTTTTTCTTTGAGTTTGTTTATATAGAGTATTACTTTGATGGATTTCCATATATTGAACTATCCCTGCATACCTGGGATGAAGCCTACTCGATCATGGTGAATGATCATTTTGATGTGTTCATGGATTCTGATTGCAAGAGTTTTCATTCTGAATATTCTGTTAATTATGGATATAATATGTGGTCTTTTGCAAGACAAGAACTTCCTCTCTCACTGACCTATAGAATTTACACACAGCCTTAACCTATCAAGCAAGAACTTAGAAGGAAAATTACAAAATACACAGAAATGACTAGCAATGAAAACAGATTTCAAAACTTACAGGATGTGAAAATCTAATACTGTGGTGCAACGTGCAGTACAAGGCATTCAGCCACTATGAGGAGAACACATGCAAGCCAATAATTTAGTTTAGCAGTTTGTAGCACAGTAAGTAACCCTAATCCCAAAGCTGGCAAATGGTGAGAGATAGTGATTAAAGAGGAGGCAAATGGCCGGACTTGCAGTGGCAGCGGTGGTGGCGGCAGTGCAGCAGTGGCTGGTCCAGCTAAAGGGCCATCAGCAGTGGAACCAAGGCGACACAGGGTCCAGTTAGGCCCTGTACCCACGACTACTGACCTTCGCTGGCCAGCAGGGCTGCAAGCACCTGCGGATTTACGGTGCCTTTCACCGCACAGAAGCCACTTCAGAACTCTGCCTCCCACCAGTCACGAGAGACTCACTTTCATCTTGGTTTTGGACTCCAGAGAGATCGGACAGACTGAGGTACTCAAACATAACCCAAGGCCAACATTGCGGGGGTCTAAGCCCGACAGGCATTGGCCTGCACCCAGGCCCTGGGCTTTTCGGGGGGGGGGGGGCATCAGGGTGCCAACCCAGCCAGGAGTTTTTTTTTTGCCCGGGCCAGCGCGCGCCGCCATTTTGCCTACAGGACGCCAGAGAACAGGATTGAAGATCCAGAAATGAACCCACACACCTATGGCCACTTGATCTTTGACAAAGGGGCTGAAAACATCCAATGAAAAAAAGATAGCCTTTTCAACAAATGGTGCTGGTTCAACTGGAGGTCAGCATGCAGAAGAATGCGAATTGATCCATCCTGGTCTCCTTGTACTAAGCTCAAATCCAAATGGATCAAGGACCTCCACATAAAGCCAGACACTCTGAAGCTAATAGAAAAGAAACTGGGGAAGACCCTTGAGGACATTGGTACAGGGAGAAAGTTTCTGAACAGAACACCAATAGTGTATGCTCTAAGATCAAGAATTGACAAATGGGACCTCATAAAATTACAAAGTTTCTGTAAGGCAAAGGACACCATCAAAAGGACAAATTGGGAAAAGATCTTCACCAATCCTACATCAGATAGAGGGCTAATATCCAATATATATAAAGAACTCAAGAAGTTAGACTCCAGAAAACCAAACAACCCTATTTAAAAAATGGGGTACAGAGTGAAACAAAGAATTCTCACCTGAAGAACTTCGGATGGCAGAGAAACATCTTAAAAACTGCTCAACTTCATTAGTCATTAGGGAAATGCAAATCAAAACAACCCTGAGATTTCACCTTACACCAGTCAGAATGGCTAAGATTAAAAATTCAGGAGACAGCAGGTGTTGGCGAGGATGTGGAGAAAGAGGAACACTCCTCCACTGCTGGTGGGGTTGCAAATTGGTACAACCACTCTGGAAATCAGTCTGGCGGTTCCTCAGAAAACTGGGCATGTCACTTCTGAAAGATCCTGCTATACCACTCCTGGGCATATACCCAAAAGATTCCCCAGCGTGTAATAAGGATACATGTTCCACTATGTTCATAGCAGCCCTATTTATAATTGCCAGAAGTTGGAAAGAACCCAGGTATCCCTCAACAGAAGAGTGGATGTAAAAAATGTGGTATATATACACAATGGAGTACTATTCAGCTATTAGAAACAATGAATTCATGAAATTCTTAGGCAAATGGATGGAGCTGGAGAACATCATACTAAGTGAGGTAACCCAGACTCAAAAGATCAATCATGGTATGCACTCACTAATAAGTGGATATTAATCTAGAAAACTGGAATACCCAAAACATAATCCATACATCAAATGAGGTACATGAAGAACGGGAGGAGTGGCCCCTTGTTCTGGAAAGACTCAGTGAAGCAGTATAGAGCAAAATCAGAACAGGGAAGTGGGAAGGGTTGGGTGGGAAAACAGGGGGAGGGAAGGGGACCGATGGGACTTTCGGGGAGTGGGGGTCCAGAAAAGAGGAAATCATTTGAATTGTAAATAAATATATCAATAAAAAAAAAGAGGAGGTAAATGAAAGGGGAGGGGAAGAATACAGAGAAAAGATATGAAAAAAAAAGTTGATTCTTTTATAGACAATCCAAATCAATAAATGGAGTTGGGTCTCAGAGCATGGAAAAAGAGAAAAGGCTCAAATCGTTAAAGTCATAAATTTAAAAAAAAAAGTGGCACTACTGATTTTACTAAAGCCAAATGCATTACTAAAGTCTATTTTAATCAATTACATGTCAACCAGTTGGATTACCTAGATAAAATGATCAAGTTTCAAACACAAAGAGCCTGCAGTAGTAACCCATCAAGAAATAACAAGCTTGAATAGATCTGTAAATGGTAAAGGCGCTTGATCTAAATAAGCCTTCAAATGAAACAAAGTCCCAGATGCGGTGGCTTCATTAATCTATTTCTGTCATCAGTTAAATAACCAATATGCTTTGCAAACCTGTCTTTCCCAACTCTTATCAAAGGAAAGAAACACTCAACTTCTTCTTTGAGGTGGGAATTAGCCTGGTCTTAAAGCAAAGACCCTGCAAGAAAGGAAGACTATGAACTAGTAGCTCTTGAATTTCAATACAGAAAATTCTCAATGAAATATAAGCAAACAAGATTCTGCAGCACATTATATAAGGAATATATTTTAACAATGTGAAATCAATTAATGAAATGCAAGGATGGTTTGGCATAGGCAGATTAATCAATATAACACAGCAAATAATTTTCATTAATCAAGTCATTAGAAAACATGCAGTGATCTAATACAGAAGATGCATCTGGTAACATCCAAGACCCACTGATGTTAAAAATACTCAAGAAGCTATCCCTACTTATTAGAAGTCACAAATTAACAATCTACGGTAAATATCTCAGTCAATGCTGAAACCCTAAATTATCCCTGAGATGAAATGTCTGATATTGTACTAAGGATTTTTAGACAGAACAATTAAGAAATAAACAGAACTAAGACATCTGCATTGTAATTAAAGAAATACTGTTATCAAGTGGCTCACAATAAAATTGATCTCATCTGTTGAATATAAAAAAGATTTCACATATAATAAAAAATTCTATTAGAACTATTAAATGATTTTTGCAAAGCAACAGGATTCAAAAGTCAACATGCAAAAGTTAGTTTCATTTCTGTATACTGTGAGTGAACAATTTGTAAAGGAAATTACAAAATCAATCCCATTTACAATTACATCAAGAAAACTAAATCCTTGAGACTGGACTGAACTAGTTCTGTGAAGAATATGTATAATAAGAACTACAGAACACTGATTGGAAAAAAGGAGTAAACAAGTGGAAACCCATTCCATGTTAATGCATTGAAATTCCTAGTCTTCTTAAATTTCAGGAACTACTCAACGTGATATACAAATTGAAAGGAATATCTCACAAAAATTCAGTTTCATTTTCTGTAGGTATGTAAATATAGACATATAAATAAAAAACATTATTTCAAAAGACATATGGAATTACAAGGGAACTTGAATATCAAGCCGTAAAAAGGAGCACCCTAGGTGGAGGACTGATAGTTCTTCATTTCAAAAGCAAGTTACAATAATCATAACAGTGTGATATTAATATATAGCAAAACATGTAAACTTCTGTATAAAAGAGAACCCAGAGGTAAACTTATATTTGTAGACCAAAGGCTTCTGAAAAGTGTGTCATTTTTCAACAAATGGTATTAAAAACAGAATAAAACGCAACCATATAAAATAACAACAACAAAACACAAAACAAAATATCAAAAAAAGGAAACTAATGCTCCAAAGACAGACATATGTGCTGGATGGAAAGATCAATGGTTGAGAACAGTTGATCTTTCAGATGACCTGAGATTGGTTCTGAGAACCCATGGCAGGAAGCTCAGAGCTGTCTGTAGCTCCAGCTTTACAGGATATGATCCCTTCTTATAACTTCCTTGGGCATCTACACTCCCATGTACATATCCACACATGGGCATACATGATGCACATGATTAAAAATAAAAAGAAAGAATATAATTCTGATAAGTGATACAGTATGCTAATAGTATTCACAAAAATGCCAAAATGAGTGTGATCCTCCTTATTTTGGGTACTTAGAGTAACAAAAATGATTGGCACTGATACCAGAATAGCCAGGATAAATAGAGAAGAATAAAGGTTTGTTATTTAATATAACATTTTATTAGTACAAAGTAGTGCTTCTTAGTTTTTGTTAATATGACACTAAGTACAGAAAAAAAGACAAACCTCAACTGAAGATTTTTTTTCCATGTGATTTGCCTGTAGGCATGTTTGTGTGCCATTTTCTTGATTAATGATTTATGTGGGAGGGCTAGGTTCACTGTGAAGTGTATCACCCCTGTTCAGGTGCTCCTGGGTTATGTAAGTCATGTGTAGCAAGGCAATGAGTAGGTCCTCTCTCTGGTCTCTGAATCTGGTGCTGCGTGAATGTCTGCCCTAACATCTCTCAGTGATGGACTCTGATGATAGTAATATAGAAGCTAGCTAGTAGAAAGTTGAAAAGAATTAATACAGAGATGTGCTGAGGACAGTTGTATAAACTTACAAATGTCTTTAATTATCATTGTTCTATAGACTTAGCAATTGTCATGATGAAAATTTTATGCCATGTATAATTCACTACTATTTTTTAAAAGGGTAGAAATTAGTAGTACAAACAACCATTTATTACAGTGTCTGTGGGTCAAGAATGTGAACAGTGCTGGTGTATTTTATTCTAATTTGGTATTGGCCTTGTACATGGGTGCCTATAAATCCAGTTCTGCCTTGACAGGGCTCCTGGGTATTTAGTCATGACTTTTATACTTTGTGCCCTACACGGAAGTTTTTATGACAAGATGAATTAGTTTTCTGTTGCTGTATAAAAACACCATGACCAAGGACGCTTACGGAAGAAAGAATTGATTTGGACTGATGGTTCCAGAGAGTTAGAGTCCAGGAGGGCAGGGGCCGCGTGGCAGCAGGTGCAGGTAAAACTGCTGGAGCAGCAATATGTGAGCTCAGATCTTGAACCATGAGCACAAAGCACATAGAGGAGGGGGTCCAGAACCTAGCCTCCCCCCAGTCCATATTTAAGGTTCTGGTAAGATTGACAGAGGGGGCAGTTCTCCAGCCCTCCAGCAATGTAATCCCTGTCACTCATCAGCACTGTCTGAGCTCCAGTCTCTCCCACAAGATGTGACAAGCGACGATGAAACATCTTTCAAGAGAATCTATTCCCACCCACTGTGGCTTGTCTCAGGACCCCAGTCTTTTTCTTCTCCCTAGGTGGAGGACTCATAGTTCTTATAAAACTGGGGGAAATTCTATTTTTTAAATTGTATTTATTATCATTGTGTATTTGTGTGGGGAGGCACATGGCATGATGTGTCTGTGGCGGTCAGAGGTTGATTTTGTGGAGTCGGTTTTCTCTATCTTTCTATGGACCCTAAGATCACACAGGCCACTAGACTTGTGTCACATTCATCTTTCCTTACTGAAACATGTCAATAGCTCAAAATTCCTATTTTGTGGAGAGAGAGAGAGAGAGACACATCTAATGTCAATAGCCTGATAGTTAAAGAAAGGATCAAAAATGTTTTAGAATATTCTAACTTCTGGCAGGAAATTCAGTTCTTCAAAATATGCTGCCTAATATCCAGAACTTCATATCCCTGGAGGAAAGAGCCAGATGGGACCTATCACCTCTTATGTCCTAGCCTTAAGAGTCACATATGTCTCTGCTTCCATTTATTGGCCAGTCACAATAACCTACATTCAAGGGGCAGAAATTAAACTCCACATTTTAATGAGAGGAGTCCCAGAGTCCTAGAGCTACAAAGGCTAGGGCAGTTATTTTTGGTACCCACAATGCAACAGAAGAGTCTTCCACAATATTTAATTTTATTTTATCTTTGAGATTATAATTTAATTTGCTTCTCCATTTTTCTTCCTCCAAACCTGTCTATATATCCCTCCCAACTCGCCTTAAAACTCATGGCTTCTTTTCTCACTAATTGTTATTGTATGTATATTTATGTATGTATGTGTATATATGTGAATATGCATATATATACATATTTCTAAATATAACTTGTTTAAGGCAGGATCTTTTGCTGGCCTAGTGCTTGCTGATTGGGCTAGATTTGCCCAACAGCAAACTCCAAGGATCCTCCTTTTTCTGCCTCTCTCTCTTGGGGATTACAGGTACACACTGTGTCTAGCTTTTCACATTGGTACCTGTAATGAAGCTGAGGTCAACATGCTTTTCCAGTAAGCAGTTTGTGTGAACTGAGTGTCTCCCAAGCCCATGAAATTCTTGAACCATGGAAAGTGAACGGAATGTAAATTGAAACAAACAAACAAACAAAAGAAAACTTCCAATAAGGAACACATTCTTCTATTTGAAAGTTGGGGAATGACATTGAGGAGCTTCATGTCACCAAGTGATCAGCATAAGAGTCAAGAACTGTGAGGTCAAGACAGGAAGAATATACCTTGAAGGTTAAGGTGTATGTTTGCAGTTACAACAGGCCAACCTTGTCCTGTGCAGGTTAAGGTTTCTGTTAAGATTAAGAAATAAGTTCTGGTTTCTCCTGTGTTAAGTCCTTGCAAGTTTATGTTTCTATTTCTAATCAAGAATAAAATTCATATTTCTAAGATCTGATGATAACTCCAAAACAGTTTCAACCTAAAGTAAACTTGCGACCTCATTCACATGATATATATCTTTAACTTTTTTCTTTCCTTTCATTATATTTTTCTAATGATTTGTAACAGAAGGTTCCCTCCCTCTCTTGTGAACAACTTATCTCTCCTATAAAAAGGACCTTTAGAATCCAGCAGGAGCTGCTGTATCAAATCCTTCAGGGAGAGACAGGTAGCTGACCAGTCTCAGGTGACCCCAAAATGCAGCTTACTTTAATTGAACAATCATGGGTTTAGTCTTTTCTCCTCTGCATTCTCAGGTTTAATATTAGCTTCTTTTGATAATTTGTGTGTGTGTGTGTGTGTGTGTGTGTGTGTGTGTGTGTGTGTGGTGTGCATACACATGCACACACAGATACTGTCTTAGAGTTTCTAGTTCTGTGAAGAGACACCATGACCATGGCAACTCTTATAAAGGAAAACATTTAACTGGGGCTGGCTTACAGTTTCAGAGGTTTAGTCCATTATCATCATGGCAGGAAACAGAGTTGTGTAGGCAGACATGGTGCTGGAGAAGGAACTGAAAGTTCTACATCTTGATCCATAGGTAGCATGGAGGAACTCTGTAACACTCTGAGAACAACTTGAATGTAGAAGACCTCAGAACCCACTCCCACAGTGACACATTTCCCCTAACTTACCATACCTACTCCAACAAGGCTATACCTCCTAATAGGGCCACTCCCTAATGGTCAAGCATCCAACTACATCAGTCTATTGGGGCCATACCTATTCAAATCATTACTACACACACAAACACACACACACACCAATAGGGCTACAGGCTTGTACCACCTGTCCTGACTTTTGCATGGTTTTGAAAGAGGTGAACTTGGGCCTTCTCAGCAGGCACTTCACCCACTGAGCCATCATCCTCCCTATCTCTGCTTTCCCCCCTTTATAGTCACCTTCTTGTAAAGCTGATGGACTGTTAGACATAAAGGAAATAGTTGTAATGTGGTGAGAACTCAGAGGCAATGAAGAACTATGATGCTATGAACTGCAACTCTGTGAGTAGGTCTTCCAAACAGACAGAGACTGTCTGGAATTGGGACTGACACAGTCAAAACACAGCTCAGAAGCTGCACTCAATAGAAGAAGAGAAAAAGTCCAAGAGCAGCTAGTGAGCTGGGCTATCAGGCCAAGTGTCTTAGGGTTTTACTGCTGTGAGCAGACACCATGACCAAAACAACTCTTAAAAAGGACAACATTTAATTGGGACTGGCTTACAGGTTCAGAGGTTCAGTCCATTATCATCAAGGTTGGAGCATGGAAGTATACAGGCAGGTATGGTGCAAGCGAAGCTGAGAGTTCTTCCTCTTAAGTCTGAAGGCTGCCAGTGAAAGACTGACTTCCCAGCAGCTAGGATGAGAGTCTTAAAGCCCATGGCCACAGTGACAAACCTATTCCAACAAGGCCACACCTCTCAATAGTACTACTCTCTGGGCCAAGCATATTCAAACCATGTCACCAAGAAACTAAAAACTTCAACTACTCATAGAGGCAGTGTTAATATTGTGCAGAGACTTTATAAACAAGTTCTGGATACACGTTACTAGCTGTGTGACATTTAAAAAATAATTATGTACATTTTTATGCTTGTTATTAAGCTGTTTTCTCCAAGCTCCAAGTATACTTTCTAATATCCTCTGTGGCACCACAGCTGTGGAGGGTGTTATATCTCCTTTGCCAATTGGTTTCCTGTGGAGTTGTGCTAATAGGGGACACAGGATTATAACCAAGAGGCTTGAGGCAGTGGTAGGAGTATCTGCTTGCTTGATGTTCTGGGAATTGTTCTAGCAGCAGGAAGGAACTTTGGAAGCAGCAGGTCGTCTCTCCATTCTCTTCCACATGCCAGTACAGCCATCTTCGTATTTCCATACCTATGAGTATGTGGGGTGATGCCTCCTTCCCTATGACTAACTCTCGGTTCCATTTTGCTGGCTAGAATTCTACTCCTTACTGATAGATATGTACTGCAACACTAATGAGTTCCTAGTTATTTCCTTAATCATAATCTGTATCCTAAGTATGCAGATAAGGTCACTGTCCTATGTATCTTGGAGTTTTCTCAGGGTGTTCATTTTTTTGCTTCTTTGGTATTCCTAAACTTGCTTTGAGATTTCCCATAGAAGTGTTTCCTGTTGAAACACCTATCAAGAGGTTTGTTTCTTGAATCAGTACTATCACATTCAAACAGAAGAGGGTGATTACAAATACCAAACTGAGTTCATAGACCACTCGGTGCCATGCTTGTTTATAGAGTTCTGTACATATTAGCTCTTATTATCAGTTATTGTCTCAGAAAGCTGAGAAAAATGTCAAACAAATGAGAGACTCTAAAGAGAACTAGAAATTTTAAAGCTGTTTCAGAAAGTAAGAATAGACAGTCGTAACCAGGGAGCATACATGGGCTGGAACTAGGCCTCCCTGCAAATATAAGCAGATGTACAGCTTGGTCTTCATGTGAGTCTCAAATAACTGGAGCAGGGTGGTAGGGTGGGGGTAATCTCCAAAGCTGTTTTTTGTCCTTAGAATATGTCGTGTTCTAGCTGGTCTGCCTTGTCTGGCTTCAGTGTGAGAGGATGCACCTAGCCTAGTAGAGACTTGATGTGCTGGATTTGGTAGACAGCTAGGGGGGGAGCACCCTTTCAAAAGATAGAGGGGAGGGGTAGGGAGAAGGAGAGTTGGTAAACCAGGAGGGGGGCAGTGAGCAGAATGTAAAGTGACTAAGTTAAAATAGATAATAGAAATTCTTTAAAGGCACTGATAGTAGAGAGTTAGAATACTGTGTAGCATCAAAAGGACAAATCGGCAACCAACAAATTGGGAAAAGATCTTCACCAACCCTACATCCTATAGAGGGCTAATATCCAATATATACAAAGTTAGACCCCAGAAAACCAAATAACCCTATTAAAAATGGGGTACAGAGTTAAACAAAGAATTCTCACCTGAAGAACTTTGGATGGCGAAGAAACATCTTAAAAAATGCTCAACTTCATTAGTCATCAGGGAAATGCAAATCAAAGCAACCCTGAGATTTCACCTTACACCAGTCAAAATGGCTAAGATTAAAAACTCAGGAGAAAGCAGGTGTTGGTGAGGATGTAGAGAAAGAGGGAACACTCCTCCACTGCTGGTGGGGTTGCAAATTGGTACAACCATTCTGGAAATCAGTCTGGCAGTTGCTCAGAAAACTGGACAAGTCACTTCCGAAAGATCCTGCTATATCACTCCTGGGCATATACCCAGAGGATTCCCCAGCAGGTAATAAGGATACATGCTCCACTATGTTCATAGCAGCCCTATTTATAATAGTCAGAAGCTGGAAAGAACCCAGGTATCCCTCAACAGAAGAATGGATGCAAAAATTGTGGTATATCTACACAATGGAGTACTATTCAACCATTAGAAACAATGAATTCATGAAATTCTTAGGCAAATGGATGAAGCTGGAGAACATCATACTAAGTGAGGTAACCCAGTCTCAAAAGATCAATCATGGTATGCACTCACTAATAAGTGGATATTAGCCTGGAAAACTGGAATGCCCAAAACATAATCTACACATCAAATGATGTACAAGAAGAACGGAGGAGTGGCCCCTTGTTCCGGAAAGACTCAGTGTAGCAGTATAAGGCAAAACCAGAAGAGGGAAGTGGGAAAGGGTGGGTGGGCAAATAGGGGGAGGGAAGGGGGCTTATGTGACTTTCGGGGAGTGGGGGAGTAGAAAAGGGGAAATCATTTGAAATGTAAATAAAAAAATATATCGAATGAAAAAAAAAAAACTTTCCCTGAGCTTGAAATAGATATAAACAATTGGCAGACTAAAACACACACACACACACACACACACACACACACACACACACACACACACACACCTGCATGACCTTGTCCCTCAAGATGTTGCTCACAAATGCCAGATCATCAAGGATGAAAGGGTAAGCACACATGCTCTGTGAATTGTGGTGCAGCTATATCCTGATAAACCCCTTGTAAATTGAAAGTGTCTTAAGCAGACAATTCATCTCATCTCCCGAGTATCAGTTTCAAAGTGTCACATGGCTTCCGTAGTTCACTCTAGTGATCACACAGCTGACAGGATGGCAGCTTAATGCCACTACCCACCACTATGATGGGTGATTATAACACCTTAAAGCCAGTCTTGGAAAATATCAAAATTCTAAATTTGGAGAACAGCTTCTAGTACATACTTCACTATAGTAAATTCTATCATGAGTGCAAGTAGCAAGAGTAGGAGATTATCTGCATTATTGTGCTACCAGAATTAAGTTACTGTGGACAGTGAGGTGGCCTGATGTGTGAAAGCAGTTTCCCTGCACACCTCATCCTGTGAATTTAATTCCTGGAACAAAATCAACAAGAACAATAAGAATACGAAAATGTTTTAGAGCAAGAGAGAGACTGCAGGTATGGCTCAGTGCTTAAGAGCAGGTAACACCAGCTCCAAGTGATCCGAGCAATATCCTCCTCTGGCCTCTGCAGACACCTCACACATGCACTCCCCGCCCCCCCCCCCTTTTTGATTAAAAAAGACAAAACCTTTTAAAAAACAAGGAATGATGAAAATAAGGAGAATAAAACTACTTCTCACTCTCATTTGCAAAGAGAGGCATAGGATCTTAAAGCATTGCCAATAAAGCACAGCATACACACAAACACAGAGCAAGGCAGCTAAAAATGATTTAGCTCATGAGCAGAAGAGCAGTTCAATATTAGCATGCCTTAACATGATCCAATATTTGGGTAAGGAGAAGAAGTATAGGATCACCTTCACAGGTACATAAACCATCTTTGATAGTCTGCATGGTCATTCTTTATTAAACAGCATTATATATACAATGAACAGGAACAAAAAAACCCCTCTGACTGGGTATTATATCTGTACCAGTGACCTACTGAAAATAATATATATATATTATTATATCACATTATATGAGATATATATATATATATATCATATATATATGATATATATATATATATATATATGTCACAGGCTATTTCTATATATAGCCTATAAGTCATATATAATATCATATATCAATTATATATCCTATATCCTATGCCATATACCAGTACTGTATATCTTAATTATATACCATATAGATATATGTATTGATATCATCTATGTCTATCATATATATATCATCTCTATATATAGTTGATTAATTTTAGTTGAAACTTGGCCACATTTGGAATCAGCTAAAACCTAAACACCTAGACCACAAAATAATCCTATGAGGGTTAGATCTTTTGATCTTGATTAGATCATTTGAGGTCAGAAGACTCACCCTAATTCTAGGCCACAATTTCTGGAAGCAGCATACATTAAAAAATAACAAAACAAAAAAACAAAAAAAAAAGGAAGAATGAATTTTTTGCTTTTTGCCTGCTGTGTTCACTTTCATTGGTGAGTTCATTTGTTCTAGTGCTGAGGTGTTTCTTTGCTGGAATTTCAACATATGCTAAGAAGCTGTTGACCTATCCAACCTCATGAACTGAAGAACTTTTTGGATTCTTAGCACTCCAACTGGGGGATGACATTGTTGGAGTAGCCAGACCACAGCCTGCGAGCTACTTACAGCCTGTAAGATATATATATATCTTACAGGCTGTATATATAAAAAACTGGATATATATATATATCCAGTTTTTTAGAGCAACAATACAGAAGGGAAGAAATAAAATAAAATTGCCATTATTTATATCTAATACAGTTAACTCTATAGAGGGTCAGTTGTCTTTCCTTTTGGAATTCAGGATTAAGGCCCAAAAGACATATGGTTTTAAAAAGCAACTAATACTATCCTATATAACCTGAAAAATAATAGGAATTTAAATATACTTTATTTATGGCAACAAAATATAAAGTAACAATGAGGAAATCAAGAACTAAATCACAGTACTATGGAGCAAATTACCAACCAAACAAACAAACCACTGCTGGTGATGAAAAGACTTAATAAAAGACAAATGTGATTTGCTCATGAATAGGTAGTTGTGATAGAGCAAAGTCACGAGTTAATTCAAATGTCATACACTCATTGGAATTTCACAAATTCACTGCAACTTTTTTGTTCTTTAATCTGTCTTGTCCAGCTGAGCCTGAAATCCAGGGAAAGCATGTGTGTATGTGTTTGTGTGTGTGTGTGTTTATTTGTTTGTGATGACATATGTGCTTGTTGTCACAGAGATATTCCTAGATCAGAATGTGAAGCAAATTAAGAAAAAAGGAAGGAGGTAAAAAGTTTCACTATTTCAATTCACAAAGCAGGTACAAAGGATGCTCATCAGTTGATGACACAGTGCCCCTAAAGACAAAATGGTGACATGAATAAAGTTTCAGAAAAGAACTGCACTATGACCTGAACTTTTTACCATGTTGAACTGACTAGAACTTTAATGGCATGGAGACATTGGAATTTTGAAAGCCCAGAAACACATTATCCATGGGCATCCTTGGTCCTTTTGACAACCAGTTATTGGTTTCCTCTGCAAGTGACCTAACATCGTGTGATCATTAGGTAAATCCTTTGGAATATATGAACTGACTCCTAGTTCTTCCAACCAACCAAAGTGCTATGAATTCTGACAGCTGTTGCCTAAGTGTGATATCAGAATTTCTCTGCTTTTCCATAACCCACCTACCTAATGTTATACCAATGTATTTGAGAAGTGCCTTGATTTGAGAGCTTCTCTTGATAGTATATATAAAAAAAACCTTCATTATACTGTTAAGTTGTTTGTACAAGGGACTTGGGGTAATTTAAGTCTGTGTGCGTTTTTAATGGCGGCTGATATTTAGATCCATAATAAAAAAAGAAAGTGGTTTTTGCTTTTCTTGTGGGCTTCTGATTAAGGACTCTCTCCTTACGTGTACTCCTAGAAAGTTTGATGAATATATTAATATATATTTAGTGATTATTTTCTAATGGTGTTTTCAAATATTTGCACAGCTTCATTTGTGTTAATATGTCTGTCCTTTTACATTTCATTTTAATGGTCTCTTCAGTGACTTACCATCATGTAACAGACCACTGTAAAACTCAGTTGCTTCGAAAACCTTGGATTAGTTATGATTCAGTGCCTTCATCTGGAAGTTGTTCTGATTCAGCTGGAGAGGGATATTCTAGAGAGATGTCAGTCATATCCTGTCACATGTCTGAGATGCATCTGGAATGAATGGATGGAAGAGAAGCCTTCTCCATGTGGGGCTTTTTCTTCTAGGAGATCAGCTAAGGAGTGTCCATATGGTACTAGAAAGATCTCCAGCAGCCAGAGATGGCAAACCACGATTGCTTTAAGTTCCCACCTACATCACATTTTCTATGACTTATTGATGAACAAGACATGCAGTCAGTCCCAAAATCTATATGGATGGGCGAACCAAAGAAAAAACACCTAAAATAACAGGCATCCCCTCAATGAAAATCAGCTGAATCTGTTCAATGAAAATAATTAGGACTAAGCAGGGGTTTCAGTTTTCATGTTGACACAGTAATATATGAGATATTTTTTAAACAATGAATATGCATTACTTTTTCAAATTATATCACTTTTAAAATTAGCAAGGAAGCATACTTTTCCCGTTATGAACCTTGACTTCATTTCCTGCATTTGCATATTTCCCAGCCACCAAGTCATCATGCCCTTGCCCCTGTTAAACACACACTTTCCCACAGTGAGACTGTAAAATGCCCACCTCCTCCCGGAAACCTCACCTTTGTTGTCACCCTGGCATCTGTCAGTGCATATGCACAGATACCATGGAAGCACGCCTAGCAAAGCAAACAAAGACAAAGAGCCTCTCAGAAATCCCAACAGGCTCCACCTGCTTCTGTCCCACAAAGGAGGGGTCATTATTTCACCTTTGAGTCTTGTTTGGCTGATTTCAGGTATACACATCTAGCTTCTCTGGGCATAGGTTAGATGGGGACAGTATAATGAAGATGTAGTCAAGTTCTTCAATGAGATTAGATATAAAGAAGAGGAATAAAAAGGGGGGTACAAATGGAAGGGAATAAAATTGAAAATAATGACTGAGAGCAGCCAAAATTCTTTTAAGGCTGGACGTGTGCGACTTGTTAAACTATGGTCTTTCTGCTTTGTTGTCCTGCAGAATGCTGCTTTGCTGCTGTGGTGACTCAAGAGACAACAAAATGCATTCTCATTTGTCATCAACAGTTGGTAACTTTTAGCAGAATGATTCTAAGATTTACTTCTTTTCTCTGATGTCTTGATCTCAATGGAGCCTATCGTTGCCTTTAGTTTTGACCTTTTTGTGCATCTAGGACCAGTCATAGTATATCTGCTTAGATATGCCAGCCTCTGAGGGGCATCATGTACACACAGGCAGAAGCTGTGTCATACACAGCCTTCCCATTTGCTAGCATCTCCCTACACAACGTGATCTCAACATTTTAATAGCTGTTATTATTGTATTTTAAACCCCAAATATTGTGCCTGCTTCTAGCATTTAACTATGCATTACAACATATATAATTTGTTATCATTATTCCATTGTAGTAATCTAGATGCCACCCAAATCAGAATAAACTGATAACTGAGTCAGAGCAGTGTTACTTTATAGCAAAGGACTCAGACAGTATAATTGATATTTGGCAAAAGCTGGAGGATAGAAAGGAGAATGGGGGCTACATAGAGTGAGAAAATGGAAGGAATTTGTGCCTTCACATGAGCGAAAAAGAAATATCATGTAGACCCTAATTGGAGAACACTGGTATAAGGATGCTCGAGGCAGACTAATGAGGAGTAAGCTACTGGATAGAAATGGTTTGAGAAGCATAGTTTGTATGGAGATGCTTTCCAAACTACAGGAATGTAGAGCAAACAAAGCCTACAATAGTTGTCTGCCATTGGCCAACTTCTGATCACCCAGGCTTGACTGCCATAGAGGTTTACTCTGGCTTCCTTTAGTGGTTGTTCAGAGTTCTATTATTGTAGAATCCAAACACTGCTCGCTTGCTCACCTCAAGCTTGTTTACTTAATCCTTTATACTAAATTATTCTTGCTGAGGTGTCTCGTGGTTTCTTCAACAAACTTACTAATTTAATGAGAGTCTAATGTTGCTGCTTTGTTTCCATCCCAGTTCCCCGGTAAAAGAAAGCTCAACTCAGTCAGTTAACAAAACAAGCTAAAAGCCTAGATGGGGCAGATCTCCCACTATACTACTCTATTCCATCTGTATTATCCCAGATAACTTGCAGTTTCTCCAGGCCACGACCTTCTCTCCCTCTGATGCTTCTCAGTTTCTCCCTGTAGCTCCTTTCCCCCTCCCTTTTATTCCCATAGCTCCTCCCCTCGACTCTCAGCTCCTCCCACTTCCTCTTGCCCAATCATTGGCTCAAGCCTTTATTTGAAAAGTTAAAGTGGGGAGAAGGTTCACAAGGCAACTCCTCATCTGCAGCCCCTCTGAGGAGTGGAATTAGCATCAAAATACAAGCCCAGGGCTATCCACAACAGTCTAACATTCAGTTTGTGTGTGTATATGAGTATCTATTTTGCCAAGCCATTAAAAAGCCAGATATAGAAATGATTAAAAGATGTTTAAGGAAGATCAAGGTGAGCACATCTGGAAGGGTATGCAGTAAGAACAGCTGTAGAGAGGAGTGTATTGATGGTATCAGACACCAATAGAAGCAGGAAGGAGACCCTTTAAAGGATCATCAAAAACAAGTCCTAGAATTTTGAGAACCAGTCTAAGAAGGTGGCTCAAAAACACTGTAGTTGGGTTAATCCGTGGCAAAACTGATAAAAAAAAAAATACTACTGAAGTGCCTTTGCATTATTCTTGTGATCACTTTGAATTTGTTAACCATTTTCTTCAATTCAAAGGGAAATAGACTTGATGGAGAATGGGATGAAAAGGCAAATATATTTTATTTTATTATAAATCACAGTATTTTGAAGACTACCTTTGGTCTTAAAACATCGCTTCCTTGAATGAAAGAGATATTTAGCTTTAAAAATGAACTCTGTTGTTAGAATCTTGTTTAGCTAAGTGGCTCTCAAAGAGGAGATTATTTACTTTTGTACCTTTTCCCATTTTATTAGGTTACAAAAACAAGGAGTGATCTCAGCAGACATGTCACTTTACCCTTAAAGACACTGAAGACAGCTGAGCTACAAGACATTGCCATATCTTGCTTCGATCTTCCTGCCAAGTACTGTTGAGGAAATCACTGGGTGTTCCTCAGTACAGAGCCAAGTCGTTTATTTCTTTATGTTCAGCAGCACTCATCAAATAATAAATACTTCAGCCTCTTTCCATTCCTTTTCAGATTGTTTCACAGGTGGAGGGAGAGTCGGTGAGTTCTTTTTTACTACCAGGCAATATAGCTGCATTCACTGCTAACCCTAATTTTATCAGATGGGACTAAAAGTACCATGCCGCCCCAGCAGGCTTGATGTGTCCTGACATGAGGCTGAAGATGATAAAGTTTCTGGTTCTGGTCTAGGTGTTGTTATGTATTTTAAACATTCCTGTCCTCAGAAATCTCAGAGTCTTTCTGGGAAGAAAAATTAACATGGAGAAGCAGGGAGAGGTGATAAAAGCAATAGAAATGTTCAGAATGATCGCTGAAGCTAATGGCATTGTAGTCTGTTTTACAAAGGTAAGAAAATACCTACAATTTGGGTAAAGTGGATGCCTTTGGAGAATGGATTAGACTTTAATCTTTCCTTTCCAATAAAGAAAAAGCCAACCTAAAAATGTTGCCAGAAATTGTGATTGCAAAAATTGCTAGATATTCTCTGGCTAAAAGCACCATTTTCTTCTCTTTTTATATATACATAGTTTAAATAGTCACCACCACAGTCTATCATAATTTATGTTGTCACAAATAATTCTATGATTTTATAATTTAAAAATATAATTGGTGCTTTTCATGATTGTGTTATATTCATTGTTTGGTTGTACTCTGTGCTATTTAACTTTGCATTTGGGATTCATAACATTCTTCCTTTCTCTTTTGATTTTGATCATGCAGTGCAGCAGAGTCAGCTCACAGGTCTCAAAGACTGAAAAATTCAGAGCATCTTTGAACCTCAAATATTGTACCTGGTAGCTCTGTGACTATCACGATACCATAAAATGAATACAGTGAACTAAATTATATATTGTATGGGTACTACATGGACTACTCCAAGAACATTATAGAGGAGAGCTTAGTGGGTAATGATTAAAGAGGACAAGGAAAGATCGATATGAAGATAAAGCTCTAGCACGAACACCAGCATACTGAAGAAATACAAGTGAAATTAAGAAGGCACTATGAAAGTTAGACCACAGGATGGAGGCTTTCAGGTAAGAGCTAGCTCAAATAATCTGAGTCCTATGTCCTAAGAGACCAATGTCTTTATGAATTAAGTCTTATCTTCATCCAGAAAGCTAAATGTGAAGAAGTCAAGGGAAGGAATCAATTGTTACTCCTATCTAGTTGTGATACTTATGATATTTGGAATGGTGTGATAATGGCATTCACCAGTTGGTGGTAACCAACAGCTGTCTAAGTGGACTTAAGATCCACTCAACAGCCGGGCGGTCGTGGCGCACGCCTGTAATCCCAGCACTCTGGGAGGCAGAGGCAAGCGGATTTCTGAGTTCGAGGCTAGCCTGGTCTACAGAGTGAGTTCCAGGACAGCCAGGGCTATACAGAGAAACCCTGTCTCGAAAAAAACCAAATCCAAAAAAAAAAAAAAAAAAAAAAAAAAAGATCCACTCAACAGGAGAAAAATAATGCCTGATTTTAGAAACTTAAAATTACCCATGACTAGTGGGATTATGGTTCTTGGAAGAGAATCTATCATTGCCACTTTGATTCTTTGTGCTACATTCTAAAGCTTATTCACATCCAATCAGTTACATTTATCTAAGTAAGTATCTATCACCCCTTATCATAAAGTTTCTGTCTGGAGCAAAATGAGACCACTACAGAACCACTGGATATATTACAAAGGTTAATGGACTACTGGTTCAAAGCCCAGTCCCAATGGATAGATCTGTAGCACAACTCACATCTTTATAGCTCAAGAAATCTTTGCAGAAGAGGGAGCAGAACAATGATAAGAGTTAGAAGTCTTAAACCAGGAAGCCTGCTGTGAGGCTACCTGTCCTAGAAAGGGCTGCACAAGCAAGACCTGAACAATGACAGTATCAATAGACAGGATAATGAGGAAAAGGAAAAAATCATGTGCCCTCCCCCTAGACAAAAAAAAAAAAAAAAAAAAAAAACTACTAGAAACTAATAACTGCTGAAAGGGAAAATCAGAACCAGGGATCATCTCCCTGACTGGTTATCCATGGTCAGTCTTATACACAAAAACAATAACAACACTATATATATCAATAACTTCTCTTTCTTTATTACAGTTAGCATAATATATACTAACATAACATATTAACATTGTATATTATATATTATTTATAACATTGTGCATATATATATATATATATATATATAAAACTGTAAGAATAAAAGAAAAGAGGCTGCTAATTTAACAGGGAGACATAGGAAGGATTTGGGATAGTTGGAGCAAAGAATGGGAAGTGGGAAGTGATAAAATTGTATTTTAATTACGATATAAAATAATTTTAAAAAGCAAGATGATGCAGGCAGTAGCTGCCTGTCTGGTGACAATGAAGACAGCCCTTGGCAGAAGCACTTTCCAACACAAATAAACAAAATACTCAAGGGAGGAGATACAGAGGCAAAGTATGGAGCAGAGACTGATGGAAAGGTCAACCAGAGACTGAACCACCTGGGGATCCATCCCTTGTACAGTTAACAAACCCAGAAACTATTGTGGATGCCAACAAATGCATTCTGATAGGAGCTGTCTCCTGAGAGGCTCTGCCAAAGCCTTACAAATACAGAGGCTGATGCTTTCAGTCAACTGTTGGACTGAGCACAGGGTCCCTGATGAAGGAGTTAGAGAAAGGACTGATGGAACTAAAGGGGTTTGCAACCTGTCTTAGTCTGGGTTTCTATTCCTGCACAAAACATCAAGACAAAGAAGCAAGTTGGGGAGGAAGAGATTTATTTAGCTTACATTTCCACATTGCTGTTCATCAGCAAAGGAAGTCAGGACTAGAACTCAAGTAGGCCAAGAAGCAGGAGCTAATTTTGAGGCCATGGAGTATGTTCCTTACTGGCTTGCTTCCCCTAGCTTGCTCAGCTTGTTTTCTTATAGAACCCAAGACTACCAGCCCAGGGATGGCACCATCCACAATGGGCTCTCCCCTCTTGATCACTAGTTGAGAAAATCTCTTACAGCTGGATCTCATGGTCCTCAGCTGATGCTCCTTCCTCGGTTTTAACTCCAGCTTGTGTCAAGTTGACCCACAAAACCAGCCAGTACACAACCCCATAGGAAGAACAACAATGTCAACCAGCCAAACCCCTAGAGCTCCCAGGGACTAAACCACCAACCACAGAATACATCTGGAGGGAATCTTGCTCCAGTTGCATATGTAGCTGAGGATTGCCTTGTCAGGCATCAATGGGAGGAGAGGCCCTTGTTCCTGTGAAGGCTAGATGCCCCAGTGTAGGGGAATGCCTGGGCAGGGAGGTGGGAGTGGGAGGGGGAACACCCTGATAGAAGCAGGGGGAGGGGTGATGTAATAGGTGGTTTCTGTGAAGGAGGGGGAAACGGAGAAAGAGGATAACATTTGAAATATAAATAAAGGAAATATCAAAAAAAAAAAAAAAGAATAGAGAAGGTGAGAATATGCAAAAGCCCCTCTGCCTAAAGTTCCACTGTGCTAGGACTTTGAGAAGACAACCTAAAATGAAACCTCACCACAACTGGGCTTGCATGTTGAGAAGAACTGTGTTACTTATCCAGAATTGAAGCCCATCTTCTGCCTGTATGAAAAAGCATCCTTTAATTTCATTGTATGCAACATTAGGTGTGATTATAAATGGTTGATGGAACTAAAGGGGTTTGCAACCTGTCTTAGTCCGGGTTTCTATTCCTGCACAAAACATCAAGACAAAGAAGCAAGTTGGGGAGGAAGAGATTTATTTAGCTTACATTTCCACATTGCTGTTCATCAGCAAAGTGGAACTGCTGATCCTGTGGATCAGCAGGTAGGGCCACTTGGGGGCAAACTCATAGCTTACCAACAATCTCCCAAATGGTGGGCATACAAGTTCAATGTTACTGGTCTAACACAATCTTATATTCATTACAACTGTTGAAAACTGTAATCCAGTGGAAAAGCACGATTTATATGATGTGTCTGGACAGAAGCCAGTAGTCTTGCACATCTATAAACATCAGAAGAACTATTTAGTCTGTTGTAAAAAGCATTAAAATGTGGCAGTTTTACACAAGAAAGATTATCTCATGACATTTTAGATCTATTAATGAGTATTTCATATTCATCATATCCCTGCAATTTTGGTTTCAGTGGAGAATTTCTTTGGTGCAACTTTTTAGATAAGGGATGCTAATAGATAGATTCATGGCTCTTCCATTTTGTACAAATACTTTAGGGGCCAGAAAAATGGCAAAGTAGGTAAAGGAACTTGCACAATTTTTACAGCCTGAGTTCAATCCTTGGGACCCACCAAAGAGCAGGAGAGAATAAGTAATTACTTAACAGAAAGCTTGCACACACATGACAGCATTGCTACTTAGAAAAGAACTAGATTATCTGAGCAATGTCATCTCATCTTTTGTTTTCTTTTAAGGGAAAAATCCTGGTATGCTATGATTTGTACATTTTAGCTATAAATAAGAAATGGGAACTTGCCCTCTGCTTTCCCTCTGTATTTAGTAAAGAAGAGTATAAAGTAAGCAGGGGAAACAAAATACCACATTTAAAAAAAAAAGGGAAGAAACAAGTTGAGTGATTGAAGTGATGATAGGTAGATGATAGAAGAAAGTGGATAGAAATGTTGTTTAGGCTATGTGGACATATTTATGTCTATTTATAGACATGTATGTCCATGTATTTATTCTTTTTATTTATTTTACACTTAGCAAAATATTAAACATTGTTGAAACAAATCTATGTAACCCTGACAACAGCCTGATGATTTGTTTTGCTCATTTTTTTCTGATGATAAGTAGGAAGTTCAAGAGGGTGAAGGAGGGACTTGGTGGAAGATAACTTAGTGTGCAACCATGAAGATCTGAATTTGAGTCCTGGTATCCATATATAAAAGCTGGGCATTGTAGTATATGGCGGCAATGCCAGAGCTGGGAGGCAAAGACAGGGGATCCCTGGGTTTTCTGGCTTGCTAGTGTAGCTGTATCAGTGAACTCTAGATTTAGTGAGTGTGTCCTGACTAATGCAGATGCGGATGCTCGCAGCCAACCATCAGACTGAACACGGGTACTCTACCGGAGGAGTTAGGAAAAGGTCTGAAGGAGCTGAAGGGGGTTGCAACCTCATAGGAAGAACAACAGTATCAACCAACCAGACTCCCCAGAGTTCCCAGGAACTAACCCACCAACCAAAGAGTGCACATGGAGGGACCTATGGCTTCGGCTATACATGTAGCAGAGGATTGCCTGATCTGGCATCATTGGAAGGGGAGGGGAATGCTAGGGCAGTTTGGAGGGAGTGGGTGGGTAGGTAGGTTGGGGAGTATCCTCATAGAAACAGGGAGAGGAGAGATGGGGTAGGGGGATTTGTGAAAGGGAAACCAGGAAGAAGGACACCATTTGAAATGTAAATAAATAACCAATAAAATTCAATGGAAAAAAAGAATTAAGCATCACAGGGAAAAGAAAAGAAATAGAATAGAATGATTAAAGAGGTTAACTTATGTTAATCTCTTGCCTTTATATACAAACACACAGACAGACAGACAGACAGACACACACACACACACACACACAGATTAAGTGACCCAATGCCAATGTTCATAACAGCACAATAGCAGTGGTAGGCTGTGGTGGGGTTTTTACCAATATATTGTTATTACTCCAGTTCTAGGTTTCTTTCCTATTTGCATGCCAATCACTGTGGTAAACTAACAAAAGCAACTTAAGAAGGGTCTATTTGGTTGACAGTTTGAGCTACAGTTCATCTGGGTGAGGAAGACAGAGCAACAGGAACTTGAGGCAGCAATCACATTGCATCTAATGTTATAAAGGAGATAAAGAAATGCTTCTGCTCCAACCACTTTTCCCCTTTTTATATAGTCCAGGATCCTAGCCCAGGGAATGATGTCACCCATAGTGGGACCTGACTAGGTTTTTCTAACCCAAGTACTCTAATCAAGGCATGACCAGAGGCCTGCCTCCTATGTAGTCCGTTGTAGAGCTCATTCTGTTGACAACTGAAGCTAACCATCAGTCTAAGTGAGTGTGAGTTTCCTTACCATGTAAAATCTGTGCTTGATAAGAAACAACAGAACAGGTGATAGACTATCAGAAACTGATCAAAATGAATTCTAGGCCCTGATAAGTTTCAACAAAGTGAGATCCACTTTAACACAAAAGGGCTCCAACCATTTTTTTTTCCACAGCAGGGTCAACTTAATTTTAATTTTAATTCTCTTGCCAGAATTGATGTTTGTTCTAGGTTAACCATCTATGATATCATGGTACTGCATACAATAAATTATTCACCAAAATGTATCTGACAATTAGCTTCAGCAGAGTGGTTATGCTTTTTTTTGTCCAAACACTTTACTTTATCTATAAAGATTAAATTGATCATCTCTGCCAGCTATGAATAACCGAAAGAATTAGGTTTTAATATCTGAAGCACAGAAGGGGAAATTGCATGCAACATAATACATCTTGCTGGACCAGGAACCCACATTTCCTTTTATATTTTTATTCTTTATCATTCCTATCTTTATGGGGAGAGGGAAAGCTGGCACACATCTGATCAATGACTAACCATTTTTGGGAAGGGAGAAAATTGGGCAAAGGTGACTAGATAAGATACAGTTTTCTTGTCATCATAGTATTCCAAATTCTTATCAATTAATTTTTACAACAATATGGTAGATATTATTAACTCCTTATAGATGGGAGAGATGGAGCCTTAGGAAGTTAGGTGACTGATCCTGAACAGGTGCTGAAAGGATAGAAAATAATACAGCCTAACTCTAATGACCCCAAGAAGTCAGAAGTTTAAAATGCTATCTCGCTTTGTTAGAAACTAGGTAAAAGGTCACATTCCAGAGCCCGCCCTTTTGTTTAGAGCTAGCAGAAAGGCCTTGAATAGGTGATCCTGGCCCCATAAGGTAACTAGAAATGGGCTAACCTTATCTTGCTTCTGTAAATTGCTTACACCATTATCCCTATGCAGGAGGAGTTCACACAGCTATAGACATTCAAGAAAATAAGAAACTAATTGGCCCACTGAGTGTGGCTCTGATAATTTAAACTGATTGGCTCACATTTCGCGGACTCTCCATGCTAAGAAATGTTTGGTTTGTGATTCGCTGGCTTTGTCGTAAACTTATAAAAGCTGTCGGTCGCAGAAGGCGACACCCAAATCACTTGTGAGAAACGGTCTAGATGCAATAACATGAGGGTTTCTTTATTCCAAAATTCTGGGTTCCACAGCCGTACACCCTGTGCGCCTTCTGGGGCATGGGGTGCTGGGGCACCCTCGGTTTTGGGGGGTCTTACAGTGCCAAGTCTATTAAACATCAGCACAAAGGCTGGAGAGTGGGATTCAAGATTCTCCATACCCAGTCACTGTCCTATGTTAGAGGGCTATCCATGGAGAGAAGGTTCTTCACCATTGTTTGGATGGTGATATGATGTTGATAGTGGTGATGATAATGATGAAGATGAAGATGATGATGGTGATGATAACAAGGAAAATAGTCTCTCACAGTGAGGGATGCACATTATTAAGGGTATGACCAGTCTATCCCAATTAAAGTCATAAATAACCCCCATAAAATTGTGTCTATAATTATTGCCACATCAAAAAAAGGTTCCATAGTTTTATAAAGAATAAGAGAAAAAAACAGTTATTCTGAGGTATCCAGAGCTTATAATGCTTATTAACCTCACATTATATGGCTCTGTTTTAATTACAGAAAACTTTAGCCAGGTATACCCAAGGCAAAGGTCAGTGTTACGATTAAAATCCAGCAAGAAATAAAATGAAGCATATTTGAATAAGAACATGTTCTCCTCCTAGGCTTTACCAAATGACTAAATTAAAAGTGATTTTACTCTTATTAAATTTTAAAATTTCCATAGTTTATTAAAACACTTAAATAGGAACCCGACTAACATTTTATTGTACTTAAACATTTGCATGGCCTGGCCGGGTGGCTCAGCAGTTAAAGCACCTCTTAGGAAACCTGAATACCATTAGCAGTGGAGGAGTGTTCCTCTTTCTCCACATCCTCACCAGCACCTGCTGTCTCCTGAATTTTTGATCTTATCCATTCTGACTGGTGTGAGCTGAAATCTCAGGGTTGTTTTGATTTGCATTTCCCTGATGACTAAGGACATTGAATATTTCTTTAGGTGCTTCTAAGTCATTCAGTATTTCTCAGGTGAAAATTCTTTGTTTAGTTCTGTACCCCATTTTTAATAGGGTTATTTGGCTTTCTGGAGTCTAACTTCTTGACTTCTTATACCACTCCTGGGCGTTCCAGCATGTAATAACACATACCCAGAGCATTCCCCAGCATGTAATAAGGACACATGTTCCACTATGTTCATAGTAGCCTTATTTATAATAGCCAGAAGCTGGAAAGAACCGAGATGTCCCTCACTGGAGCAATGGATACAGAAAATGTGGTATATTTACCTAATGGAATACTACTCAGTTGTTAAAAACAATGAATTCATGAAATTCTTAGGCAATGGGTAGAACTGGAAAATATCATCCTGAGTGAGGTAACCCAATCACAAAAGAACACACATGGTATGCACTCACTGATAAGTGGATATTAGCACAGAAGCTCAGAATACCCAAGACACAATTCACATATCAAATGATGCTCGAGAAAAAGGAAGGAGAGGCCCCTGGATCTGGAAAGGCTTGACACAGCAGTGTACTGGGATACCAGTACAGGGAAGCAGAGGGAGGGGTTAATTGGGGAACAGGAGAAGGGGAGAGGACTTATGGGACTTTCCGGAGGGGGGAGCCAGACAAGGGGAAATCATTTGAAATGTACATAAAGAATATATCTAAAAAGGAAAAGAAAAAGAAAGAAAAAGAAAAAGGAGCCTGAATACCTGAGTTTGGTGTTTGAGAACTCCATAGTAGAAAGAAAGGGCTGACTCCCCAAGACGGCTTCTGACTGCTGCACCCACACAGGTGAGAGCGGGGAGAGTTGCAGTGAAGGAAAAAATTAATAAAACTTGGGAAAAAATAAGAACTTCTTGAAAGAGAAAAATCCACACATAAATCACTTTCCCTAACATAGTTCAGACGGTGGGGCTGATTGCACAGCTGCCTCAGTTTGGGCGGCTAGGACTTCTTTTGACTACTTAAGCTAGTAGGGATTGTATTTCCTGGGGACATCTACAAACGTTCTTAATCAGAGAAAACGTCTGGAAATTTCCACACACACTTATTGCTGTGCTTAGAAATAGCAGTGGCTCAATGCTTTCCTCTCAACTCTTCCATCGATTTTCTACTGTGGTCATAGAATGCAATAGCTCCTTAGAATCACATTAGGGAAAAACAAAAAACAAAAAGCAAACCTCCAACTTGGAAGGCTTGTTTCCCCATCTTCTCTTAAATTCTTATCCTTTCAATGGTTCCTTCACTCAGACCCTTCTAGATGACAGTTGGAGTAAATAAAAATTAGTTTTAAAAATGTTATCCAAGCAAACATACCTGTTTGTAGAAATTCATTGTGAGGCAATGATGTGTAATTTTTTTTAAAAAAAATATTTTTGCTCCCCAAGGAAACTTATCGTGTAAGTGAAATACCTTTTTATCAATGTGCTTAAATACCTGTCAAGCAGCAATTTAAAGTGTGTGTGTGTGTGTGTGTGTGTGTGTGTGTGTGTGTGTGTGTGTGTGATTTGGGACTTTGGGGTCTCAGTTTCAGAAGGTACAGTCCAGCATAGCATGGTGGCAGACAGTGGTAACATGGCATTTATAATTAGGAAGTGAAGAATGAACAGAAAGTAATGCTCTTGCTGTCAAATCTTAAAGGCCTAACCACACTGATGGAATTCCTCCCCCAAAATTTTACTCAGACCACAATATCAAGGTATGTTTAATTTATATAAAATAAAATTTTCTAGAATTTAAACATATTTCTTACTGATCCAAATGGAGAAATGGCAACAATGATACATGGGTAGACCTATGTTTTTGTTTGTTTGTTTTTTTGTTTTATTTTTATTTTCTATATTCTTTGTTTACATTCCAAATGATTTCCCCTTTCCCGGATCCCCCCTCCTCATATGTCCCATAAACCTTCTTCTCTCCATCCATTCTCCAATCACCTCCCTCTTTTTTTCTCTGTCCTTATATTCCCCTCCAATGCTAGATCAATCCTTTCCAGGATCAGGACCTTCTCCATACTTCTTCATGGGAGTCATTTGTTATGCGATTTGTGCCTTGGGTATTGAGAGCTTCTAGGCTAATTAATATTCACTTATCAGAGATTGCATTCCATGTGTATTCTTTTGTGATTGGGTTACCTCACTTAGGATGATATTTTTCAGATCAAATCATTTGCCTAAAAATTTTGGGAATTCATTGTTTCTAATTGCTGAGTAGTATGCCATTGTGTAAATAAAACACATTTTCTGTACCCATTCCTCCTTTGAGGGGCATCTGGGTTCTTTCCAGCTTCTGGCTATTATAAATAAGGCTGCTATGAACATAATGGAGCATGTGTCTTTACTGCATGCCGGGGAATCCTTTGGGTATATGCCCAGAAGAGGTATAGCAGGGTCCTCCGGAAGTGTCATGTCCAGTTTTCTGAGGAACCGCCAGACTGATTTCCAAAGTGGTTGTACCATCTTACAGCCCCACCAGCAGTGGAGGAGGAGTGTTCCTCTTTCTCTACATCCTCACCAATACCTGCTGTCTCCTGATTTTTTGACCTTAGCCATTCTGACTGGTGTAAGGTGAAATCTCAGGGTGGTTTTGATTTGCATTTCCCTAATGACTAATGATGTTGAGCACTTCTTAAGGTGCCTCTTGGCCATCCGAATTTCTTCAGGTGAAAATTCTTTGTTTAGATCTGTACCCCATTTTTAATAGGGTTATTTGGTTCCCTGGGGTCTAACTTCTTGAGTTCTTTGTATATATTGGATATTAGGCCTCTATCAGATGTAGGGTTGGTGATTATCCTTTCCCAATTTGATGGTTGCTGTTTTGTCCTTTTAACAGTGTCCTTTGCCTTACAGAAACTTTGTAATTTTATGAGGTCCCATTTGTCAATTCTTGATCTTAGAGCATAAGCTATTGGTGATCTGTTCAGGAACTTTTCCCCTGTGCCCATGTCCTCTAGGGTCTTCCCCAGTTTCTTTTCTATTAGTTTCAGTGTGTCTGGTTTTACATGGAGGTCCTTGATCCACTCGGAGTGAAGTTTAGTACATGGAGATAAGAATGGATCAATTTGCATTCTTCTGCATGCTGACCTCCAATTGAACTAGCACCATTTGTTGAAAAGGCTATCTTTTTTTCCACTGGATGTTTTTGACTCCTTTGTCGAAGATCAAGTGACGGTAGGTATGTGCGTTCATTTCTGGATCTTCAATTCTATTCCATTGGTCCACTTGTCTGATACTGTGCCAATACCATGCAATTTTTAATACTATTGTTCTGTAGTATTGCTTGAAGTCAGGGATACTGATTCCCCCAGAATTTCTTTTGTTGTTGAGAATAGTTTTAGCTATCCTGGCTTTTTTGTTATTCCAGATGAATTTGAGAATTGCTTTTTCTAACTCTGTGAAGAACTGAGTTGGGATTTTGATGGGGATTGCATTGACTCTGTAGATTGGTTTTGGCAAGATGGCCATTTTAACTATATTAATCCTGCTGATCCACAAGCATGGCAGATTTTTCCATTTTCTGAGGTCTTCTTCGATTTCCTTCTTCACAGACCTGAAGTTCTTGTCATATAGATCTTTCACTTGTTTGGTTAGAGTCACACCAAGATACTTATATTGTTTGTGGCCATTGTGAAGGGTGTCATTTCCCTAACTTCTTTCTCAGCCTGCTTATCCTTTGAGTATAGGAAGGCAACTGATTTGCTTGAGTTGATTTTATAACCAGCCACTTTGCTAAAGTTGTTTGTCAGCTGTAGCAGTTCTCTGGTGGAGGTTTTCGGGTCACTTAAGTAGACTATCATGTCATCTGCAAATAGTGATAATTTGAATTCTTCCTTTCCAATTTGTATCCCCGTGACTTCCTTATGTTGTCTAATTGCTCTAGCTAGAACTTCAAGTACTATATTGAAAAGATATGGAGAGAGAGGACAGCCTTGTCTAGTCCCTGATTTTAGTGGGATTGCTTCAAGTTTCTCTCCATTTAGTTTGATGTTGGGTACATGTTTGCTGTATATTGCTTTAACAATGTTTAGGTATGGGCCTTGAATTCCTGTTCTTTCCAAGACTTTTAGCATGAAAGGATGCTGAATTTTGTCAAATGCTTTTTCTGCATCTAATGAGATGATCATATGGTTTTTTTCTTTGAGTTTGTTTATGTAGTGGATAGCACTGATGGATTTCCTTATATTGAACCATCCCTGCATCCCTGGGATGAAGCCTACTTGATCATGGTGGATGATCGTTTTGATGTGTTCTTGGATTCAGTTGGCAAGAATTTTATTAAGTATTTTTGCATCAATATTCATAAGAGAAATTTGCCTGATGTTCTCTTTCTTTGTTGGATCTTTGTGTGGTTTTGTTATTAGCGTAATTGTGGCTTCATAGAACGAGTTGGGTAGAGTTCCTTCTATTTCTATTTTGTGGAATAGTTTGAAGAGTAGTGATGTTAAGTCTTCTGTGAAGGTCTGATAGAATTCTGCACTGAAGCCCTCTGGTCCCATGCTTTTTTTGGTTGTGAGACTTTCTATGACCCTTTTTATTTCTTCAGGTGTTATGGGACTGTTTAGTTGATCTATTTGATCCTGATTTAGTTTTGGTGTCAGATATCTGTCTAGGAAACTGTCCATTTCCTCCAGATTCTCCAGTTGTGTTGAGTATAGGCTTTTGTAGTAGGATCTAATGATTTTTTGAATTTCCTCAGCTTCTGTTGTTATATCTCCCTTTTCATTTCTAAGTTTGTTAATCTGGATACTGTCTCTGTGCCCTTTGGTTAGTCTGGCTAAGGGTTTATCTATCTTGTTGATTTTCACAAGGAACCAGTTCCTGGTTTTGTTGATTTTTGTATGGTTCTCTTTGTTTCTACTTGATTGATTTCGGCCCTGAGTTTGATGATTTCCTGCCTTCTATTCCTCCTGGGTGAAATAGCTTCTTTTTGTTCCAGGGCTTTCAGGTGTGTCATTAATCTGTTAGTGTATGCTCTCTCCATTTTCTTCAGGTGTTATGGGACTGTTTAGTTGATCTATTTGATCCTGATTTAGTTTTGGTGTCAGATATCTGTCTAGGAAACTGTCCATTTCCTCCAGATTCTCCAGTTGTGTTGAGTATAGGCTTTTGTAGTAGGATCTAGTGATTTTTTGAATTTCCTCAGTTTCTGTTGTTATATCTCCCTTTTCATTTCTAAGTTTGTTAATCTGGATACTGTCTCTGTGCCCTTTGGTTAGTATGGCTAAGGGTTTATCTATCTTGTTGATTTTCACAAGGAACCAGTTCCTGGTTTTGTTGATTTTTGTATGGTTCTCTTTGTTTCTACTTGATTGATTTCGGCCCTGAGTTTGATGATTTCCTGCCTTCTATTCCTCATGGGTGAAATAGCTTCTTTTTGTTCCAGGGCTTTCAGGTGTGTCATTAAGCTGTTAGTGTATGCTCTCTCCATTTTCTTTTTGGAGGCACTCAGGGCTATGATTTTTTCCTCTTAGCACTGCTTTCATTGTGTCCCAAAGATTTGGGTATGTTGTGTCTTCATTTTCATTAAGTTCTAAAAAGTCTTTAATTTCTTTATTTCTTCCTTGACCAAGGTATCATTGAGTAGAATATTGTTCAGTTTCCACGTGTATGTGGGTTTTCTGGAAGACCACTTTTTCTCCACAGTGATCTGATAAGAGGAATGGGATTAGTTCGATCTTCTTATATTTGTTGAGGTCTGTCTTGTGACCAATTATATGGTCGATTTTGGAGAAGGTACCATAAGGTGCTGAGAAAAAGGTATATTCTTTTGCTTTAGGATAGAATGTTCTATATATATCTGTTAAATCTAATTCGTCCAAAGCTTCAATTAGTTTCATTGTGTCCCTGTTCAGTTTCTGTTTTCCTGATCGGTCCATTGAGGAAAGTGCAGTGTTGAAGTCACCCACAATTATTGTGTTAGGTGCAATGTGTGCTTTGAGCTTTAATAAAGTTTCTTTTATGAATGAGGGTGCCCTTGCATTTGGAGCATAGCTGTTTAGGATTGAGAGTTCTTCTTGTTGTATTTTTCCTTTGACCAGAAAGAAGTGTCCCTCAGAGTCTCTTTTGATGACTTTGGATTGAAACTCAATTTTATCTGATATTAAAATGGCTACTCCAGCTTGTTTCCTGAGACCATTTGCTTGTAAAATTGTCTTCCACCCATTTGCTCTAAGGTAGTGTTTGTCTTTGACCCTGAGGTGTGTTTCCTGTATGCAGCAAAACAGGGGTCCTGTTTACGTATCCAGTCGGTTAGTCTATGTCTTTTTATTGGGACATTGAGTCCATTGATTTTAAGAGATTAAGGAATAGTGATTGTTACTTCCTGTCATTTTTGATGTTATTTTTTAAATTTGATTGGTTAACTTCTTTTGGGTTTGATGAGAGAAGGTTACTATCTCGCTTTTTCCAGTCTGAAGTTTCCCTCCTTGTATTGGTGTTTTCCTCCTATTACCCTTTGTAGGGCTGGGTTTGTGGATAGATATTGGGTAAACTTGGTTTTGTCATGGAATATCTTAGTTTCTCCATCTACAGTGATTAAGAGTTTTGCTGGGTATAGTAGTTTTGGCTGGCATTTGTGTTGTCTTAGAGTCTGCACGAGATCTGCCCAGGATCTTCTAGCTTTCATAGTCTCAGGTGAAAAGTCTGCTGTGATTCTGATAGGTCTTCCTTTATATGTTTCTTGGCCTTTTTCTCTTACTGCCTTTACTATTCTTTCTTTGTTTAGTACATTTGGTGTTTTGATTATTATGTGACAGGAAGTATTTCTGTTCTGGTCCAGTCTGTTTGGAGTTCTGTAGGCTTCTTGTATATTCATGGGCATCTCTCTCTTTAGGTTAGGGAAGTTTTCTTCCATAATGTTATTGAAGATATTTGCTGGCCCTTTAAGCTGTAAATCTTCACTCTCATCTATGCCTATAATCCTTAGGTTTGGTCTTCTCATTGTGTCCTGGGTTTCCTGGATATTTTGGGTTACAAGCTTTTTGCTTTTTGCATTTTCTTTAACTGTGTAGTCCATGGTTTCTATGGTATCTTCAGCATCTGAGATTCTTTCTTCTATCTCTTGTATTCTGTTGTTGATATTTGCATCTATGTCCCCTGATTTCTTCCCAAGGTTTTCTATCTCCAAAGTTGTCTCCCTTTGAGTTTTCTTAGTTGTTTCTACTTCTGATTTTAGATCCTGGATGGTTTTGCTTAGCTCCTTCACTTGCTTGTTTGTGCTTTCCTGTAATTCTTTAAGAGCTTTTTGTGTTTCCTCTTTCATGAGCTCAGCCTGTTGACCAAAGTTCTCCTGTATTTCTTTAAGTGATGTTTGCATTTCCTCCTTATTGGCTTTTGTATTCTCCTGAATTTCTTTCAATGACTTTTGTATTTCCCTTGTAAGGGCTTCTAACTTTTGATCCATTTTGAGAATTGGGTTCAGATGCTGCCATATTGCCTTGATTTCTGTTAGTGACGTTCCTGCGTTTGCCTTTTGCCATCTAGTTCTCACTGGTATTAGTTGGTCTTGTCAATGCTGGACTCACTAGTGCAAGCTGCCTCTTCCCAGGTGGCCTCTTGTGCACAGCTGACCTCCTGTACTGCCTGGAGTCAGGGTGCTGTGGCCCAGGCTGTTTAGATTCTGAAGCAGACACCTGAAGGCTCCAGCAGGGGCCTGCTGGACTCACCAGAGCACACTGACTCCTCCCAGCTGGCCTCCTGGATACCCCTCTGGCCTCTTGCAGGACCCAGAGATGTGGAGTTGCAGCCCAGGCTGTTCTGTATCCAGAAGTGGAGATCTGAGGTCTCCGCCAGAGGCCTCAGGACCTAGACCTATGTTTTAAAAATTAATTTTTTAAACTTAATTTTGTCTATACCTAATTTTTATTAGATATATTCTTTATTTACATTTCAAATGTTGTCCCCTTTCCTGGTCCCCCTCCTCCCAAAAAACCCTAATCCTCCCCCTGCTCACCAATCCATCCACTCCTGATTCCCAGTTTTGGCATTCCCCTATACTGCAGCACCTAGCCGTCTCAGGACCAAGGGCCTCTCCTCCCTTTGGTGTCCAACAAGGCCATCCTCTGCTGCATATGCATCTGGTGCCATGGGTCCCTCCATGTTTACTCTTTGGTGGTTTAGTCCCTCGGAGCTCTGAGGGTACTGGGTGGTTCATATTGTTGTTCCTCCTATAGGGCTGCAAACCCGTTCAGCTCCTTGGGTCCTTTTCCTAGCTCCTCCATTGGGGACCTTGTGCTCAGTTCAATGGTTAACTAAGAGTGTCCCCCTCTGTGTTCTTCATACACTGGTACAGCCTCCCAGGTGAAAGCTATATCAGGCTCCTGTGAGCAAGCACTTGTTGGCATCCACAGTAATGTCTGCATTTGGTGACAGTATATGGGATGGATCCCTAGGTGGGGCAGTCTCTGGATGGTATTTTTCCCAGTCTCAGCTCCACTCTTTGTATCTCCTCCTGTGGATATTTTGTTCACCCTTCTAAGAATGACCAGAGTATCCATACTTTGTTCTTCCTTCTTCTTGAGCTTCATTTGGTCTGTGAATTGTATATTGGGTATTCCAAGCTTCTGGACTAATATCCATTTATCAGTGAGTACATACCATGTGTATTCTTTTGTGATTGGATTGCCTCACTCAGGATGATATTTTCTAGTTCCATCCATTTGCCTAAGAATTTCATTAATTTATTGTTTTTAATAGCTGAATAGTATTCCATTATGTAAATGTACCACATTTTCAGTATCCATTCCTCTGCTAAGGGACATCTGAGTTCTTTACAGCTTCAGGCTATTATAAATAAGGCTGCTATGAACATAGTGGAGCACGCGTCCTTATTACATGTTGGAGCATCTTCTGGGTATATGTCCAGGATTGATATAGCAGGGTCCTCCAGTAGTATTATGCCCAATTTTCTGAGGAACTACCAAACTGATTTCCAGAGGGGTTGTACCAGCTTGCAATCCCACCAGCAGTGAAGGGGTGTTCCACTTTCTCCACATCCTCCCCAGCACCTGCTGTCCTGCTGAGTTTTTGATCTTAGCCATTCTGACTGGTATGAGGTGTAATGTCAGGGTTGTTTTGATTTGCATTTCACTGATGACTAAGGATGTTGAATATTACTTCAGGTGCTTCTCAGCTATTCAATATTCCTCAGTTGAAAATTCTTTGTTTAGCTCTGTACCCCATTTTTAATATGGTTATTTGGTTCTCTGGAGTCTAACTTCTCATGTTCTTTGAATATATTTGATAGCAGACCTCTGTCGAATGTAGGATTGGTAGGATTTTTTCCCAATTTGATGGTTACCATTTTGCCCTATTGACAGTGTCTTTTGCCTTACAGAAACTTTGTGATTTTATGAGGTCTCATTTTGCCAATTCTTTATCTTAGAGCATAAGCTATTATTGTTCTGTTCAGGAAATTTTCCCCTGTGCAAGAGGCTCTTCCTCGCTTTCTTTTTATTAGTTTCAGTGTGTCTGGTTTAATGTGGAGGTCCTTGATCCACTTGGACGTGAGCTTTGTACAGGGAGATAAGAATGGATTGATTTGCATTCTACATGATAACTGCAAGTTGAACAAGCATCATTTGTTGAAAATGCTGTCTTTTTTCCAATGGATCTTTTTAACTCCTTTGTCAAAGATCAAATGACCATAGGTGTGTGGGTTCATTTCTGGGTCTTCTATTCTATTCCAATAATCTACCTGCCTGTCACTGTACCAATACCATGCAGTTTTTGTTTGTTTGTTTGTTTGTTTGTTTGTTTTTTATCATGATGGCTCTGTAGTACAGCTTGAAGTTCAGGATACTGATTCCCCAGAAGTTTCTTTTATTTTTGAGACTGGTTTTAGCGATCCTGGGTTTTTCGTTATTCCAGATGAATTTGAGAATTGCTCTTTCTAACTATGAAAATTGAGTTGGAATATTGATGGGGATTGCATTGAATCTGTAGATTGTTTTTGGCAAGATGACCATTTTTACTATATTAATCCTGCCAATACACGAGCATGGGAGATTTTTCCACCTTCTGAGGTCTTCTTTGATTTCTTGAGACTTAAAGTTCTTGTCATACAGACCTTTAACATTTTTGGTTAGACTCACCCAAGATACTTTATATTGTTTGTGAATATTGTGAAGGGTGTCATTTCCCTAATTTCTTTCTCAGCCTGTTTATACTTTGAGTATAGGAAGGCTGCTGATTTGTTTGAGTTAATTTTATATCTGGGCACTTTGCTGAAGTTGTTTATCAGCTATAGGAGTTCTCTGGTAGATTTTTGGGGATCGCTTAAGTATACTATCATATCATCTGCAAATAGTGATAGCTTGACTTCTTCCTTTCAAATTCGTATCCCTTTGACCTCCTTTTCTTGCCTAATTGCTCTATCTAGAACGTCAAGTACTATATTGAATAGATATGGAGAGAGAGGGCAGCCTTGTCTAGTCCCTGAATTTAGTGGGATTGCTTTAAGTTTCTCTCCATTTAGTTTGATGTTGGCTACTGGTTTGCTATATATTGCTTTTTCTATATTTAGATATGAGCCTTTAATTCCTGACCTTTCCAAGACTTTTAATGTGAAAGGATGTTGAATTTTGTCAAATGCTTTTTCATCATCTAATGAAATAACCATGTGTTTTTTTAAGTTTGTTATGTAGTAGATTACATTGATTTCTGTATATTTCTGTATATTTACATTGATTTCTGTATATTGAACTATCCCCACCTCCCTAGGATGAAGCCTACATGATTTTGGTGAATGATCATTTTTATGTGGTCTTGGATTCTGTTAGGAGGAATTGTATCTGTTAGGAATGAATATTGCATCAATATTCATAAGGGAAATTGGTCTGAAGTTCTCTTTCTTTCTTGGATCTTAGTGTGGTTTTGCTATCCAAGTAATTGTGGCTTCATAGAACAAGTTGGGTAGTTTTCCTTCTGTTTCTATTTTGTGGGATAGTTTGAAGAGTATTAGTGTTAGGTCTTCTGTGAAGGTCTGATAGAATTCTGTACTAAAACCATCTGGTGCTGTGCTTTTTTTTTTGGTGGGAGACTTTCAGTGACTGCCTCTATTTCATTAGGGCTTATGGAACTGTTTAGATGGTCTAATCTGATCATGATTTAACTTTGGTATTTGGTATCTGTCTAGAAAACTGTTCATTTCATCCAGATGTTTCAGTTGTGCTAAGTTTAGGCTTTTGTAGTAGGATTTGACGATTTTTTGACTATCCTCAGTTTCTGTTGTTATATCTCCCTTTTCATTTCTGATTTTTGTTAATTTGGAAACTGTCTCTGTGGCCTCTGGTTAGTCTGGCTAAGGGTTTATCTGTCTTGTTGATTTTCTGAAAAGGAACAGCTCCTGGTTTTGTTGATTCTTTCTATAGTTCTTTTTCTTTCTACTTGGTTGATTTTAGCCCTGAGTCTGATGATTTCTTGCTATTTACTCCTCTTGGGTGTATTCGCTTCTTTCTGTACTAGGGCTTTCAAGTGTGCTGTTAAGCTGCAAGTGAATGCTCTCTCCAGTTTCTTTTTGGAGGAACTCAGAGCTATGAATTTTCTTCTTAGCACTGCTTTCATTGTGTCCCATTTGTTTGAGTATGTTGTACCTTCATTAAATTCTAAAACGTCTTTGATTTCTTTCCTTATTTCTTCTTTAATCAAGGTATCATTGAGAAAATCATTGTTCAGCTTCCATGTGTATGTGGGCTTTCTGTTGTTTATGTTGCTATTGAAGACCAGCCTCAATCTGTAGTGGTCTGATAGGAGGCATGAGATTATTTCAATCTTCTTATATCTGTTGAGGTATGTTTTGTGACCAATTATATGGTCAATTTTGGAGAAGGTACCATGAGGTGCTGAGAGGAAGTTATATTCTTTTGATTTAGGATGAAATGTTATATCGATATTTGGTCTATAACTTATGTTAGCTTCATTGTGTCTCAGTTTAGGTTGTGTTTCCCTGATCTGTCCATTGATGAGAGTGGGGTGTTAAAGTCTCCCACAATTATTGTGTGAGGTGCAATGTATGCTTTGAGCTTTAGTAAAGTTTCTTTTACAAATGTGGGTGCCCTTGCATTTGGAGCATAGATGTTCAGAATTGAGAATTCTTCTTGGAAGAATTTTTTTCCTTTGATGAGTATGAAGTGTCCTTCCGTGCCTTTTTTAATAAGTTTTGGTTGATAGTCTATTTTATCTGATATTATAATGGCTACTCCAGCTTGTTTTCTGGGACCATTTGCTTGAAAAATTGATTTCCAGCCTTTTACTCTGAGGTAGTATTTGTCTTTGACCCTGAGATGCATCTCCTGTATGCAGCAAAATGCTGGGTCCTGTTTACATATCCAGTCTGTTAGTTTCTGTCTTTATTGGAGAATTGACTCCATTGATGTTAATAAATATTAAGGAATAGTGATTGTTGCTTCCTGTATTTTTTTTATGTTATTTTTATGTTTCTGTGGTTATCTTCTTTTGGTTTTGTTGAAAGAAGATTACTTTCTTGTATTTTCTAGGATGTAGTTTCCTTCCTTGTGTTGGTGTTTTCCATCTATTATTTGTACAACTGGATTTGTGGAAAGTTATTGTGCAAATTTGGTTTTATCATGGAATATCTTGGTTTCTCCATTTTGGTTTCTCTATCATTTGTGAGTTTTGCTGGGTATAGTAGTCTGGGCTGGCATTTGTGTTCTCTTAGTGTCTGTATGAGATCTGCCCAGGATCTTCTAGCTTTCATTGTCTCTGGTGAGATATCTGGTGTAATTCTGATAAGTATGCCTTTATATATAACTTGACCTTTTTCCCTTACTGCTTTTAATATTCTTCCTTTGTTTAGTACATTGGTGTTTTGAATATTATGTGATGGGAGGATTTTCTGTTCTGGTCCAGTGTGTTTGGAGTTGTGTAGGCTTCTTGCATGTTCATTGGCATCTCTTTCTTTAGGTTAGCGAAGTTTTCTTCAATCATTTTGTTGAATACATTTACTTGCCCTTTAAGTTGTAAATCTCTGCTCTATTTTATACCTCTCATCCCTAGGTTTGGCTTTCTTATTGTGTCCTGGATTTCCTGGGTATTTTGGGTTAGAAGTTTTTTTGCATTTTGCATTTTGACTGTTGAGTTGATGTTTCAGGACCCGAGATTCTCTCTTCTATTTCTTGTATTCTGTTGTTGATGCTTGTATCTATGCCTCTTGATTCCTTTCATATATTTTCTATCTCCAGAGTTGTCTCCCTTTGTGATTTCTTTATTGTATCTACTTCCATTTTTAGATCCTGGATGGTTTTGTTCAATTTCTCCACTTGTTTGTGTTTTCTTGTAATTAAGGGATTTTGGGGTTTCCTCTTTAAGGGATTCTACCTGTTGACCAATGTTCTCCTGTATTTCTGTGCTCTCAGGCCTCTCCACAGCTCTGGGAGGTTAGATATCTCCCTGTGACACCTGGATATGGTGCTCTGTGGCAGAAGATGGTTCCCAGACAGAGACATAAACCAGAGAGCTCCTGCCTGAGGGTTCTGAATGGGTTCTTCTGAGCAGCAGGGGTGGTCCTATCTGTGTATTCAGGCCTCTCCACACTTCTGCGTGGTTAGTTACCTCCTTGTGCCACCTGGATATTGCACTTCGTGGCAGAGGATGGTCCCCAGCTGGTGACAGAAATCCCCTAATTTTCATCAGTTCTTTCTGTCATAAGCTTCTGTTCATATAATTAATATTGTTTTGAATGAGTGTTAATGTCTCTAGTGATTTAAATAAGTACACCAATGATTAATAGTTATTTTAGCTAGATTTTAAATGATTTATGTAGCATAAGTTAATTAGTTCTTTATCAATATGCACTTTACTTTGGTTAATATAAAAATGATACAAGCAATTATATCTTTCATTTAAACATACTTTTTATTTTTATTCATAGCAATAAGTAGTTTGTATTCACATAAAGAAATGATTTCTCAAACTGTAAATATACATATTTTAAAACAAAATCTTACAAAACACCAAGTAACGACTTTATATAAAGCACAGTGACAAATCAATTCGTGAAAATAAACATTCTTTTTCAAGCAAAATCTTTTTAGGGGCTTCATATTGTTTCATTTTGCCTGCAAGGTTACTTAAAGATAGCTTGCCTGAGCTCATAAAGA